>NC_061528.1:6945000-7247500 GCF_022379125.1 Scophthalmus maximus | reverse complement strand
CTGAAACGAATGATTGGATTTGGTGACATGAGCACAAGCTCATTGAATCTTGTTGAAGCCAAACGATTAAAAAATTAAAAAGTGTGATGTGTCACTGCCACGTTTTTTTGTACTTGAAAAAGCTAGTGAATGGTTAAATTGAGACAAGAAAGACATTTCAATTCCAGGATGAGTGGACACTTCACCATGTCTACAGTATAATGTTTTCTTTTATTTCAATAAAAATACCTTCAGTAGTCATCACAGACAGGGACTTTTTTGAAAACCTTCTCTTTTGATGCATTTAAAGGTGCTTTGTTTTTTTCTTGCCAGGAGCAGTTGTTGGTGATGATCACTGGCCGGAGTTCAGCCATTTACAAGACAAGAGGTTATAATACGCCTTCTGAGCAGTCATAATGAGTTTAGTAATAATCACACTTTTTCCAGAATCTTAATTCTAACATTTGTCAACTTCAAAAATCTAGCTCAACATGCCAAGTGTCTCTTTTGCTCTTCTTTCTTCCCCTTCATCTCCTCTTGTTCATTCTACCCCCCTCCTCTGCAACCCCCCCATCTCTCCAATCCCAAGGGCAAGCCAAAGGCTGACAGCTTTGTTTGTGTTCTCCACTAAGTGATTTTTAATCAACTGGTCTGCATGAGTCCTCCCAAGGGCCAAAGCAGCAGAGGCTGCGTGCGATTTGAGCCGAGGGGCCGTTGATTGGCCGGCTGGTGATAGTGGAAGTGAGAAGAGCTACAGACGACGTCCACGGTAATCCAAGCTAATTTTGACAATGCTGTTCATGTGTGAAAAATAATGAGAGTTTTCGTGCCAAAGATATCCATTCATACTAAAATGTCTCTCTCTGTCTGAGATGTCTATGTGCAGAACATAGCAAATGACACAGCTACGCCTCTTGCTAGACGCACTTTAAACAAAGGTAGGATAGGAATAAATAATTTAGCATATATTTTACATAGTAAGATTTTTTTGTCAGATTAGCTGTTCAGTAATTATATTAGACATTTCTTTTACTACTTGCAAATGAAACTAGTTTATATTTAGTTGTTCATCAGAAAAAGAAGTGACTTTTTCGCCCTGCGTCTTTCACACGAATTTTGACCATTTGCAGTCCTTGTTTATTCACCCCACACCTCGCCAGCTGTAAGATGATGCTCCGACTGTGTTTGTTAGCTCAGCCTCCGACTGACCCCACAACTCAATCGAAAACTATACACGTTCTTTCTTTGATTTCTCTCCAGATGTCACAGAAAGCCCCCTGGATAAATACCAACGTTATGCTCGAGTTAAAACCTTTCGACTCCCACAAGCGCACGGTTTTACTAGCTTTGCCGGCCACCGGGGATATTCTCACTGTGGTCGCATTCACTCTCGTCCGTTAGTTCACTTAATGCAGTCACACTACCACTTAAATTCACCTTGTCTGTAGTACACATTTATGAAACTGAATTAGCACAAAAATAGTGTGCTCACGGTCTCTGCAGGTCCCCTGCTGCCCTGAATTGTTGGTCAAATCAATTTTATTACTCTTAAGGCATCATTTAAAATCAGCGTAAAGGCAGATTAATGCCAACGACCGTACTGTGATCAGCCATGTTCACATCTAAAATTATTAGACACAGCTACTGTACATAGCCCACAATCATATCATGGCAGACCTATGCTTTGGTTTGAGGGCACAGAGAAGTAGTTTGGAACAAACACGCCAAAGTCTATTTGGAACAGGGTTGGGTATCTTTAAGGTTTCTTAAGATTCTGATGGTAAATCGATACTTTAAATATACATTTTACAAGTTAGAGTCCAATCAAAATGATTTTGATGCTGTTATTACAGTTGCTTTAATATTTAGCTACTCTGACTGTTTTCAAAAAGCTTTGTTTCTCAGAAGAAAAAACGTGGTTTAGTTTGGATGTGAGGCCAAGACTGAGAGAAAAAGAGGAATTTTGAAATGTAGCTTGCTTTTAAAATATGTCATGGTGCTAGGCTGATATCAGCCTGGGACACATTTTAGAGGTCAGAGGTAGAATTATATGTTTGTGTGCCCTTTGTGTTACTTCAGACAGCCAGAAATTTCACTCAAGGACAATGAGCAGTGGAAGTGCAGTGGGTTGGACAGATCAGGGAGCTGCTGCTGTCAGCTATCACTTTTCTTTAACTGCTTCTTAATAGTTATTGTTAGAAATGGGCTTCGAAATTATAGACATATCGACTGGTTTATGTTCTACTGTACATTTACCCG
Source organism: Scophthalmus maximus (assembly GCF_022379125.1). Lineage (NCBI taxonomy): Eukaryota > Metazoa > Chordata > Actinopteri > Pleuronectiformes > Scophthalmidae > Scophthalmus > Scophthalmus maximus. Next base: position 7,245,262 of record NC_061528.1, on the reverse strand, counting down.
ATTTGTCACCTTGATTTTAGGTATATGATGAAAACATACATTATATTTACATCTGTTCATATTTTCAAGAAACTGACAATGGCGTGATGGGTGTGACTATCAGAGGTATAAGATTACATGCCACCATGCTAGATGATTTTATCCAGACGACTGTCCCCTTGTCACAATCATGAAAATGTCAGGTTTCATACAGAGGTTCCTCCGTCACTCAGATGACATTTTAAAACCATGGGGATCTGTATAATTTTAAGAGTGTGTATATCAGCGGACTGATGGATTGTCGTCTGGCGGCTGTCAAACTGGAGGCGTTGAGTCTATGATGCCACTTATTAGGAGATGGGATTAGTCTACACAGATTATTTACGTTATTATTTGATGTGGTAATCCACAGACAGAGCGGCGACAGAGATTCTCACCTTATCAAATACATCCTCTCTCCAAATAGAACAGATGATATAATGCACACAGCCATGCTCTTACACTTCTCTGTATGAATGTGGCGTAAGGACGCATACAAAATGGAGACAACAAAATTTAAGGGATTATAGCTGGCTTCGAAGACCGGATCTATTTACCTGTATTTATTTTTTTCTGTATGGCTGCCACAGTGTTATATAGAGAACTTAGAGTTCAGTTGTATAAATATAACCCTGGAGCAAGACAGAGAGTGGAGGGAAGAAATGACAACACTTATCATCCTCTTGTAGAAAAAGCAGCTGGCTCACATGGAGCGAGAGAGAGAGCGAGAGAGAGAGAGAGAGAGAGAGAGAGAGAGAGAGAGAGAGAGACCACGGGCCGAGGTCTCTATTCAGTGTTTTAAGCCGTCCTATTCCATTCGGTCTACCCCGAGCGAGTCAAGGTCTTGAGCCTACAGAGAACGGAGAGAGTGTGGGTTGAGTGTTGCCATATCGGAGCACAGGGGAGTGGAGTCGGTGCGGTGCACTCGTTAAAGCGCTACTTGTTTTCCTTTTGTTAAACAACCTTCAGGGACAACCTATTACCTAAATTACCAATTAAACCTTCAGATTGAAGTTAGAGATGAGAAATGATGGGGAGAGACGGCATCTGACTTTTTTTTGTAAAGGGGGTGGGGGGAAATGATGGGCCTTCCTTACATCACTTTAATCCTTCCTCCGTCAACCTCCTTTTAAATGAGCCAAGACCAAATTCAGCTTCGTTTTCCATGACTGGACTTCAGTGATCGCATCATCGGAAATCAGTTACTCACATTTGGACAGGGCTCAGGTAGAAAATGAGATTAGCATGGCTCAACTTTAGTACCAACAGACCACGGCATACAGTTGGATGAGGTGAATGCATCCAGCATCCTATACACACACTCACACACACACACACACACACACTCCCTCAGCGTGAGCGTCTGGTCTCCTTCCCGGTCTTTCTGCTCCGCAGAAGCAGCTGCGGAGGAGCAGAGATAACTCTTAACTTTGTTTTGACACTTTTGATTAAGGACCATTGAAGGAACACCTGTATGGCGGGAGGGAACAATGCACCGAGCCCGTAGAGAGATTGATTTTGTGCATTAGAGAAGCAGCCTTTGTCTAAAGCCACGAGGCCCTTTGTTATGCTAACCAGCCGTGGAAGATTTCCAATTCAATTTCACCTGAACGCTGGTCAGCCGCACGCTCCATTGTATGGCGTCCCCCGGGCCCCGGCAGCCCCCTCCACCACCACTGCCACCGCTGCCTCTCCCATGTCGTCTCTCAAACTGCAATTTAGCCACTGCGGAGGGTGTATTTATGTATGGGTGTGTGTGTGTGTATGTGTGTATGTGTGAGTTGGGGAGAGTGTTTGTGTGTGTGTGTGTGTGTAGGGGGGGGGGGGGGGGGGGGGGGGGGGTCTAGATTGACAGCCGACTGGATTCAGTCGCCACAGTGGTATTCACTGCATCCTGTCCTTGTGTGTGCAGTGGGCTGCAGAGAAATGAGGGCTGCACAGTGAAATGAGATGATATTAATTATCCTAATCCTGATAGCTCTCTCTGGAACTCTGCTTCCACTCATCTGTCTCAGGAGGGGACTTGGATGGTCAGACAGAGAGAATGTCAGAGAAATGAATTGAAAGCTGACAAATTCAGTAGAGAATACTTCCAACAATAACACCGCTCATTGAATAAGGTAGATTTGAGGTTTGCCTTTCGCTTTTCTTTTGAGATTTCACGGGATGCTTAATTGTCCTTTCATTTTCCTTCCATTTTCCGATCTTGTAATTGAGTTCTTTTTTTTACTTGTTAAATATCTTTATTAAGAAAAACGGTTGGAATAAAATATGAAAAATCCAAATTATCCCATTTACCTTTTAATTGGTCATTTTTATCTCTTTAACCAAGACCAAACTTCCAAACTTTTCTCTTCCTTGACTACTAAGCAAAACATCTTTTTTTCAAAACAGCATTTTGAAAATTATTATTTATGTATTTCCAAATTTATTTTCTGATAAAACCAAAGGAGGAGCCTATTTTAATTGAATACCTCTCCAAAAGAGCACATGATAATTGAACCAGAGGGGAATGGCAGGCTGCATGAATAGGCCTGTATTACATAGAGATTTGTATTAAGATCAAGTCTCTACAGTGATGAAATAACACAATGCCCAGCTGCAACCATTTACTCCGATACATGCTTTAAGAGAACTTTTTAACTCGCTCATTATGCTTGATGATTGTATTATTTTAGCGGTGTCACACTCCAGTAGGCTGGATATGATAACATGATTCTCAGAGGGAGCACACAGTTATTAATTAGTTTTCTTTTCCTCTTTCTATCATGAAAGAAGTTTGCTTGGTTTTGCTGAGTGAAATGCAATTTACTTTGAAAATGTCTTCAAGCAGCAGTTACGTACACATATCACCTCCTGGGTTTTGTGGCCGCATTGTATTTTGCAAATGTATCGTGGGGAATCTTGCCATCCTGCGTAGAATTGTTTTATAATAACTGATCGTATTTTCGCAATCAAATACAGTGATGTTTTGTAAAAAATAAAATCCCACCACATTTAAAATTAATTGATTTGTCGTTTTATCTGCGTTTGCACGGTTGTTTTCGATTCTGATCGTTCTTTGTTCCGTAATGCGGCACATCAGCACGAGTGTGAGCGCAGAAAAGGCCTAATCCTGGCCTGAAGTGGAGGTACAGTATATTTAGAGCGCGTTTGATTGTGAAGGTTGTTATTATTGAATTTGAGTGACGATCACGGTCGTTTGATCGTGAATCAATGCCTCGCTGTTTCGTTGTGATGTGCTCGAGGGGACGCAGAAGTGTAGAAATTGTTTCATGGGGCATTTTTTTGTTTTTCTTGGTCTCCGAGGGGCTCTTGTCTTCTCTCTTGAGCTTGCCCTGTGGCCTGATCGGACCCCCGGGGGCACCACACTCACCCGCCACCACCCTCACCCCCCCAACTTACTCACTCACACCCTGAAACCACTGCATTAGACAAAATGAACTGAGGAGAATAGCTGTTTACCCCTTGTGCCTGAGGTATCAGTGCCAACATAGAGTGGCACATCTTCCCCCCCCTACCCCCCCCCCCCCCCCCCCCCCCCCCCCCCCACCCTTCAATAGGCTTGTGAAGTGTGAAGTATATTTTTGTTCTTGTGTTTTTATACCAATTTTAATTCCACAGCTGCATATCTGAGAAGCAGGATTTCCTTGGTTTGCTTCCCAGATTTTCTTTCTCTCCATCTTGCTATTTCCCTCCCTTATATCCTTCCTCACCCACCCCGTCTCCCTCTCCCACCCATACAATCCCTAACCTCTCTGTGTGTCTCTTCCCGACAACCCCTCCACAACACTGCAGACCCCCCGCCCCCTCCCCTCCCCATCCCTTCCATTGCCTGGGGGCTGATTATTTTAGTGGAAATACCGCCATCGTGTATCGCTGCCAGATTCTGCCAGCCCAAGCCTCTGCCACCCCGCCCCTCCCTCCCCGCCCCCATACCCACATCCCTCCACTTAGAATAACCAATCTGATGATGTGACAGTTTCTTTCTCCCGGTAGAAAATCTGCCTCTAACCCTTTTTCTCTTCCTCTTGCGTTTTGGATTCCAACGTTGTTTGACATGTTATAGAAGGGTTTGAGCTTCCCACCTCCGCAATCCTTATTCTATCCCAGGGAAGCGGTTGGCATGGGAATCTAATACTTGGCAAAGATGGCAAGGAAGGAGGTGGTGATTTGGGGAGGGGGGGGGGGTTGAGCTTGATATTTAAAAAAAAAATAAATCTTTTTCAACACACTCATCTCTATTTCTTACTGAAATATGCTCTTAATTTCAAGCAATACATTCGCCCTAAACATCGATCTCCATGTAGCTTCGTCCTTGTCTTTTGTCGTTGCGTGACTGAGCGCAAAAGTTTCAAAAGTTCAGATGTTGTCCGTGTTGTGTTTTTGTGTGTAAAAAGTGCAAGTGTGGCATCTGTTTGCTTGTGTGTCATCATGTAACTACGCCGTTGGTCTTTCGTTCTTAACTCGATAGTCATCTGTTGCCATGGTGCTGACTGGAGGAGAAATCAGGTCCAGTTGCAAAAGCTTTGATGAGGGAGGGATAAAAGCGGCTTTCTCCTTAACACCTTGACAAAACTGTGAGAGCGGCGACTCCGCTGCACCCGTCGGCTCCCGCGGTGATGACGACCTCAGTTTGCAGACATGTAGCTCTGGCTAACGCGCGTCTGAGGGCTCACTCAAATGCCAATCACACACTCAAACAGCACGAAAATGCACATTAAAAAAAATTTCACTTCGCCATCCGGTGCGACGGTGGCCATTAACTAATTTTTTGTCACCTTCTGTCATCAGCTTCATTGTCATGCAATCATATAGTTAGAATTTGCCAATTACGAATCACTTATGTTGGTTTAAGGCATTTTTAGGCACATGGGGGAAGCCTGGCAGAGGTTAATCAACACTCTCTTGTGACATTGTCTCAGTTTATGTATTGCCCAAAAGTCTGTCTCTCTCCCTCTCTCTCTCCCTCTCTCTCTGTTTTTTTCACAATGGCTCAGCCTTGGTGGGATCTGGCCGCCTACAGATAACTGCAGTCTTTGTGCAACCCATTCTAAGCAGATACATACGGTACCATTCAGACGGGGGTTAGGCTATTTGTTTGTCCATCCTGATCATTTACATGCATTTCCATCATATGTCCACGAAGCGAGACATGTTTATTTAGACACAGATTACACCCAAGGCTTTGAGAAGTGACCATTCAGTGGCTCCACATGTCAAATAGTAGTAAGTTAATAACGGGCCCACATATGCGTTGCGTCGCAGGTCCATATTAACATGTACGGGAGAGGAGATGGGGGAAGATAACCCTGTCTACGCTGACTTGTTTATCAACGTGCTGCTCCTCTCGGCATGCAGAGCAGCCTGGCGGGCCCCCGGTGTGAGGCTGAGCAGGCAGAGCTGTCATTGTTTAACGCCTCCCTTGATTAGTTTACTCTCGCCTGATTAGAAATTAATTAAAATGATGACACAGATCCCAGCAGAGGAGAAGGGGGAGGGAGGAGGGGGCTGGAGGAAAATGAGGACTATGTGTGTGAAAAGGGGGTGAAAGGAGGGTTAGTGGTTTGTTGGTGACATCCACTGGGACGGGGGTGACGTTAAGTCAGGGAGCTTTTAGCGGGAGAGTGTGCAGTGGGGAGGGATTTGGTGTGGAGTGTGTGGCAGGCGTGAGGGGTAAGTGTTTTGGGCCAGAGGGGGGTGGCGTGCAGGGAGTGGTGCTCTGGCGGGGGACAAACACGGCTTAATGAGTGACTCTTGTCGCAATCAGAACATCGTTTCCTCATGCATTCTAATGAGCTGGATGTTGCAGAGGAGAGCGGTTCCACGCTCTAATTTATTCAATATATTTTGTGTATTCACCCTGTTTATTTAATAACAGAGAAGCGTGCACATTAATCAACATCTCAGCCATCATCACATCACCGCAAATATTCCAGAGCGAGTTTTTTTCCCTCTCTGTTTCTACCCCGGGTCATGTCGCCAGCTTCTCAGGAAAACGTTGCTGGCAAACATTGTGCTGCCGATATCAGCGTCTTGGTTATTGCATCTGTAGACGTGGTGGAGTGTTGCCGTGCAAAGTCAGAACAAAAGCCCTGAGAATTACATCGACGGCCTGATAACATCGCGGTTGAGCAAATATCAGTGTTGTAAACATTTGAGTGTGTGGCTGAGGCTTACATGTCACCCATGGATGAGCCTGTAATTCTCTCCACTAATAATTCTCCTTGGAGTCCCGCCCCCGTTATCCCACCACAGCCTTGTTTGTTGCTTTTTTCCATTTCGCTCTCTCCCTCCCAACTCTTGTGTCCTCTCTTCCTCCATCATTGTCTCTGCGAAAGTTTGGCCAACCAGAAGACACAATTTTTAATCCACGGGGAGATTGTAAAAGGTTTATCCTGCTTAGCAACCAACTTTTTGCTCTGTCGTCTCACTACAGTAACTTTTACCATTGCACTGCGCTGTCATCTCCTCTTTTTTTTTACCGTCTTGTTTTTATCTTGGCCTCCCCTTATTCATGTCATAATATAATCAAAGGGTTGGAAAAAGCTGGTGGATGTAGCCGTATGTCTGTCTGTCTGTCTGTCTGTCTGTCTGTCTGTCTGTGTGTGTGTGTGTGTGTGTGTGTGTGTGTGTGTGTGTGTGTGTGTGTGTGTGTGTGTGTGTGTGTGTGTGTGTGTGTGTGTGTGTGTGTGTGTGTGTGTGTGTGTGTGTGTGTGTGTGTGTGTGTGTGTGTGTGTGTGTGTGTGTGTGTGTGTGTGTGTGTGTGTGTGTGAGGGGCCGTGTGGTGCGGAAACTAGTGGGTTTCCCATAGCAATGAGGGTCCATGGTTCTCCTGGTAACGTAATTGGCATGTGTTTCCTGGCAGGTCTTATTGTGGCCCTCTCCTAATCACTGTCCCCAGCCCTAACAAGAGCGACCTACAGTATTGCTGCTGCACTGAAGGAGCACGTCTTTTGTTGTTTTATTTCTTTCTCTTTTCTTCCTGCTGTCTGTCCTCATCCCCCTCGTCCTGAGAGAGGGACGAGTTGAGACGGCCTGATTACCACAGTCGGACCCAGAAATGTGTGTGTGTGTGTGTGTACGCGTGCACACGGATGTGTGTATATATATAAACGAATGAGCTTGCTGTTTTATTTCCCCCCACTCACTGTAAAATCAGTTGGTTTATCGAGGCAGACTCCTGCCCAACTGAGCATATAAACCCTAATTGGGAAATGCTTTAAATAATTTCTAATTAGTACAAGTGTGGTAATAATTGGCTGGGTAATCTGAGGATTAATTAGCTGTGTGTGTGTGTGTGTGTGTGTGTGTGTGTGTGTGTGTGTGTGTGTGTGTGTGTGTGTGTGTGTGTGTGTGTGTGTGTGTGTGTGTGTGTGTGTGTGTGTGTGTGTGTGTGTGTGTGTGTGTGTGTGTGTGTGTGTGTGTGTGTGTGTGTGTGTGTGTGTGTGTGTGTGTGTGTGTTCGTGTGTGTTCGTGTGTTCGTGTTTCTGTGTGTGTGTTCGTGTGTGTGTGTTCGTGTGTTAGCGCACGCTGGGGGAGCACGTGTGTGGTTCATTGTGCATGTGTGTCTGTGCGCTCGCGAACACACTCAGTCAGGCCTGGACGGGCGGATGAATAGACCCCAGGTTCTGCAGCTTGCTAATGGAATCCTGCCCACTCAAGGAGGTCTGTGGAGGAGGGAGGCCAAGACAGAAGCACCTTTGTTGGCCAAGTTGTTCCGTGGGTGGCCCCCCCTGCCTCCAGACCCCTCATTTGTACCACGGTGGGCATCCACCCCCACTCCCCTCTCTTATGACCCCCACCTTATTTAACAGCTAACCTCGCCTCCTTCACCTCTCCCAGCCGTCCCGGCTCTAGACCACCCTCCCCCCCTCGCCCCACATCGTGCACACGGCTCTCATCGTCTTTCTTTGGTTAAGTGACACGTTTTATTTCTTTGACACAATATGCTCCGAACCCCAGCTCCTGCTATCCCTCTCCCCATTTTTTTTATTTATATATATATATATATATATATATATATATATATATATAAATTATTACCTCGATGCATTCTTCTGCCACTTTCTCCTCTCCAGTCATGGCCGCCCTCCTCCATATTTTCCTCTTCCCATCTTCCTGTGGAGAAGAGGTCGAGTTAGCGCTAGGCTCTTGAGTTGTGTGCTTCCATCTGATATACCATCTAATTACTGCATAATTTCCTCTGTGAAACAGAAAGAAAAAAAGACAGAAATGGAGAAAAAAGAAGCAAATGAAGAGCACAACCACTTGTTACTCCGAGCATCGGTTTTATAACACTTTCCGCTGAATTGGCATCATTGAGCAACAAGAACATGAGCTTGTCTGGATTCATAGGATAAGGAATTTATATTTCCATTATTGGTAGAGTATTTAAAGAATCTCTTAATTTCCCCCTACATTATGTCTCCTCTCAAAACCTGTTGAAAGTTTTTTTCCATCCACCTTTGTTCGCTCGCATTGTAAATCACTTCCACACCCATTCCTGCCTCCCCTCTGTCAGCGTCTCTGTGTGACAGATGGATGTCAAGGCCGCACAAATGGGAAGTGGCGAGCAAGTCAACAAACAAACCGGGATCAATATCCCACGAGACTTATTTCACAATGACTCAAACAAATTTCGCTGAAGCCTTCTCTTAGTCATCTATTGTTCCGTCAAGCTCTCGCCTGGCTTGACAAAAGTGCCGCTGGCAGGCAAGACCAGTTTTGACAAATACGCGTTAGTGGCTTTAAACCGGCATTACTCACAAACAAATGATGTTCCGGTTTCAGACAAAATTAATAGATCATAAACAACCATGAGAAGCAAATTTAATTTAGACGTAGCAGGTTTGTTTTTGGTTTGAAATGTTTTTCACTTAGTGAAACCTGGGATCCAATCGATCTCCATCATCACATTCTTAGCACATCAGAAGTCTTCTCTTACAAACGTGTTTACACTTTTTCATTGGGTTCACACGTATCTGTTACACCCTCTTTCAAAACAGTTCACACAGATCTCATGTACAAAGACCCATGAGTCTATTGCTTTAACTGTGCTAAACAAAAGGCCAACATCTGTTTACAGCTAATAGAAATGACATAACTATGAATCTTTAATGCACCTGTGTGAAGCTACTTTTCACAAATCTTCAGTCCACCTATAGAAGGTGCCACCTCTGCGTTGCTTTTTGCAAGCGTGGATCAAAGAGGCCAAAGTACAAAATGCACTGATGTAGTACAAAAGGTGAACCACCTTGAATGTCCAAATGTGTCTAGTCTAGATGCTTCCTATAGGTTTTACATGTCAAAGACAGTTCATGGACACAAAAAAACTGCAGACAATAATCAAATAATTAAAGTTAATTTGAAAAATGTCTTTTTAAGATTTATTTCAACAGGGCATCTCAAAAAGTGCCGCAGGGCTTTATCTCTAGTAAAAATCAGATTGGGAGAATGTGATTCGCTTAATTGCCTTTTTTGACACAAACTATAATGATGTAACAAATGGCATAGGCACAAATTACAGTAAAACTGAACCCAAATTGTTATCTGTATTTTCTTGTGCATTGTGTAGTGATTGATTTGGGGACAACATGGTGTGGTGTGTTGTGAGCGTTTGAGTCATTTGTACAGTTTGCTTCTGTTTTCAGCCTGTGTGTTAATTGTTTTGAAAATGTGACGTCAGATTGGAAAGAAGTGTTTAGGCAATCATGAAAAACTGATTTGGGGCAGTGGGGGGAATGCAATGTACATTGCCAATAGTTTTGAGAAACATTTTTTTGTTATTTTTGTTATTTTCCATCCTTTCTAAACTCAGCCCTCTACAAACATAGGTTCTACTGCACCTCACTGTGCTTTGTGGTGTTAATGTGACTGATGACACGGACAGATTTAGCTAATGGTGCTTAAAGGTGCTTATCTCTTCCCTGTTAATCTGGTTAGCGAGATATATTTACAAAGGTCGTAGATTTATTACGGCCGAACCTCCCACCTCTGTCACTTACGTGGCTAACGCACGGAGGATGTTGTTTTTTTTTACAGTGGGTTTAAAACTGACCTAGGTTTTTTCTCTGTAACGTATGCTCAATCCATGAGGCTAGTTCGGCTGCTTGGGCCCTTTTCTGACATTTACTGGGCTGGTACAAGGACGTACCCTTTCCCTTCCCCTTCTCTGCCTCCCATTCCTCCCAGTTAATCATACTGGTGTGAAAAGGAGGCTGATAAGCCCATTGTCTGGCTGACAATGTCTTGGTGATAGGCCGACAGTGGCCAACTGGATGGTGTTCTGTCCCCTTTCCTCCTGCACCAACCCATCCCATATTTTTCCTTACCCCGAACCCCTCCGTCCTCATCCCTCCCTTCTCCTCACCCCTTTATCAACCCTACTTCACCCTTTTTCTCAAACTCTCTTAGCCCACGTTCGCCTTTGCCATGTCTGCGCCGCCCTGCCGCCCCCACCCACTGCCCAATATGCTGTCCCTCCCTGACCCCTCGCCGCTTTTCTCTTTCGTCTCACCCTGCTCTTCCCTCTTCGCCATTGAGCGGCGCAGAGCCACCAGAGGGAACTCATTAGTGCACTGCACCCAGGTTAATTGGCTGGCTCAAAGCAAAGGACAGAGAAAGAAGAAATGAATTAGAAGAACACCCACTCTGTCCAGGGAGAAAAGGGAATCGACCTGTGTGTTTCTCACGCTGGCAGCTCCTCTAAACAGTGATGCAGCTGCTGTCAGGCCAGATGTGATCCTCTCCCACTGATTAGTGCTGCAGTCCCTCTAACTCTGCATGCAGAGAGGGCAAGGCCTTGGCCCTTTTGTTGGATTTATCTACCCTGGAACTATGTAACAAATCTGTAAGGCGCCCCATGTGACAGGTTCATATTTCTCTAAGAAAAGGAAAGCGATAACATCAAGCTGAATTGAAAGCGTTGTCCACCTGGCTATCTGGATGAGTCTATATGCAGAGATGGCGGCGGCGGTGTGCGTCTGCGCTTCCACATGCCCACGAGAGACTCGGCAGAGTGTGCTTCAGTGCCCTGGAGGGCACGGCGCGGCCCTCCACGTCCTGAGAAACAGAGGGAGATGACTCTTGAGGGAGTGTGTCGTAGGAGTGGTGCTTATGACAATACCAGGAGGGCGTGAGTGGAGTCTGGAGAGCTGTCCACTCTTTAACTAACCACACTTCCTGTCGCTTTAGGAAACAACGCATGGCCAGAAAACAACCTCAAAACAATAATAAATGAAACATGCTAATTGTTAATTGTGGGAAAAATAATTTAATCGGAATTATGATGAGATATTTCCAATATCATGTAGAATATAAATGTGCTCCACTGTACTGTGTTTAATTTTGAGTCATCACTTAATGGGAGCAATTTGAGGTTCAGTTCAATTCAATTCAAGTCTTCACACATTAGAGGAAACTTCTGCAGCAAGGCAACATAGACACAATATAATGAAGAGACAATTGAAGACATTAAAAGCGCCAGCACTATGTGCAATGCAGTAGATGAGGTAAAATTCCTTTGAGAGGATGGTTTCTGATTTGCTATTTCCAGCAAAAGCAAACAAATGATTTCACTCGAACCGTGACAACATTGGCCAGTTGACTCCTGTTGTGCAAAATCAAATTCCAAACAAATTATTTAGAAGATCAGGTCTGATTTAATTATAGATCTGTAAAACCCTCAACAACATTAAAAACACTCTTTCTAGCCACTTCTTGGTTTTTTGTTCAGAAGAGCCGGCAGCCTTACAGTTAATGGGCAACTCTCCCCATGTCATCTACACCCACCGACATAAAAGACATACTTAGTAGTAGAGGTGTCTTGAGGTTTAAAATTATAGAGGCGTTAACGTGTCGAGAGCGGGGCTACGGGTCATCAAAACGATGACGGCTGATGCGGGAGGCGTGAGCAAACAATAAACAACGCACCTCCCTTATTCCCATTTCTCTTTTTTTTCTCCTTCTCATTTTCCTCTCTTCTCTCCGGTGAGATGATAACAGGATCAGTGGTTCTCTGGGCTTCAGCCAGCACAAGGATCACATTCATATGAGAAGGGGTTGAGACTCTCTCCAGATTGGCTAGTGCACCTAACCGATGCGAGCGAGCGAGGGGGGGGGGGGGGTTGGATTAGGGTGTATAGGGATAGCAACAGTGCGAGAAACAAGCTCATCTTTTGCCATCCTCACTTGTCCTCTGGCTCTGTTTGTTGGACATCAGTCGTTGTAACACCACCGCCACCAACAACACACACACACACACACACACACACACACACACACACACACATGCACACGCACACACAAACCTCCCCTCTTGTCTTTTCAGCTGGGAGAGAGAAAGCAAAAAGCAAGACAGGGGGGCACTGCATAGATTTGCTGCCATTGTGTGTCAATCATTCTGTGTATGTGTGTGTGAGAGGGAGAGAGAGAGGGAGAGAGAGAGAGGCCTTGTCTCTCCAGTGATTAGCTCTGTCAATGCTGGGCTCTTGCTGTTTACAGAATAATACAGTACGGCCTTGAGGAGCAGGAGGGAGAGGAGAGGAAGGTGGTCTGCCTGTGGGTCTGCAAACTGGCCGGTCAATGGTTTGTGTTGTTGTGTGTGTGTCTACGAGAAAGAGAGAGAGAGAGGGATGTTTACTCATCCGTCTCGTGGGCTATCTGTGTGTGTGGGAGTGTGTATTTTTGGAAGTGAATTCAAGCCGAGTTGCTTGGTTTTTGTTCGACGGCGTATGAAATAATAAGAGGTGGTTGTCTGAGACTCGAAGCACAAGGTCTGAACACGCGAGAGAGAAAAAACAACAATTAGTGCCGTCAGATCGCACATAGACGCGCACACAAAAGGAATTGGGTATTCCTTCATCTGCTGGTCAGTTCGCTGCATGCACTCCTCTCTCTATCCCTCTCTCTTTTTTTTATTCTGTGATTTCTTTTCTCCCTCTCTTTCTCACTCACTCACACACATCTTTTTGCTCTTGTCATAAGTGGGTGTGCAGAGTATCGCCTTGAGCTGCAGATGAACATGAAATAAACACAAACTAGGGTAGTGACAGTTTTAAATCGGCTTTAGATCACTATGAAAGGTAAAGGATTAGGATGCCTTTTTTTTTCTTCTTTCTTTCGAGTCCTGAGGAGATGGGACACGGTCTTGGAGGAGAGCCCACTCCTCTCAGCCCACTGTGGGCTCGGTGTCTATCTTCTAATCTTCTAAAGCACTCTTACACCATTTGCATGTAGTGTGGCCTACATAGTAAGCATATGCCCGTCTTCACAGGCTACGATGAAAGCTGATATTTTACAAAGCGATGGAAGAATAATTCCCCTTTGCATGATATAGTCATCAATTTCCTCCCTGTTTTTTGTTTTATTTCTACCTCACCATCTGGATTATAAATTTCCCCAATCGAGGCTGTTTTTAAATACAATTCAAGTTTGTTTTTTTTCAGTGGGTGTAAATTTTTACATTTAATGTGTCATAGCCAGTTTAATTTATATGCGAATGTGTGATCATTCAAATCTTTTAAATTAGTTTATTAGTCTTTTTTTAATTTTTGAACTGCATTTATTTCTCACTGTTTTTACCCTCATAACAATTAAATGTATTTATTGAAAGATTAATTATCTATTTTTTAATTGATCAAAAAATTGTATTTTAAATCAATTTTCTTATAAAAACGATGACAAAGGGTTAATCGCTGCTTTCATGATAATCCATTCCAGACCATTTCACTTGATCTGTTTAGTAAATAAGTTTTTCTAATCTAATCACCATCTAATTGTGAATGTATAAGCTCCTGTGCAGGCCGTACACTCCCTCCTTTGATTACCGGTGGTTTTGTCAGCTTTTTTTTTCTCCGACCAAATCAGGCATGAAACCTTCCTGAGAAGACGTTTTTTTTGTGGGTTTTTTTGTTTTGTCCCTATAATACTTTCTCCCAATTTCCCTTTCGAGTGCACGCAGGGAACTCGCAACAAAATCAAATTAAATTTTCTATTGAAAATGTTGCTCTTGTTATTCAGATGCTGGTTTGGGGTCTTTTGTGCAAATCTAATTATTCTCCACTATCAGGACGGTCCACAGGGTAATTAGTCACTTCTCACCAAAGTCCTCCCTGCATCCTCAGATTCTTATCACCATAACTCTGACATTTTAAAAGAGACATTTTTGTCACTTTTAAGATAGCCTGTTTTTTTTTTTGTATAATTCCTTCGCGTTCGCCTGATTTTTTTTTTAAAGCAGTTTTTGGCGATACAGTATGCTCGCAAACAGCCACTGCTTTTTTCTGAAAAATGCACCTGCCATTCAATTGTGTCGTGATGAAGAGGAAAGGGGAGGAAAAAAAGACTAAGGACGTTGCTGCCTGTGTGGGGGGATCCTGTTTTGCAGACAAGCAGAAAGGTTGTGTCGTGCCTATCACGGCAAAGAAATAGCCCACCGCTCAGATTTGGGAGGTGACTGACTAACAAGCAGCAGTAGCCGTAAATCCAAAAGGAGCAGATGAATAGTTGCTTTTAGGGTCCAGCCGCGGCGAGAGGTCCTGAGCGAGAAGACAATACAGCGCCTGCATGGCTCTCAATGAACTGCAACACTTCCACTCGGGGTAAACGAGTCAGTTTGAGTCTCCACAGTCTCTCTTACAGGAGAAACAGAGTAAATGAATGCAGATTCATCTATTAGTCCAGATTGATTCTATAAACTTTCTCCCCCATTTTATATCTATAGTTGTTTTTTTTTTCCTTGGTTGTAAAGAACTTCAGGTCAACTCCTGTTGTTTTTAAATGTGACACAGCCAAAATTCCACCGACAAAATGTCGTTGAATATCATTGAATACTACAAATCAATCAATAAAGATCAAGATGTGTCTATAAAAGTATGTTAAAAAATGGATATTAAACGAGTATAAAAGGAAATAAGTGATGATTGGATTTGACAGTGCTCTACATTATCTAATTTGCTGAAAGTCGACCCTGCTGTTGAAGCTTTTTATTTTTGGTCAACGTGTTCACCCCAAGCTTTTTTAAATTTTAATTTTAAATATAGTGAAGGCTTTGGAGTGTGGACTAATTGTAGCTCTCTGTAGTGGTAAAAAGAATAATACTTTTTACACCACAAATTGTTTGTTTCCATTTGATGCATTAGTTCCTGCAGCGCCAATCACCTACATGGCAGTTTTTATATTTATCATTTGATTTACTCAGAACGAAGGATAAATTAAATGATTTTACAACAGTTCTTAAGTGCTGACTACATACTGTATCCTGCTGCAAACCTCTGCCCCTCCGATCCATAATGCTCATTTCTGCCACCTGTAGGCTGTGACCTTTAGGCAGCAGGAGAGAGGACTCATAATGAAAATGCCAGGATTTCGTGTGAATCAAATCTCATCAATAGCGAGAGCTTTGCAGTCTAAAGAAGCATCTAAAATATGACTCAGGTACATTAAATAATCAAAAAGAATCACACAGCGGGGAGGGAGATGGGGAGACAGGACGGGCAGACGGCAGCAGTCGGATCAGCAGATCATGGCTCAGACTGACAGCTGAAGCAGTGATGACTTACCAGTAATTAAGATGGGATGATAACAAAAGCAACATAAGTGTGTGTCTGTGACGTGACGTTTTTGCCTGCAAATATCAATTTATTTGTGTCTCACCTGGCAAGTGTTGATGATGTGCGATTATTTTTATTTTTTTGAGGGTTTTGGAGAAGAGGGAAAGAAAGAGAAGAGCGGTGGCAGCGATGGGGGAAGAGACGGAGGGTGTTTTCTAATCAGAGTCACTGTCGTTTTGTTGTCACCTGCTACCAGACAGACAAAGTGGCATTTCCTGACTGTTCCCATCCCCGTCTGAGTTATCTGACACCCAAAAATACGGCTACGGGGGGAAGCAGGGAGACGAGGCACCGCAGCCTTATCCCGGTAAGGAGATGGCTTCTTATCAGATCAGGCTAGGAAGTTTATTTTATGGTGTAAATCTGGATAGAGGGGATAAAGAAATGACACATCCCTTGCGGACACAAAGGGAGAAGGAGATTAGTCCTCCAGCAGCATATATGGCTTTAGTTCAACCTGACAGGCAGCGGATTGAAAGGTCATGAAATAATAATCCCCCTATTCTTCTGCTCTAATCCTACGAGGGTGTGTTTCACTATGGGAACGTATGGGCTGAGGCTATGTGCTGCAGGGAGGATGTTCATTTTGTGTTGTCACTGTATTTAGATAGGCATCCAACACTGATTTAAATTAATTAGACTAATTATGATTGAAGAGGGTTTTTTTATGATGAATGTCAGTGCCAGCCCGCCTGTCTCTGATATTTTTTTTTCTTCTATTTTTGTAATTCATGTTTGTACATATGCTGGAGGTTATTTTCTGTCTGTATTTTTTAAATTTTTTATCAGGCGTGTTGGAGGTTAAAGGGACATTACAAAATTCTTCCAATCAGCAGGAGCCTCCTCCAGCATCTCACGCACACATTAAGAATTAGGTGTGATGCAAACACGCACTTCAGCCCATTGTGTGTGTGTTTGTGTGTGTGTGTATGAGAGAGGGAGAGAGAGAGAGAGAGAGAGAGAGACAGAGAGAGAGAGTTTGTATGCATGCGTGTGTCCATGCATGCACATGAGAAAGAGGGGGAGATTAGGCTATTTAGAGAAGTGTGATCCAGCCTGTGTGTGTGTGTGTGTGTTTGTGTGTATGTGGGCATGTGTTATGTGTTTGGAGTTTGGGGGGGGGGGGGGGGGGTATAGTCGGCCCAATAGCCTGATAATCAAGCATCGAAAATGAGAGAGAGAAATTCAATGCAAACTAATGTGTTCCACACAATTACTCGATTAATAATTCTTATTCCATTACAGTGCCATGGAGACTCGGAGAAAGAAAGAGAAAGTGGGAGAGAGAAATTTTCATAAACGGGGAAAGGAGGCGGGAAGGGGGGGGGGGGAAGGGAGAGAGAGAGAGAGAGAGCACATCAGGCTAAGAGATCTGCAGTGGCTGTATATTTCCCAATGCCTAGTTAAAGCTGCAAGGCAGGGGTCAGGAAACTTAATTATAGCGTAAGTGGATAGAAACTGCAGAATGATAGAGAGAAACATGCAGACCGATTGGAATGGCAAGGACAGGTTTAATACTATCTCCTCCCGTCTGCCTCCCTCCCACAATACAAGCCAGACCTGCAATCACACGAGGAAACAGCCCATACAACCCCGCCTGACAATAACACTAATGCATATCAAAATTACATACTTCACAACTGCAAGGCATTTTGCATGGCCACCATTACTTTCCAATTTTGCGAGTTCAAGAAAATACATATCCCGTAAAATGGTGATATCACAGGAACTTATTTTCCATGCTGCGCGTGTCAGGGCTTCAGATAAGCGTTCACCTGTGGTCGAAGAAGAGTTATTAAACCATACCCTGATGGACCACCTGAATAAATAACCTTTTTTTTTTTCTTCCACTATTAATTCTCCTCTATCTCCCTCTTTATTTATTTTCCCCTAATATCTGAAAGTCAAGACTTTTTTTTCTAAAGGAAGCCACATGTGTCTCGTAATTCCATGTCTTGATTTGGATTTCAAATCAGTCGGGCTCAATGGACGGCCCAACACACACCGTCCACCGTGTGAGCTCTGCAATCTATTTTGCACTGTATAAGATTTGCATATCTGCTGCTCATGAAGCAAGGCTTTAATTTCCTCCTGCTGCAGATAAACATCACCTAGTTGGAGCAGATGGGCGGAGGAAGGATGGGGTCAATGAAGAAGAAGGAGGACAATGGCCTTGGTTCAGAGACTGAATGGCCAGAAGTAATAAAATTGCATAATTTCCATACGTCGCCAATTTCTTATATATATAATTTTTTTGGGGACAGGTTTTTAAATTAGAATTAAGGAAGAAGAAAAAAATATATGGAGACGATTTGAGAAGGAGCCAGATTGGATGGTGAGGTGGGAGGTGTATGGGTTTGTTAAATGTCTGTAGAGGAGAGAGGACCACATTTGTGACTGTCTGCACATTCCTACTTCCATTTATATAATCATGTCTGTGTGTGTATATATATATATATATAGCCTTGGAGAATGTCTATATTGGATATAATTGATACCATTAATATAATTAATATAGCTAGATTATTTTTATTGCTACTGTTGTCACATTGTACTGATCACACTAGATGAGAGATGCCACATTGTATGAATTAAGAGTGTCAACTAAGCACCTTTCTTATGACAATATTGGACACAATGGAAATGATTAATTAGCTTCAGATAGTGGAATTTAATCTGTCTGGCCTGGAATTCAGTTTGCATGTAAGGAAGTAAATTGGATGTAGTATGTGAGACAAAGTGAACTTTTCTTAATTTTCACTTCAACTTATAGGATGTGCATTGTGGGATCTCCAGACATTGTTGAACACCATTTGTATTAGAGGTGGGAGGAGATGGGGATAGTGAGAATAGTTTCTGAATAATGAGCGGCTCACGCGGGAATTATGTAAACCTCTTGTTATTTGGATGTAGGTACCTTGTAATTAAAGCACTTCTACAGGGGACGGTTCCGCTCTCTGCCTCGAAGAGAGCCGGGCGAGGCTGGAGGTTACAGGAGGTTACAGGGGGCTAGAGGGGGGTGGATGAGGATGAGAGGAGAACTCTGCAGCCTTTTATTAATTCACATTATCTGATATTTATTTATTTATCAAAGACACCTATGCAAATCAGGAGCCCAAGTCATGGATCCCGCTAATGACACAGACAAGAGTAATTAATTAAAAGCAAATGCACGTGTACACACAGGCACACACATTACGCGCATTCGAACCCTCATCTAACAAGTTCACCTAATTTGCAAAGACGCCACACAGTCGGACAAGGCGAGGAGAGGGAGGAGAAGGCAAGAAATCTGAATCAGAGTGTTAATTTAATCAGACTTCAGTAATACCTCTTCTTCTCCTCCCTCCCCAGGCAGCTTGTGGTTTCTCCGCTAGCTTGAGGAGAAGATGAAGGGAGCTTTCAACCTCTCAGAAGATGAGGGTTAAAGAACGGAGAGATTAAGGAAGTGAGAGAGAGAGCGACTGAAAAGAGGGCCGGGGATTATGTCATCTACAATTGATGTGCTCTCTTAATGTACCTTTAAACATGTGCCACTGGGGCCTGCTTTTATAATGCCTATTCACTCACAGGAGTGTGGGTTAAAGTATTAACCCAGAAATACTTTGCAACATATGTGTGGCTCGTGTATTGAGAGAAGCTATCAGGGCTTATGTCACTTTGATATGTATACAGCATGTGGAGAGATCGTCTTTGTCAAAGGAAGTCCATTTCTGCTCGGCTTCCCATACACTGCCATGCATTGTACTGATCTCCATATCAAAAAAGGAGATCCTTTATCAAATGATCATAGGGACAAAATGTGTCTTTATTCCACGTCTTTAGCTCCAATGAAAAATGTTCCCGCAATCGGGTCCAACTTGGACTATGAGCAAAGGATTTATTAAATTGACTGATTCTCCTCTAGCCGCCGAATGAATTGTCTCTCAAATTGCTGCTTGTTTCAACAAAATGACGGCGGAGGGAGCGTGAAGAAGATCTGCAGATCTTATCCATGAGAATGTTGTGGGGTTAAGTGTACTTGGAGGTTTGCGTGCGTGTGTGCGTACACACACACACTTGTCTCGGTGTCTGAGCGTCTGTAGTGTGTGTGCAACCATTCGATTAAATCCACAGCTATCACTAACAGGATTAGCTGAGTGGACAGCAGAAGTCTATCATTGCTTATTGATTTCCTCTGATTCCCATCAGCCCATCAGGGCCAGGACATTTTCTGAGTGGCCCCAGAGGGACTCGCCGCTGTGGGCCGGGGTTAACACATTGTGGCCACTGTTTTTCTGAGATGCATCAAAGCAGGCAGCCATCTCTCTGTGTCAGGCAAAGTCAAATAAGTCAAAGCTATCGGGGGGCAACAGATGCTCCCGCCACTCCTTCCTGTGTGAAAAACAGTTTGACTCCCAAGTCAGGATCAATCCAATCAATGAATCACTAAGACAGTAGTGTTGAGCTACAGCAAGTCAGACTTTACGGACGCTGCAGAGGTCGGGGCGTTCCACTCTCTGTGTTTTTTTTTGTCAAATCAAACTATTAATCCATTGGCATTTTCTCTCACCCTTTCTCAATTTTCTCCTGCTTACATGTCACAGCTTGTGTCACCAATTGTTCAAATGGATTTATACTCGACAGAAAGGTCGAACAGGCGTCCAGGATTGTTTTGATTTGTGACAAATATCAAACGGGTATGTCATACATGATCGGGATGTCGTGCTTTACTTATATTCCCCACAGTCTATATTCTTCCATTTAACTACGGTGGGAGGGATCACCACCTATTATGTGTGATTGCTGTATTTACATTATTTCATTAATTGTGATAGGGTTATTGTTAGTAAAAGCTTTACAGTGGAAATATCTATACAAGATTTGTGTTACTGATAAGAGAAAAAAATTGCTCTTTTTATCTTTTTATGTTTCATCCTGACCAATCACAATTTTTGAGAATTTTTAAAACATTTGTGAAAAATCACCTGTATTAATGTAATACGCCACCATTTATCTATGTTATATGTACAGCAACAACAAAAAAAAGACAAGACAAATGGCTTTCTTCAGTTATTTTCAGAAGACACAGGCAAATTGAGTTAAACATGAGTGGCAACAAGGTTATATTGACCGAGTTGCCTGTCCAAAAGAGTTTGTACACAACACAAAAGCTCATTTGTTAATTGCGATCCCACTTCCTCTGTCAAAAATAACTGCGGCGTTGTTTTCTTCCTTTTTCCAGAAGTAAGACATGAAGAGTTGAATCGAGTACAGAGCACACAGTACACAGTGTGGAGTTCGCCCCTTAATGGTTTTGGATGTCAAAGGCTAAAAGACGTCCACGGAAATTTGTAAAAATTAATAATAGCGCTCGTGCAAGGGTGAAAAAGACATGCAGGGGGAGGTTGGAAAGTGTACCTCTAGATGCAGCTGTGACAGGATGAGAAGAATTAGTCCAATTAAATGTGGTAATTGCTTTCCTAATTTCTCCTATTAATTTCTCAGAGTGTACGAAAGAGTGAGAGCATAATAGGTGAAATGTTTTAACCCTTCATTGCCTTAATTCCCTCCCTCACCACGTCCTCAGGATGTCTAAATGCTCTTGTCTTGTTAATCGCTCGTCTCAGCTCTCCACCCCATATGCACTCACCTCAGAAATTCTCTTGAGCTTCAGAAATGTCTTTGTCTTTTGCTTTCCTCTAACCGGAGGATTCCCAAATAATGATTTATTTTTTTCATACTGGCTGTTTGTGAGAAAATGATAATTGCAAAATGGAAGACATTTTATATAATGACAAAAATAATAACACAATGCTCACAATTCATTCAAGTTGACGTAAACCACAATAGTATTGCTGCTGATGTGCATAACTCCAATTTTTTAAAAGTTATCAGATCAGTTTGGGCATATTTGTGGAGATGATATCAGGTTTCAGGCCATTTTGGGTGGGCACATGGCAGTAGCGGACCCGATCAACTAGCAGGATGTGCTGCTGACTGTAGCACGCTGTAGCTCTTGACCCTATGGTTATGTATTGGGATTCGAGTCCACTTGGAAAGTGGAAGCCACAAAAGCTAGGCTAACTAGATACCATTTACTTTTTCGTTCATGTTATTCCAACTGAACACTCCCATGTTGGATCTGTATTACACAGAGACGGTGTCCTAACGGGCATTAGCTGGCTCTCCTTCATGGAACTCACGACCTTGGATCTCTGAGTTTTCTGAAAGCTCCAAGTTCACGAGTTGTGACTTGTTTGTTGGATGTTACGCTAATATAGTTCTTGTTGTATCGGGGGGTTTTGTAATTTTCGAATACGTCTCCGATAAATTTTCACATTTGCCAACGGCCTCATCTTTTCCCTCTGTCATTATGCTCTGGCATTTCCTGCATTACTTTCCCCACCTGATAGCCTCCTAAATTTTGAGCCTTTGTGGTTTCTCGACAGGAACATGAATACTAGTGTCCATGTCGCTGTTGCCTAGCAGCTTCGTTCTCACGACTAACTGTAACCTCTTGAACGCCAAGCTGTACACAACTTGCTGATGTCGTAACCACAAGCTCACGAGTTCCGTTTGAAGGCGTTGTGTGTCCAACCCTTTCACAATGTTCAGACCTGGTATTAGCATTCATCCTGAGTGATCCAATCTCAAGTGGACAGGTGTGAGCGCATTCAAATGCGTCTTGAGATGATGCAGAAGACATTCAGTGGTGGTCTGGACATGTGAGCGAAAACGCATCCTGGGCCACATATGAAGGACCGCCTCCGTCCTCCGACCCACTACATTTTTACACTTCTCCGTGCCCATATGTTGATTTCTTTGTGGCCCCCACTGTATCTACACCCATTCGGAGTGCATTTAAATGCCAGTTGTTCAGCTTAGCGCTGTCCTCTTGTGATGGGATCTCTCAGGATGCATGTTACTATCAGGTCTGAACGGGGCCTTTCAGTAACTCTCTAAAATATGAGGCGACCTTCACACCCACTTCACACCTGGACTGGCCAGCTGTGCTGAGTGGAGAAAAGGAGCAAAGGATTCAACTTCCGTCTGAAGCTCTTTTTTAAATATTTGTTATAATACTATTCGTAGCACTTTTTGTGTGAACAACTGAGTGCAGCAATATGAATGTTTTCCTGGATAGACTCTCTGAAAAATATGCGCTCTTATCCCACTATTTAAACAATATTATGCCCCTTCTGTCTCTCTATGATCTTCACCTTTTCACTCTTCCAACGGATGTGCCTTTACAGATTAAGTACTGTATAAACACTTGGGTAACAGCTCACATTGCATTCGTGCTAAACACATATGACCCAATATATATTTTTATGCTTCAAGTCTATTTTCTTCTGGTTTATGGGAATACACTTTTTGCTTTTGCTTAATGAACTGTTCAGACACTGTAAGTAACAGCTAACAGTGTCACTGGTTAGCAGCCTACCTGGCTATTGGAATATAAAAAACTATTTGTATTAATCAATCGGAGACCATAGAGAACTTATTTTTTGGGAATTCAAAACGAACACCAAGCATGAATTC
Source organism: Scophthalmus maximus (assembly GCF_022379125.1). NCBI lineage: Eukaryota > Metazoa > Chordata > Actinopteri > Pleuronectiformes > Scophthalmidae > Scophthalmus > Scophthalmus maximus. Next base: position 7,222,106 of record NC_061528.1, on the reverse strand, counting down.
AATTTTAATTTCAGTTTGAGTCAAACATTTACTATAACACACCGAAGTTGTCATTTAACATTCAATTCATCAGTGGACCTGACATCATTGTCTTGTATGTTCCAATGCTGCGGGAACACTGCAGAGGGTTTTTTTTCTCATTAATCATATCATTCAGTCGTCGTGACTGGACTTTACTATTGCAGGGTCAGAGAGGAGGATTTCCCTCACAATGCCATCTTGTCTGACTTGATTATGGTCCATACATGTGTCAAAAAATATTCTGGGAACAAATGAATCTTCTCCTCCGCTCCAGCCGACAAGGTGGTTAGCCGTGTAATTTGTTCCCGTCGAGCTCAAAGTGTGTAGAGTAAGCAGTCCATTGAATTCCCATCCGTCATGGTTAGTTACACGCTTGTCAGCCGCTCTCCCACTGCCCAGCAGTGTAGCCATCACCCCTGACCTGGAAGCATTATATCTAAATCACATTACATGGCCCTGTGTTCTTTATTTGCCTTTTGAAGTCACCAGAGTGAGACATCTGTCCAGCCCTGTTTGAGTTTACTTCCCTCTCAGCCGCCACATCTTAATTAGCTGATCCGATTTTCTGTGTTAGTGCGTGTGCGTGCGCGCGCCTTTTGTGTGTACCTGTGTTTTGTGTGCGTTTGACAGTGTGTCGACCGACTGTGGGTTTGTTTGTGGGCTGAGGTGATTGACAGGCTGATGGGAGGATGATATGCTGAGAACGACAATCAAAAGGACCTGGAAATCCATTCATTGTGATGATAATTAAACTGAATGAAAATCCTTGTGTTTGTTCATTAGCTATTGAGCCTGGATGAGATGGCCTTCCAGGCACTGTCAGCCGCAGATGTCCCTCACTGAAGCATTTCTGCAGCACCTGAGTCCTTCCTGGCTAATAAGGTTGCAATTAGCACAGCGGTAAGAGGTGCATGACCCTGAGAGGAGCTTCTCCATTTGAGAAAAAAAAAAAAGTACACATTTTGTACTTGTTTTCCAATCAATGCAATTTCAGCTCCACTCAGATGCAATATACAGTTCTCCTAGCTGTAGTCACTAAGTGTGTGTGTGCGCAAGTGTGCACTTGCATGTGTGGAATTGACTCCTGAAATTAAACCATATGCTTTTAGGTGCAACCCCCATCAACGTGAGCCCCTCAGCATCAATCTCTACCTCGAATTTTGTGCCACTGAATACTTGTCTTAAGTTTGTGTCTTTACTGAAAAGAAAAATAGTTTCAGTTTTTTTTTCGTGTCCTTGTCAGTATTATGTGATTATGGCTTAGTGTTTGTGCTGCCATGTCCATTTTCATGGACTAAGATAGGAAAACGTGAATGGAATTACAATTTTTAGCTTATGTGAAAGTTTATGTGAAAGATTGGAGAAGTGAGAGGTGGAAGAAAAGACTTTCACGTTAAGGCCGTCGCCTTGAACCCTTGGATTTAACATTGTGCTGTGAAATGGTCTCATTTATGCTCCGCTGGAAAACTAATTAGCCGAGCACTACTCAGCGCCTGTTATTTCTATACGTACAGTCTTTGGACTGAGCTTGAGGTGTGCTCTCACTGCATTATGATGATTCCACTGCCACATTTAGACATTTGTGTGATCTGATCTATTAGCCTTTTAGCCTTAAAAGTTTGACTGTTATTTTGCCCTTTAGATTTTTGTACTGATGTTCAATAAAACATCACTGATAAATTAGTTTCAGTGCTGTCGGTGCCTATTTGAAATGGTAAACTATAATGATTATCATTTTTGTTTCCACATCAACTAAGATGTGTATGACAGACAGATGAACATAAAAATACTGAGCTACTTTTCCCATTTCGTCTCTGTGCACAGTATCTTTGACGGCTGATACACGCGCACACAACATTTACACCAACTACTGGCTTGATGTTAAACCTCATGCTGTTGGAATATTTTTGCATTTTATAGCACCAGCACCAATGACTGGCATAAACCTAATGCTGGCTCGTGTGTCGACCTTTCACTTAGCTGGTCTTCTCTGATCTATCATCCACTTTTTATAAACACAGCAAAGTGGACACTGTTAAGACCCCATTTTATCTTGCGTCCACTGCCCCCGACATCCCAATGAAATGTGGAGTAAAAAGAAATATCCGTCTTTTAGTCCAGATAGGATCGGGTTCTTGTAAAGGACAGGTGAAAGTTAAATGAATCTGTATAGTAAGAATCTGCTATAGAGGGATTACTTTCGAAGCAGTCACTGAAGTTGAAGTGTTATGTCATGTATTCTGTCAAAACTGAACCAAAGTTGATTATATATCGTCTATAATCAAACATCATTTTTGAACACACAGGTTAAAACCATCTGAATTTTATCCTTGTTTATTCGTTGTGACCATAGGAGGGAAAACCAATACAAGAAAACAGATTACTACTTGTGTATTTATTTTAACATAAACATGTTTTTTAAATATCTACATTCAAACATTACAAATTGACCTTGATGCAGATATGTCCACCGAAACAGCCACACTCTTCCAGGTGCATATTTTCAAGATGTGGCCTCTGGTTGTTAGTGAAGGTTAACATAGCTTACCTGCAACTTGATCTTGACGTTCCGCTACTTTGCCATCTACTTACCACTGAACAATGGATGAAGTATTTCCAAACAGGACAATTTATGTTGTTGATTGCAAATAAGTTACGTGAACTCTCTGCCGTCATTTCCGTTGATTTTTCTTTTAGCCTTGACCTACATTTCATTGTTTCAATTAGTGCAATCTGGACATTTCCAGGAGTTTGCCGTTCACATATGATGAACTTGGCAGGAGATTCTCTGAGTCAGACGCGTTTACATCAACGGAACATTCTGTGGCATTCTGGGTAGATCATGCAGGCGGGCGCGGATAATTCGGCTGCGGAAAGCAAGTGTTTTGGTTTACAGTCATCAACACGCCTACTCACTGTGAATTCCAGAGATTTTCCAGCAGTTTTTTCTCACACGGGCTCACTCGTTCACATTCTCCAGAAATTTTACTTGGCGGGGGTTGGCAGGAAAAGTTCCAGAAGAAAATCTGAAGTTCAGGAAAATCTCCGGACTTCAGTGCATGTCTGTGAGTCCTGCAGTGCATTCAGAACCCGCGTGGCAGGTGGCCACATTCTGTTGTTCCTTTAAATCAATTTGCAAGTAATTGAATTTAAGAATATTCATTGACAGCTCTGTTAGCGTGGCGTGTTTGCTCGGTGAAACACTTGATACGTCGGATCTCTGTGAGTAACACGACACTTGATTTCAGTGTTCAGTGAAAAGGAGACAGTCAGATAGCTTGTTATGCTGCGTGCTGAATCAACTCTCTATTAACACCTGAGAAGACTTTGTGCTTTGCTGGATTACATTAGCACTTGGTATTAAATGTGTTTCCACGTTCACATTGAAATCAAGTTGTTCTTACCTTTGCAAAATCTATATAACTGTAAATATTACTCTTTTTTTTTAAATTGTGGGGAGCATCAACTGGTCAGCCTACATGACAGTGAACACCAGACTTTTTTAAGAAATCTGGACATTGGATGATTTATGCAGCATTTTTGCAGTTTCACATTTTTTTTTAGGATCCTGGCTAGATCACTGGATAGAATAAGGTTCTTATGCTGTAGTGAAGTGGATGAAAGGATGCTTTTGGCATGTCGGATATTACCAAGAGATGTTTTGATGTCATCTGAAGGACGAATCAGCCAGAAAAATTGTAAATTACTACAATTAACAGTGAATGTCACCCTTGATTCACTAGGTGAGAAATGTAACTGCTGACCTGCTGCAGGTGAGTGAAGATTTTTCACTTACAAGGTCACTGCAGTGCATGTGAAGATGTCCCTTAACTCCCTAGTCTTCCCTATAATTTCTCCCAGTAACCTGGGTTTAAGTGCGCCTGTGAAGATGTACGTCCATTGATATACTGTAATTCAGTGGTGGTGGGGTGAATTGGATTTCAGACGCAGATTGGGTGTATTGAATGGACACTGGGCCACCAATAAATCAATGGAATGCAACACAAGGGGGCTAGTTAACATGACATCAATAGCGTATCTCTCTGGAGTTGGGTTCGCTATGATGTAAAAAGTCCTAACTAACAGTTTGTATGTAAATACAAACCGGTTTGTGTTTGTACATGTTGGAAATGGAGAGAATCGATGAAGAAATTGTGGACATCTCTTTTTAGAAAATACCTATGGTTAAAAGAAAACATACTGGAACAATATAAATTTCTAGCTGCTATGTTTCCCAATACAGTCGCTCTCCACTTCAAGAGTTCTCACATGTATAATGATATTTATTCAATCAACAATTTTATGTGCCGATATAAACAAAGAAGTGCGCACCTTCACCAAGAACAGTCAAAACTCTGTGTTGTGTCTCTATGCACATATTCTTCCCAGTGTACTGTAGGTGTGTTCACGTGCCTCCTGAAGACCGAGTTTGATTTAACCAAGAAATTCACAATAGCAATTTTGTTTGTTCTTATTAGTTTGAAGACCTAAAGCAAATCGACTAGTTATTAGCTGAGTTTTACCTTGCTGTGAGAAGCATCTGTGATGATGAAGTATGTGTTTCCCTTTGCTCTGGCTGATTCCAACTGTGCTCATGGGGTAGAGCTATGATATGATGCGGTTGTCATGGTCATAGTCATAGTTTCATGAAACAAATGTTGACCATCGGACATAAACGGCGGTCTTCCATGTTGAAGTCCGCTGGTTTCTCAACCCGTTGTCACAACCCGACCTCCTCCCAATATGAACTTTATCATCCTTTAATATTTGTCACCCGTCTTCCTCCTGTTTTCACATTATAATCACTTCCTGCTGGAGAGAGCTTTGTCACTTGAATGTCAACATATTGTTTTGGGAGTATGTAATGAAATGTCTGATTCCGTCTGGGTTGGGTTTTTTTTTGACAGTCTTCTTTAGTGACGTCCTCTGGACATGGGCTGGATGACTTTGTGTGTTTGTATCTTCATCTTCATACTGTTAGAAAATATATAGGATAGAGGACAGTAAGGAAGCTATAAAGAAAATGTTACCCCAGCCATGATAATGCAAGCCTAAAAATGCATTAGTTAATCAGGACTCCCCATGTTTTGCAATTATTTACAATTAAGTACATAACATTTTGAAATTGGAAATATTCTTACAAGCCTTTACTTATTCGTATGGGTCAGTTGCAGGCAACATAATAATGCAACATGTGATACTTAAAGTATGCTGGTTTGCAAATGTTGGCCTAAGACTAAATACATAAATATAAAAAAGGATTTAATACCTGCGACGAGTGCACAATTGCAGAAAGTAGTCACAGATCCTTGGGCTTTATAAATTTTAATTCGATTATTTGCCCTTTCTGAATCCACTTTTACATGCAATCCCAAACATTATTTTTACTTAAATTTATGTAATGAATTTAATCATTTGCTCAAAATTATTTGATTATTGTCACATCACTGATTTTTTTTAATCAATATTGGCGGTGTTTGTGTGTATGTATGTAGGCAAATAAATGGAATCCATCTCCTATTCTCTGTCAACAACAATAACAACAACGACGACAAAGAGAGCGTGTCCACATACCCACTAGTAGCATGAGAATGCACACTGCTTTTAGCTCCTTCCATTGTGGCGTTTTCAGTCCAAGGCCGTGTGCCATTCAAGCCGGGCTCTCAGTGCTCACATCGGAACCTCCGCTGCCTTCAATAAGCATTTAACTCATGAGTGTCAGTCAGTGTCCCCGTCTTCACCAAAGTAGTTGGGAATTCAGTTTTTCCTGCCTCTCACAATAGACAGAGAGCCGACCTCAAAATGATACAGAATCCTTACAATCATCTGCCCCCCCAGCCCTCCGTCTCCCTCCGTTTTCCCCCTCTATCGCTCCGCCTTTGTGTTTTGTTCATCGGGTCTGTTGAAACAAACACAACTCTTTGAATTTCATGATTAATCTGTGGCTATGAAACGTAAACTAAGGCTGTAAAATTTTTCTGTAATTTTAGACAGAAACAAGCTCGCAAAATGAGCTGCAGCAAGATGAGACGTATACCCGCTAATGGATATGGTGGAAAAACCTGCCTATACATTTATGTAATGGACCCATAATCAGATATTCACACACACTTGACAAATATTTTGACAGTTTGATCAGTAGTTTAGGTCATTTGTCAAGCAGAGATGACAAAACATTCTCTGGTTTCACCTTCTCAGATTTGAGGATTTAGTGATTTTCTATAAAACAGTGTTCTGTACATAAATAAATCAGTCTTTTTTTGGGGGGTTGGGGGTGTTCAGAGAAAAACACCTGTGTGTGTGTGTGCGTGTGTGTGTGTGTGTGTGTGTGTGTGTGTGTGTGACTCCATTACTCCTGCCATTAAAATGCATTTTGTATCCAAATTGTCTCTAAATATAATAATAAACATAACACCTCTCAAAACCCTAATATGATTTTAACCCTGGTGTTAACATATGTCTCCAGTGTACAGCTGACCAAAAAACAACCACAGTATTTTCTATTGGTATCGTCCTCACTCCATCCACGGGTGTCTTGAGTAAGGTGAAGACTGCCCATATAGTTGTTGTATCTGTATACATATCTATAGATATGAATATAAAATACAGGACACGTGATATTAAAAGTATCAGTCTAAACTTCTCAAAACAAATGTATACATGTTGAAGCACATGCACATAGTACGTGACAAAGACACGCACGCACGCACGCACACACACACACACACACACACACACACACACACACACACACACACTGGTCCATCAAGCCGCTCTCCATCTGTATATCCAAGGATCTCCTGCGACCTCCCTCCTAACAAGGCCAGGGGACATTCATACTGATTTATTCAAAGGGACGGTTCTCATTCAATTTTCTCCATATTCATAAGCGTGTTTCGCACCCCCGCTCTCGTTTTCCTTTTCAGGTTTAAATTAAAGGTACAGGAACGAGCCAGGCCTTTCATCTAGGGCTGCGGGTGGAGGGGTGTGGGAGGAAAGCGAAGGTGTGTGTGTGTGTGTGTGTGTGTGTGTGTGTGTGTGTGTGTGTGTTTGTGTGTTTGTGTGTGTGTGTGTGTGTGTGTGTGTGTGTGTGTGTGTGTGTGTGTGTGTGTGTGTGTGTGTGTGTGTGTGTGTGTGTGTGTGTGTGTGTGTGTGTGTGTGTGTGTGTGTGTGGAGGGGTGCATCAGGCAATGTAGAGGAAGGACTGGTAATGGTGACACTCTCCCCTCTCTGTATTTATTAGTGCACCCCCCGCCCTCCCTCCTTTGCGTCCACCCCACTCACCCACCCCCCGACTACACCTGGCTAAAAAATGATTCATTAATTCAAAAAGCAGCATTTTTTGAAAGCCTTATTTCAAAGGCATCGACTGGAAAGGGAGAGCAGCTGAGTGGGGTAGGGTTTGCCGGGAGAACTGAGTGAGCAGGGGGCGGAGGAGGTGGAGGAGGATGGAGCCGGGAGGAGGAGGAGGAGGGGGGGGCAGAGCCAAGGCGTTTGAAGGGGGCAAAGTACACTTCAAGTTTCTGTCACTGCAAAGATCAAGCTGGGGAGGGAGGGGCGGGAATGATGGGAAAGGTAGAGGGGATACGTGAGGGTTTACTGTAAAATTCTGTTGACATGCACTTACTGGATGTCGGTGCAAGTGGCTGTCATTTAGCAATAACATTACAGACAACAGAATGATAAGATAAGGTCTTAAGAGAGTTATACAGTATCATAAATTAATGTTTTGGGTTTAAATGCACACATTTGGGCAATAGTAGGTATGGCATCAATATAGGTCTCATTATTTCACTTGTTCAGTAAATCATCAGATTCTTCAGAGTCACCGTGACTGTGATGCATTCACTAACACACACACACACACACACACACACACACACACACACACACATTTATCCACACTTGCAGTAAACACCAACAGAAGGATCATGTGTCGGCCACTCCCAGTCCAGCTGAATCTTTCATACGGCCGCAGATGATGTGGTTAATTATAGATGGCAGGACAAGCCGGGATCCTTAGCCTCAATTAGACGGGGGCACGGGGTTACTGACCTGCGCGGAGACTGTCAGTGCCTATTACACACTACACATTGCCAGTGACAGCGACTGGGGCTGGGGGTGGAGGGCAGCGCTGGGTTACAAGGGCTACTGCCTCATTCTTCTCTTTCCCCGGCAAAATTACAGACGCACAACATTCATACACAACACAAACACCATCAGAAACGCACAAATGACACTACACAGTTGTCTCAAAGAGGCTGATTTTGTAATCAATGAAATTAATCACATTATTTGCTTATTACACACATATCAGACACGTGTGTGTGTGTGTGTGTGTGTGTGTGTGTGTGTGTGTGTGTGTGTGTGTGTGTGTGTGTGTGTGTGTGTGTGTGTGTGTGTGTGTGTGTGTGTGTGTGTGTGTGTGTGTGTGTGTGTGTGTGTGTGTGTGTGTGTGTGTGTGTGTGTGTGTGCTTTCAGATTTAATCTTCTAAACATAGTGAAGTTGTTTAATTATTGGTGTCTGTCCTGTCATCTTTGCCATTGTTTGTCTTCTGTCTTTTAACATCATACTTAATTAATTAATTCCTCTAGTTGCCGTCCTAATCAAGAGGAGGAGGAGAAGGCAGGTGTCGTTATTAGCGAGTGAGGAGATCTGTGTAGGAAGGAGGCTGGGATGGATGGATGGATGGATGGATGGGTAAGATCATACTCTCTCTTTAAAGCAAAGTCTTATTCATGCCAAAAACCAAACCTTAACCATCGACTTGTCACATCATGAAACGGGTTTCTTACAGATTTGGAGAGCACAAATGTATTAAGTCATCCTGTCGATAGGGGAAGTCAGATCAGCAAACTCTACTACTGTTTTGTTCTATAGGGAAAGGACAAACAACAATTTATTGTTTAATTTGAACCACTTGTTGAAAGAAACTCAATTTCCCAAATGTCTATTGTAAACATGCATCACAGTAACTAGTCTGAACCTACAAATGTAATGAGGTTCCCACTCATCCTGTATCACCTGGAAGATTTGAGAGCACAGTTACTGTCCTTGAAAGGTGAGAGAAAAAGGAGTTTTCTTAAAAATAATGTTGTCGTCCTGGAAACTTTTTTTCTTTCATTCTGCTGAAAGCAAATTGTCAAATCTCCGCAACAGCTGGTGGCTGAAATTAGTGCTCTGTTCAGGGACCAGATGAAGATGGAATAACAAGGGTGAGAGTCTATGTTCTGAAACATTTTGGATGTGTGGGCTCTTAGAAAAACCCACAAAGTTGCAAGCTTTTGAATGCACACTGAATCAGTTTGGTGAAGAGGGCATACAAAAAAATCTTAGATGAAATCACTATTGAATGTTGCTAGCGAACCAAGGAAATAAAAGTGAAATGATCTTTCAAATGCATTTCAATGCAACATTAGCACCCGCGGGTTTGTAACTTTACTTTAAAACGTGTTTATAATTTGACATTTTGGTGCTTTCAGGATTAGCCCTCGCACAATGTTAGTTGTCATAACAGCAGCGTTTTCATAAAGTTTAGTTGGTTTGCTAATAAATTAAAGACTTTCACCACAGTTTTAGATTTGTGACAATTTAATCTATTGCAGTTTGTCTGGAAAATGCTTCCTTTATGAATGAAATACATTTTTCACAAATGTTTTTGTTTAAAACAGCATTAACGCTTTTACCACAATGTCTAAGACACAGAAAATTAGTCATCATATTGTATTGCTGTGTAACTTCATTGAATATCCCTTAACTGCCAATTCACAGAATGAGAATCAGAAGCAAACACATCTGCGCTACGTGCTGTTTTAGATATCTAGCTACGATACTGTAGTTGTCGCAGTAACAGAAAGGTCAATATGATTCATAACAAAAGGTGATTCAGCTGCGCGATAACAGTCAGCACTTGTTGTTGTTCTTTCATTACAGAGCCATAGTTTAACACATACTGTATTTGAAGAGACTTCTGCACTGAAGAACTTGTTAGTGAAAGGCTTGATCCCCGTCTCATACCACATAATGTCCTGAAAATATATTTCTTGAAATGATTGGAAACCCAGCTATAACTTGTAAAAAAAGAAAGAAGAACAGCTCAAATAAAGTAATAGGAGAAAGGTAATCCCCATACATACAGACAAAAGACTAATCTTTTGAATATTTTCTATACTTGTTTAAACTTTCTGTTCATCTACAATCCTGCGTTACAACCTCGACAATCTGTCATGGACGCGAGCGTCATGCACGCCAGCGTCATCCACACATCAGCACGGAGCGAATTGATATTCGCCGTGTTTTTCTCACGGAGGTAGCTATTGGTGTAGTATGTCCCATTCCCAGGGTGTCCCTCGGAATACTGTCCCTGGGAACAAAAACCCGGCAAATGGCCCTGAAATGTATCATATAATGATCCAGCCCTAATGTCTACGGCTTCAGGAATAGGACGGTCCTCGAGTTAATCACCGCTGTCTACTTTAAACTCTGTTTCTTGTAATTACGCTTTTCCTCTTGGGCCCTCTCCTCTCGTCTCGTCTCTAATCCATTTTCATCCCTCTCTATCTACCGTCTCCTGCACAGGCAGAACGTTTCTATTCAGCAAAAATATTTTTCCTGACACTTGTGTTGACAACTTTTGAGCAGGTGCCAAATTATTTTGCCCGGGGGATGAGAGGATGCGCCGTGAGCAAGCTAAATTTAAATTTGTTGATCAGAACTTGAGTTGCAGCCACCTCCTCCTCCTCCTCATCCTCCTCCTCTCTCCCTGCTGCCTTACCTGTACTCACCTGTGCCTGCCTGTGCGGGTGAATGAGAGCCAAGCCACCTTTGGGACCTGCTGATTAGGGTATTAAAAATAAATGGGCTCAGTTTAGGGGGGGGAGGTTGGTAGCCCAGTGGTATATATTTCTGTTAATTTTTCTCTACCCCCCTCCTGTGTAGTGACTGATCTGCCAGAATATGATAGCATGGGCTGTCACGGCAATAATTAGGCCTATTTTCCGTGAGGTCACCTTACAGGGACGCTGGGCGGCTGTGGTTCACACACAGGGTGCTCTGTGCTGCTCCTGCCCCAGAGCCCCCAGGATATGATCGTCCACGCAGGGCAACAAAGAATCACTCCGCAGCAAATGAGCGAAACATAAAACAGCCACAATCTGATATGGACAGCGGTTCCCAACGCTCTGTATGATGGGACAGAGTTTACCTCGCTGTGCTTTCGCGGCTGAAAATCAAACGGCCTTTTATTAAAATCGTGTCCAGTCCAAAATACTGAACAAGATCTGAAGGAGGATTAGGTTGTCATGGATATTTCCTGTGATGAATTTCAAAAGGAAAAAAAGTCTGATTACGTTTGTTTGAGTGAGTAATTAAACTGTGAAAACTTTGCATCCGAGTCAAAATAAAACCTTAAAGTGTGAGGTGGACATGGGAGTGTTTTGGTCACGGTTCCGCTACCAGAAAGTCAACGGTGCCAAGTCAGAGCGCAACATATTTCAGCTTCATTCAAAACACTCCCTGGTTGGGTCAACAGCTGCAGGCTAGAATTAGAAATCAATTATTCAGCTTCGACAAGCTCATTAAGTCTCTGAATAGGATTTTCTGTTCTGAGTCTGCCTGCTCATTTCTCCTAGCTTGCATTTTCTAATTAGTATTTCTTTTCTCTTTAAAGTTAGATGGGAGTTTGGGTGAAAATGTGGGCATTGACTTCGCACTCACAGACCCGCCGGCTCCTCTGAACAGTATCATTATCTGCAGAAGAGGCTGTGTCGGTACATTGGAAGACCACTAAGGTTGTTTGCTTTCAGTTTGGGCACCGTCTAATGATTGGTGTCATCAGGCTAAATTAGGCATTAATAATCAAAGGAGTGTAATCTGGGTAAATTAAGCATTAATAATCAAAGGATGACTGGAAATTATCGCATGCGGTAAATGAAGCAGCACTAATCAGCCAGGAAGAAAGAGGGCACGAGGCCGACAAAGTATTTTGTTACAGAAAATGGAACGGATGTGTACGGGGGAAACTGCATTCATAATCAGTTCCCGCCGAAAAAGGACCGCTCCGCGCCGACATGATTGATGTTGCCATAGAAACGTCCATCAAGCGATTTGACGGCATCCTTCGAGTGAAGCCGGACGTAAGCTTGCATTTTATAATATCGCCTACTGTTGCCTACATCACCTATGGTGCAAGAGGGCTTATTAGCAAGCTCATTCCCTGTCCATCCCTCCTTCTCTCTCCCTCCCTGCTCTGCCTCCTCCCATCCCTCTCTCTCCCTCTCCTCCCTTCCTCTCCTCTCCACATTGTGTGTGCCTATCTGATCCCGTGGCCTTTTGTTGCGCTATGAAAGGCCTGATGCCACACTCATTATTTTCTCCTTTATCTCTCTCCCCACTGCTCTGATTAGAACAGTCGCCCCTGACAGACGCCCTCAGCCAGCTCCTATCCATTACACTCTGTGTGTGTGTGTGTGTGTGTGTGTGTGTGTGTGTGTGTGTGTGTGTGTGTGTGTGTGTGTGTGTGTGTGTGTGTGTGTGTGTGTGTGTGTGTGTGTGTGTGTGTGTGTGTGTGTGTGTGTGTGTGTGTGTGTGTGTGTGTGAGACACATGTAAAGCTACCTACCTATATCATATAAATCATAAGTGTTTTTAGCGCCGTAAAGAACATATGAAAACTAAAGAGAGGATGAAATATAAAGTGTGAATTTTGATAATTTTCTACATTAACTCCCATACATTAACACATTACACACCCTTTCTCTTGCACTCACACTCACCATTTGAAAAGTGATGTGTTGAGCCAAGTTTTCTTAGTGAGCGTGTTTTTTGGTGACACAAAGTTGCGTGACGTATTCTTCCTCAGGAAAGAACAGCCTGGACGTTCATTGCTCGGTGAACATGCGTGTGAATCAGCAGACCTTTACGTGCACGCTCACCCTCCTCACCTCTTTCAGTGGAGGCACACCGAACGTCACTCAGCTAATGGAGGCTTAAATGTGCCCGTCTGATATTTCGCTGCTGATTTTGGGGGTTCCCTGTAGATGTAAGCCCCTTTCAAATAAAATGAAAAAATTCACAGTGTCAACCGTACAGCATCGGGTTGACATTGGAATATAAGGTGTCATACGTACAAAGTGCGTGGAAAACCAGCGGGGGGCATTTAATGCATCACTCGCTAATCGCCAATAAGCCGTTTACAGTTAAAAATTAAATTTGTGCATAAATCAGCAGCGCTGAATGATGAGAAACACTTTTAAATGTTTCCAGATGCATGCAAAACAGAACAAAAAAGCACATATATTACTTTCTCCTGGGTGCTCTCCGTTCACCAAGTAGGCTGAATATGTCATTTGCTTTTAAATTGCATTATCATGCAAAACGAAGCAGAAATTTGATGAAACTCGGACGGATTCACCTGAGTTAATGGAATATGGGTTTAAGAGGGAACTAATTATCCTTGTTTAGCAGGGAGTGAATGTGTTTCTTTGGAAGACCTGATTTTGAATGTAAACATTAATGGCCTCCTTGATTAGCATAAGAATGATGTGTTATTGTCCTGCTCACTCTGCGTCCTATGCATCTGCACAGCTCCAGACACACACACACACACACACACACACACCACAAGCTTTAATACACTTATTACCTGGCTTATCTAACGATGCCATTTTTTTTTTTATTGTTTTGCTAATCCATTATTTATTTTTATTTTTTTCAATCAAATTACAGTTTTAAGGCCCATTGACATTACTGGAATCTTTTTTTTTTATAAGAAAAAATGAAAAACAAAATGATGTTCCAACTGTTGAGTTTAAGGACAATATTTGATATAAGCACAACTGAAGTGTCTGAGTCATCGTGATGTTCTCCTTGTGCGTTCACATGCTCCTCGCGAATGTTCATTTCCAGAGTTGTGAAGTCTCTGTCCCGACTCCGGTGTGTTTGTGTGCTCCAAAGTCGGAATGCGGGGAAAAAAGGATGCTGTTAACAAAATGTGTTGTATTACAAATTAGATGTTAGCAAAAAAATTGATACGCAATTTGTGAATTTGCACCACGAATCAAAAGTTTCTTAGTATCAATCAAATGCTATCTTTCGTTCATGTTTCTGTACATGATGTTCAGCAACTCATGTACCAAAATGTCCGCAGACATTTTTTTCCGATCATTCTGACACCACTTCAATGCACTTTTATTCTTGGGGTATTCACATGCTGTTTTGGAGGTGTTTTTATTGGTGAAAAGTAGCAGAGGAATAGGCCATTACTTTATAAACAAAGGGGAAATAGAAAAAAAGGAAAAAAGATATGGGGTTATAGGGAAGGATGAAACCTGGGGCCCAGGTGAAGAGTTGAGTTAAGAAAAGGAGGCGATGAGGAGAGTGAAAGGGCAGGTGAGGGAGGGAGGCTTTGACTTGGGGCCTCCCGGGGACAATGACCTTATTTCAAATTCTGGGTAAGGGACTATAGGTGGGCAACTGAGGAGCCCCCACCCCCCAGCCCAGGTCTCAGATACACACACACTTTCAAGACTGAGTTCAGGAATAGAGACCCCCCTGAAGTCCTGCAGCTCCCTCAAAGGCCAAGCCTCTGCCACTGTCGTTAGTGAAGCCACACAATAGGTTACACATCCAATTTTCCTCCGAGGTTCAACTTCATATCCTCAGTGGTCTCGCAGCAAAACCAGGTCCTCTAACTGCTATGGGAGAATGAATGCATGCATGTTATTGCGTTATATGTTTGACAGTTAGATCGCTTGGCGTGTAAAAGTGTGAAGTATGAATAAATAAGTGAATGTGGGGTCAAAAGTATTTACATTGTTCAGCGTGGACCAGTTTCCCCAGTAATCGGAGGTTCACATGATATGTTTAACTCTGTGGTTAATGTGGAGAAGAATGCGTGGTAACGTGCAGGGAAACCTTTGAACAAATTCTGAGATTTCAATATTCTTGCTAACAATCGATTTCAGTCAATCAGTCAAGTGTACATTCGATCACATTACAGTTTACATTTGAGAAAGCATCGGGACTCAGCAGATCTTCTTTTTTTTTAGCAGAGTGCAAATAGTGATACGTAAGTTGTTCTTGAAGGCAGCCTTTTGGTCTGTAGGGATTTCAGGACATGTAGTGCCAACCTCCAACATCCCGTCTTTCTGCTACAACACATCCAGTCTGAAGACCTGAATTTGCACCACATATATAAAGCTGATTTTCAGTGAGACGAACACGATGGAGGAGGATTCAGCTCTCCTTACAGGGCTGACACTCTCTGTCGGTTTCCCCATCACCCGTCGCCCTTTTAAAGTTACTTCACCACTTTACCACTGTCATTCTTTTTTGCCATAGCCGCGGCAATTTGAGCGCTGAGAAGTGTGAAAACACGCATCACGAGCTGAATGGGCCACAGAGCACATCGGTGCTAACAAGGTCTAAGTGCCAAAGTGCTTAACGAGGAGACCGTCTCACCGTCTCCCTCCCTCTCCGTCCGTCTCCTCTCCCAGAACCAGACTCATGCCTCCTTCATTTTTTTTTTCTCTTGTCTTGTCCATCTCTATATCTGGCCAATGTCTAAACATGACAGATTTCAACCATCAAGGAAACATGTTCCATTAATGTGCCCACACCTTATCTCCTACAAGGCTTTATGGTAGACACACAAACACACACCAACTTTCCATTTCACCCCATCTCCTCATCATAATCTCAGGATTTTTTTTGTTTCCCATCTCCTCCATAAATGTTCTGCTCCTCTCACCTTACAAGAGCCCCCCTCTGTTGTTTGTGGGGCTTGCCTGATAGCCATTAGTGTTACACCCTATTACATCAGTAATGACTGACTGTGAGCTCTAATTAGAGATATGTTAGGGAGAGCTGACTTACCCCCCACTACCCTTCACCTCCTTCCTGCTTCTCTTCCGAGCTGCTACTGTGACTCCATCGCCGTGGCGACACCATTAGCGCAGCGCCCTCTAAGAGTTGCAACTCCTGACTGTTAAAGCCATTACGTCCGTAACAGGCCAATCAGAGGGGGAAGGTGTTATGGCTAATTGATAAGCTGAACAATGCTTAAAATCTTGTCTCTAATTGCCCTGCGGGAGCGGAAGAAGAAAGCGCACCCGGGAGAAAGAGAGACAGTGAGAGAATGGGGGAAAGAAAGGGAGAGTGTGTGCAGGGAAAGCGACTGGCGTGCTAATTTCAAAATATGATATTTTTTTTCCGGCACTCGAAATAATTTCAACGTGCAAACGCGTCTTCATCCAAAACATGCTGCAGTTTTTTTTTCTTCCTCTTCATCCCGCTCGAATAATGGGATGTTTCTTCTGAGTTCGTCATCTGTGATGAGATGATTATCTGAAAGGTCTGCGGCTCACTGCGGAGAGAGTCTCGCCTTCTCTGCTGGAGTAGGTAATCCTGGGTAATAGCATTATGGACACAGTCTTTTCCTAAAGCCCCATGATTATCCACTGCTGTTTGCTGTGGGATTGACATTGGCCTCCCTGGTCTCTCTCTCTCTCCCTCTCTCCTTTTTTTTTCTTTCTCTCCTTCACTGGTTCATGTCATCTTGTCTCTGACTCACCACTCCATCAAGCCGGTATATGCTCTTCTTATACAATTCCAACGAGAGAAGAAGATGAAAATAGAGCAGCAAAAGCACAAATTGCTTGTAGACAAGAGTGCCCCAGATTTGAAGGGCAAAAAAAAACAACCCCACTATCAAATCAATAAAGACACGGTGCGTTGTGTTATTGTCTAAAATATGTTGAGTTAATCCAGCGCATCAACCACTTTCAACCATTATAAACTTGAAATATTCTCAACAAAATATGGACTCATATTCCACAGTCTTTAATTTAACTTCTCACGCAATTTTATTCATCTTATTACTGTTTTTAATTTACAGTTGTGTTTCACATTTTCATAGTGTCCTGTTGGCTTCATTTGTTTTATTCATTATTTGCTGCTTTCGTGTGCTAGTGAGCTGAAGACAATTGTCCACTTTGATGGACAATAAAATTCTTTTTTTTTACTTTCAATTCTGTTCTAAGTGTGTAGAACATGCCAGATTACTGAAAATCCAAAATGATTGTTGGAGAGAGGGTATAGAAACAAATTCTAGACATGTTGTTTTTGGAGGAAGATCAGTCTCTTGTTTTGTTTTTTAATGTTGTTGCCTCTAACTGTTGTTGAGGTCTTTGTGTTTCTGATTGTCATGTCATCCAGATTTGTGTCGGAGAGAGACGGAGCTCAGACCTCTGCTTTTAGCCAATTGGCTCACTCCTCCCTCGAGGCTTTTAGGCCTGAACTTGACCTCATCTCTCCTTCGTCTCTCGTGCCGTCTCTTGTCCTCCCCGTCCCTCAAATAGTTTCAACCTTGCCTTTTTTTACTTACCTTCATCACTCTGTGTCAATCTCCTGCTTGCGTGGTTTACAGGTAGTACTTATTTGATGCAGTACATCTCGCAAAAGTGACAGAGTAATCTTTGGTGGATCAGGGGGGAAATGACAGGACGTAGAAGTTGTTTTAATCTGCAGCGAGGCTTCTGTCTTCTTTTTTTTGGTGAGACACAAAGTGAATGAAAAGGTTGGTTTTCCTCCGAGGGCTTATTGAGACTCTAAGTCAAGAAAAATTCCACAAGTACGGTGGCCCTGAGAGCTCAGAGTATACTGCAACAGGAGCAAACACATCTTCATCATTTTGCTAACACAATAATCACAACATCACCAAAAAGACAGACGTGGCAAATACACACAACAAAACCAGATGCAGAAATGCCTTTTGTTTCCAGGATAAGTGTTGAACTCGTCCTGAAAACTTGCATCACAGCTCGTGGCCAACATCCAACTTAAAGTCACAAATTGAAGGACCATGTCGGGTTGATCTATTTTTATTGGGTCCCCTGGAAACACTGTTGTCTATTTGTGTTTTTGTCTATTTGCATGTGTTTTCTTAAGCTGCTGTGCGTTGAGCTGTCTGTGTCATCATGACATTATATGTCAGGGAATAACTGTTGTTCTCAAAAGGTGGCGACACCCCCCCCCCCCCCCCCCCCCCCCAGTTTAAGGCATATTAATGAAATGTATTCTTACTTCAGAATCAGATATTTTTGGAGGTGGACAACCAATTGCCCTCAAATCATTATACAAGAAATGAAAGAGCTCATCTGTAGTGAAGCCTCTCCAAGAGTCTGCGTTGTTGCAACCCATAACAGCACTTTTTCACAAATTTTTCACCCTTGGCTCCCAAGTATATAAGCACACGGACACGTGAAGCAGTAAAAACAATTGAGGCTCCTAAAGGAAACTGAATAAGCTCAGCCCTGAGGTCAGGATGCTGCATCAGACTGAAGGAGGCTGTCAGCAGCAGCAGCAGCAGCAGCAGCCTCCTTCAGCCAGGCTCTGCTCCTGTGACATGGGGGGTTAAACCAAGAGGAGACATTTCATATTTTGGACAGAAGTAGACTGTGACACTGACTGTGCACATTCTCAAAACTGTGTGTGTGTGTGTGTGTGTGTGTGTGTGTGTGTGTGTGTGTGTGTGTGTGTGTGTGTGTGTGTGTGTGTGTGTGTGTGTGTGTGTGTGTGTGTGTGTGTGTGTGTGTGTGTGTGTGTGTGTGTGTGTGTGTGTGTGTGTGTGTGTGTGGTCAGTAAAGTGTGTGTGTGTGTGTGGTCAGTAAAGTGTGTGTGTGTGCCTCCCCACCAAGAAGCTGTCAGGACCACATGCTTGCAAGCTGTGCAGGTTCTTATGAACTGAATCTGACTGCACACTGTGGACATGTCTGTGTGAAGCAATATTTGGTGATTCCGGCATCACATTGTAGAAAACAGTGCACGTCCCTCGAGTGAAAAACAGCCTCCAAAGTCGTCCGTCCCCCCCCCCCCCCCCCCTCCTCCTCCCTCCCTCCCTCCCTCCCTGTCTTTGCATCCTTCCAGGATCAGTAATGGGAGTCAGTGTATTGCAGGCGGGAGGCGACGGGGGTGCGGGGCTCTTCGCCAAGTCCTCGCCCCTCCTCCGCCAATGCGGCACAGCTGCCTTACAGAACCCCGCCGCTCCAGCCCCATTCATCCTGGAGAGCCAAAAAAAAAAAAAAAAAGTGGCTATTTATTAGAATACTTGTTTTGTATTGTTCTGTGCCGCACAAAAGACGCTTCATTATGTTAGAAGCAAGCCCCCTTTTCGTGGAGAGAAACAATAACTTGGAATTGTCTTTTTTTTTTTTTTCCTTTTTCTTTTTTTAAAGAGTGTATAATAAATGTCATTTCTCCTTCTCACTGCCCCTCAGTGTGTGTTGAGTAGTGGGTTTGGGCACCGGGGTGTATGTGGATGGCCTTGGCACTCCAGCGGCCACACTGTAGTGGGAGTAGCGGTCTTACATGCAGCTTTGGAGGGTTTAGGACGGCTTTAGGAGAATGAAGGGAGAAATCTGCCCACTGGGTCTGGAGTAGAGGGAACCAGGGGAACATGCGTAAGTTTGCATATGTCAATTCCGTTTATGCCAAAAAAAAAAAAACAGAGGCCGTTTGGCATATATTTATCCTGTAAGTGCAGTTAACCTGTGTTTATCTATTTTCGTTGACACGATTAGTCGAATCAGAAATAGTGGGGGTGACGCCAGACTGAAAAGCTTCTCTGATCGAATTCGTTGCGCACATAAGTAAATGTCTTTTATTGGCATCGTTCGTTTCGGTGCAAACAGATGTGAATGTGCTTCTGTCGCTGCGGGCTGCCTGACGTTTTATTTCGGGACAAGTGGCTCGTGGCTGCGCGGAGCGCGCGGCTCCGTCGCAACCAGTTGCTCTCCACAACCGACTCGTTAGATTTCTAACATTTCTGACATTATCGGTCTGTCGCATCTTCCTCTGCCTGGATGTAGACTCTTTTTTTTTTTTTTGGAGCTGATGCATGCTGTAAAATGTGAATCTTTATTAATTGGTACACTCTGGTCAGTGGCTGCCAAAATGTATGTTACTGTGTTTTTACTTTTCATTAAGGGGAGGGGGGAGGGAGGGGGGTGATGGTGGTGGTGGGTGGGCTGATGATGGCATCTTTAGATTTTAGGGGAGTGTAGATCGAAGCTGAACGGAACAGGTGCTTTTCCCTTCTGAACATCGGTTAAATAATTGACGCATGCGACTCCAGTTTTGTGTCCAGGTGATGCAGCAGCAAGTGACAAACTGTTCCCCCCTTTTTTTTTTTCTTCCCCAGAGTCGCTTCCTGCAGTGGGGATGTTGTTCTGTCTCAGGTTAAGTGTTAAAGATTTTTTTTTTTTTTTAAAGGGGGTCAACCCTGCAGATAGTGAAGGGTCAAGGGGTTTAGGAACATGCTTTTTTGCACATGAATGAGAGAAAGTGAAATAAAAGGTCTGATGACAAGCACATGGCTGGACGCTTATTGTTGGATACACATTTACAGTCCTTCACTTATTTATAGGGGCATTGTTGTGTGGTTTGGAGGGGGGGGGGGGGCGTTGGATAACTGCTTTGACCCTTGGCCCCAGTCGCGCACCACCACCACCACCGCGGTGCGCGCGCGCGCACACACACGCACACACACACACACACACACACACACACACACACACACACACATACACATAGAGAGAAAGACATCCTGTTGCAGAGGCCCGCGCACAAAGGAGCGAGGAGGTTTATTGAAAAGAGGTTTGTTAAGAGAGCAGTAACTGATGGTGGGGGGGGGTGACGGAGAGAGAGAGGGAGTAAACACTGACCACCGAGGGTCCCCACTGTAACTGAGGGTAATCCTCCACACACAGCTCAACAATAATATTATTAATAATCATTATTATTATTAATTCCGTTCATTTCTTATGATCAGATTGCTTTTGAATGTATTTCCAACTCGTGTATTTCTTACATTTTGAAGGAGAAGAAAAAGTTGTGTCTAAAATGTGGCTTGTGTCATTACAGTTGATACAATCAGACTGGTTTAGATATTAATTTTTGTTTTAAATGTCAAATGATAGGCTTATTTTTGAATACAGTCATGACTCTCATGGGAACTGTTATCAATATTGAGCTCTAAGTTGGTTGATTGTTAAGTTGACTGGCAGCCCCCCAGTACACTGTCGTCGTCGGCCTCCACATGTCCCGGGCCACTGGAAACCATTTATTGACCATTGTGATATATAACATTAACCCCATTACCAAAAAAGACGCATGGATCCTTCCGAGTGATCCTCTCTCCCTCAGGCCCCTGCAGCAGGGAGCTTTATCAGGCTAAGCTCTAATTAAAATTAAAAAAAAAATACATTTAAAAAAAACACACACACAAGAAAAGAAACGATGGAATGATTAAATCGTTAGTCTCGCCGCGGGAAGTGGTATTTCGTTTTCCCTTTCAATTAGAGGTTGATTGGGCTTTTCAGAGGAGGTCAGCTGTGAAATCTGGATTATATATGCGCGCGGACACGTTTAGACCCGTTTTTACGCACGGGGGGGGGGGGGGGCGGCTCGGCTGGACGTTAAATAAGAGACGTGTTTTCCACGCAGAGCAGTTTACACGCGTGTGATATTTTAGTTTCATCTGCTTGGTCAGGACTCTTTCTCCATCACCAGCAGACGGCGATAAGGGCGCTCCCCCCCGGCAGTCTCAATCCAGTACATCCATCCTTATGGGGCTTCTCCTCTTGGAGAGTATTTACCAAATCTCTTTTATATCATTTTCTGCTTTTGGGGTAATTAAACTCTATTTAACCTACTGTGACTATTCCATGTAGCCTGTACTTTAATTACAGAGAAATGATCGTATAGAAACTGGATTTTGAGCGTCTAGTCTTCTGACGGTGGATTTGTTTCAGACTGTGGTTGAGATTCCAGTGCTGTGAAAATACAGTAGGCTCCAGTAGATCTTTAGGAAGCACAGTGAGAAAAATGTTTTCACTTTCAAGCGTGAATGTATGAAGAGAAAGAAGGAGGGTGAGCAACATAATTTCACTCAAACTGCTAATGGATAAGGAAACTGTCTTTAAAGTGGATTATTTATTTTTTTTAAATCCATTCTAACGTTGATATTTTAAAAATACAGAGACGTTTGACTCATCCTATACTCGCAGACTGCCCCCACCGTGTGGCCTCCTCATCGCCGCTAACAAATCTTAGTTATTTTTGTTTAATTGAAGTCTTCTGAGAGGGTGTTTGGAAATTTCAAAATGCCTTGTGCTATTTGTGGGATTTACCCTCCTCCTCTGCCTCCTCCTCCTCCTCCTCCTCCTCCTCCGGCGTGTTCTTCCTCTTCGGTCCCTCAAGTCACCTGACCGAACGCCATGCAAATCACTCTGCTGCTGGAGCCTCATTGGCCGTTTGTGGCTCATTTAACCGCTGTCAGTGCGCATCATATGGCCGCCGCTTAAACCAACTTCTCAACTCCGACATAGGCAAAGTGGCTCCAAATGCGCATTCTGTCACAGTGGACGCGAACCAACCCGGGCGAAGACGAGGCGAAATACTGGTTGGAAAACATTTTATATCCCTTCTCGGATTAATTTTTATTCCGTGTTCGATTAATTTGGGGTTAGAATCTCAATCTTGCGACCCAGTCGACCTGTGCGCGCCCGATCCGTGTGCGCGCCTCCACCTGCCTTCAAATAAGACTTTTTTCTTTGTTGGTGGCGAACTTTTAAAACCGGGTGAATGTATAGCATGATGATGGAAACCGACCTCCACTCCCCCGGCCCCCAAACGAACACGACCACGGGGCAGACGGGGCCGAACAGCGCGTCCAAGGCGAACCAGGAGCGGGTGAAGAGACCGATGAACGCCTTCATGGTGTGGTCCCGCGGGCAGCGGAGGAAGATGGCACAGGAGAACCCCAAGATGCACAACTCCGAGATCAGCAAGCGGCTGGGCGCCGAGTGGAAGGTAATGTCCGAGGCGGAGAAGCGTCCGTTCATCGACGAGGCCAAGCGTTTGCGGGCCATGCACATGAAGGAGCATCCGGATTACAAGTACCGGCCAAGACGGAAGACCAAGACGCTGCTGAAAAAGGACAAATATTCCCTGGCCGGTGGACTGCTTTCTGGGCCCAGCGGCGGCGGAGTTGGTTTAGGGGTCGGCATGGGTTCGTCGGGGGTCGGACAGAGGTTAGAGAGCCCCGGGGGCCACGGCGGCTCGGCCGGCTCCGGCTACGCGCACATGAACGGCTGGGCGAACGGCGCGTACTCGGGGCAGGTGGCGGCGGCGGCGGCGGCCGCGGCGATGATGCAGGAGGCGCAGCTCGCCTACAGCCAGCACCCGGGCAGCGGGGCGCACCACCACCACCACTCGCACCACCACCACTCGCACAACCCGCAGCCCATGCACCGCTACGACATGAGCGCGCTGCAGTACAGCCCCATCTCGAACTCTCAGAGCTACATGAACGCTTCCCCCTCCGGCTACGGCGGGATCACCTACACACAGCACCAGGGCTCCGGCGTCTCCTCCTCGACCGCCATGGGGACGTTAGGGTCGCTGGTGAAATCGGAGCCGAGTGTAAGCCCTCCCGTCAGCAGCACACACTCACGGGGTCCTTGCCCCGGAGACTTGAGAGAGATGATAAGCATGTATTTACCGACCGGGGAGCCGGGGGACCCGTCAATGCAAAGTAGACTCCATGCCCTGCCGCAGCATTACCAGAGCGCCGCGGCTGGAGTGAACGGGACGGTCCCTCTCACACACATTTAGAAACTCACAGAGTAATTGAAAACTGCAAAACGAACACATAACCAAATATTTACCTCTTTTCTAAATAGACCCCGGCCCCGAGAACTACCTGCATTTTGTACAGAATGTTTATGATATTGTAAATGAAAGGGTAAATAGCATAATCATCTCGGCTTCTTTCTTTTTTTCTTCTTTTCTTTTCTTTTTTTTTGAATAGCCACCAGTGAAATTATATAACGAATATGATGCTGAGATATTGTGCTATAGTCATTCTTTTTGTCCATCACTTCACAGTCTTAGTTGAGGGTTATGCCAGGTTCACGTGGGAGTATTTGGTTCAATTGTCTCTTAATTTCCTTTGTAAGTTATTTGAAAAAAATGAGAAAAACGTGTCATAATCATAAGAAAGTGCTTTAAAAGAAATGGGTAGAAAACATCGCATTCTTTCAACATTTGTGTTCATTTGCAGAAAAGCCTGTGTCTTAATTCTTGGAGATCATCTCTTTTTATTGTAACACTCTTTAATTATTGTAAATTGTGAATAATTTTAATATTTCAAAGGATGACGGGCAACTGCTGTTGTAATCTAGGCGCTTTTCTGCGAAGTGAAGAGCCCTGATATTGCAATGAAGAAGAATTGAATAAATTTCACAAGATGTTGCTTTGATTCTTAAAGAGAACGGTCTGACGTTGATTATTTTTCATTCACGTTTTATGACACAATATCACGACTCCTCCTTTTGAGAAGAAGATGAGAAAAAAAGCCACCTCTTATAATTTTGACACCGCTGCTGGACACAGATCCCATGAGCTTTTAAACACCCCCCCCCCCCCCCCCCCCCCCTAATTGTCTGTGCGTAATTGTGCGTAAAAGCTACAGTTTGTTTGGCCTATGGAGAAACATTTTCAAAGTATTAATGTTGATTCATGAGCCAAACCTTTATGTGAGCAAATATACATTTATTCACACACTGTAAAAAGTTTTTTTAATATTTCAGTAGTCAGGCAAAAACATATTCAAGTCTTTTTATATGTTAAAGGACAATATGATGGCCCACATCCCCTTTTTACATAAATATAATTCCTTGCACGTACGTTTTTGAAGTTAAAAAACAAAATCTGATGTATATAGATTGTGAGAAGGCCTCATAAGACAAACCACCTGTTAATGACTTTAACCAAACGTCCTCATTTAACGGGAGTAAGAGTTTTTACTTATTCGCGAGATTTAACCAATTTTAAGCAGCAAAAAATATATATTCCTATTTTAACTAATGCATAATATATTACAGCATCATATCTGTAATGATCTTACATTTTTTATTTTGCTAAAGAATAAGTTGTGTCAACTTCCATCTCTTGAGCAAACCACAATAGTTTTAATGAGGAAATGCTCAAATTCAAAAAAAGTTTTTAGAAATGAATATGAATAAAACATCATTCATATCTTATGATACTGAGAGGAATGTGGGGGAATTTTCAGCACAAAGTTTTGATGTAGCTAATTTCACTGCAACACTTGACACAACTCATGAGACTCGGGTGGAAAATATCATGAACAATATATTATACTATCTATTTTAATCAACAGTTTAATGTTAAAGGGGTTATTATTATTTATTTTGGTCTTTTTAATTCTTTTTTCTTTTCAAAGACTCTATTTCCATTCATCTGTCACCTGAACTCCACCACCCACGGGACATGGAGGTTTTCCCCCCCATCATCCTCGTTATGTCCTTTTGCCATTTAATTGTTTATTTTGGAGATTTATTAAAAAATGGATCTATACGAGATGATAAGTTACAGCTTAATTTACATCTTGATCGGTAGACCTCAGAGAAAATGCGTCTCAAAATCTCCGTTTCTTTAGCTTCATTTTATGACAATCATTGAGCCTACCAGGCTTCGAATCAAGAGTTTTATTTATTATACTAGCCGAGCTTTTATCCTGATGTTCCTAATCAATAGCAGTAAGACGATAGAAGAGTTGTTTCTGAATCTTTACTCTTGGCATTCTTAAAAACAGTCTACGAGAAAACTTTTGGAGGAATAAACTGTCTGGGGGAAAGAAGAAAAATTACGGTTATTTTGTCAAGATATAAAAGTTTTGAGTCTCTGCACAAACAGAGCATCAGATATATTTGAAGATTAACCCGATATCAGGTCAGGAGCACAGACATCAAACACACACACACACACACAGGGGCTCAAACTTCCACCACACGCGTGACATAAAGGTCATTGATGAGTCATCAGAATTTTAAAATCTGTAGATGGGTTATAGATGACAGTCATCTTTACCTTCATCTTGCAGAGAAAAGAAACCCATGTCATTCAGATTATTAATCCTCTCAACATAAGAAAATTAGTCAGAAAATTACATTGGTTTATTATATATTTTAATTTTCTTTGATAGGCCACAGCTGCTTTTGTGACATGCACATTTGTGTCGCCTGTAGGCCTCACACACACTAATAGCCATACACATGCAAATGAGGGACATTTATGCCTAGTTAGGCATTTTTATTTAAAGAAAAATCAATTAATCTCAAATACATAGTTTAAGGGGTCTATTTCACACTGATGATGAAGACGTGCATGGTATGTCAATTAAACCTGTTAGGCCTCACAGTGGAAGCGTGTAACGTCTGGCTGCGCGTCAATCTATAGTGAAAAGGAATCAGAGGAACAATGTCTGGGGAAAAAATGAGTTCAAATTCCAAAATTCAAAAGGAAGCCCCGCGTCTATGGAGACATCTTTACGCACTATACAGTGTGTGTTTATGGCAAAGAAGGAGGGGGGGGGGGGGGGTGTATGGTGGGAGTTGGCCTCCTCCTCCCCCTCACGTGTTTTGCATCTGTTTCAAATCTTATCTGTTGATGTGAAGAGATGCGGATTAGCCGCTGAAAGCGCCGGCGAGGGCGGAGCGCGTCACGGCGCATCGCCGCGCTAAAAGAGGCGCGTTCTGGCAAATTTAACCCGCATAAATGACACCTTGAGGTCGGAGGAGCGGTAAGTGCAGGGTGCGAGCGTGTGTCGTGGCTGCAGCTGATGGAAATGTGCGCGTGCGTGCGCCTCTGTGTGTGCGCGACTGTGTTTGGGCTGACCGGGCCAATAAATCTCTCCGCGGCGCGATATGCTCCTCTTATCTTGTAGCCACCGATATATTGCGCGCTCGGAGGCCCATCAGCCGCGGCGCACACTCGGGTTGCTCGCAAAGCCCCGATCCCTTGCACTTCGCTGTCCTAAATGGGGATAATTAGCGTCACTTTATCACGCCTCTGCATATTTTCTCCGCCCCCCCTCCTCCCACTTTACTAAAAAAAAAAAAAAAAAAAAAATTACCAAGCAGCAGCCCCTGCTCACGTCGCCCGCTCTGTCACAGAAGATTATGGAGACAGATTGCACAGAGCGAATGTGCCGCGCGAGATTAGCGCGGAATAGAGAAAGCAACTGGGCCAATGGATTCCTCGGAAGGGCCTTATCGTGCAATTACACGTTGACATGTTTAACAATCTTGCTGCCTCTTAATCCTGCGCTGCTGCTCTATCTGCCCACAGCTACTAGCCTCCGCTGTTCGCCGGCGCGCAGACCTAATGCACCGAGACGCAGCACAGAAAGAAAATACACTGAAAGTTATGAGAAATTGCTTTTTTTTTATTATTATTTTCGAACTTTGTCCAGCAATTCGCCATTCAATTCATTCTTTTCCTTTCTTTCTTTCTTTTTTTCTTGGTTTTCAGATTTCTCCGTTGTTGGAATAGCATCTGATCCGGAGCTTTCTGGTAAGAGGTGAGATATTCAAACACATCTAATCATGTTTCTGTTGTTAAACTTAAATTCACTTTGACAAGTAATCCAAAAAACAAAACAATATTTTTTCCTGAGTGTTGATAAAACGCAAAAAAAAGAGGGTTAAATCATCTGTCTGTCCAATACGCACACGCACGCACACACACACACACACACACGCACACACACACACGCGCACACACACACACACGCGGACCCATCGCGTCCCCCTCCCGTCCCCCTCCCCATCCCTCCTGCCTGGCGGTGCACCGGGGCCTGTGTGGGAGTGATTGTGGAGCGCCACTGTAGGAATTTGGCAGCGGCCGCGGTTTGGAGAGTCGCCCCACGCTGAGCCCCCATTCAGCGGCCAGCGCGCTGTGAGGTTGGGAAGTTTCAGTCAGCCGCACAACTCAATGGCCCCCACAAAGGCGATTACAAGCCCCAGCGCATTCCTGTAGGGGAACCTGGGAGCGGCGCAGGTGCGAGGGAGACCGCGGGCTCGCCCGTCAAGGGGAGGTGATAAAAACGGGGGACAGTGCTGGGGACCACACAAAACCAGCCTTCTCCACAGGAACCGGGTTGTGTTTTTTTGTGGTGGTGGTGGGGAGAAGAAGGAGAAAGGAAAGAATAAGTTTTAAGAAGATGGAAGTATGGACGGAGGGGAGGGGGGGGGGGGGGGGGGGGGGGTGCAGCATACTTCGTGGCCTCACTGTCCATCAGCGAAAGAAAGGATGAAGAGACTCCCAATCAGGGCTGCGGCCTGGATTCTACTGAGGTCATGAGTCCAGAGTCCCCCAACACCAACCTGCACCTCAGAAAATGTTCCCATGGTCCTATAATCATCTATAAAAAACACATACATTAACATTTTATTAATCCAACTAACCGTTTTCATACTTAAATAATGAAATGTATCTAAAAACACTGTGGACAGTCAGTATTGACAAACTGCTGATGCCATTAAACAGCCATGCCTCCAATATGGAACAGAAAAGTGTTCCAACTAGAAAAAATCTGCTGAAAAGTCAAATGTATTTTTTATTGTCTTTATGTTGGGTGCACTAAAATAAGGCCAAGTCAAACCATGGTTATAAATCTAATCTCAATCAACATATATTTCTACTGCAGTTGATCAACATTCCGACTCTCACCAACATGGTCACAACCATTGGGTACCTGGCAGACAAAATGAGATCGCGGATAGACACGTCTTAAAAATGAGTTTCCGCCGCAGGGTGGCTGGGCTCGGTCTTGTAGAATTGGATAGGGGGTAAGGGGCTCCAGCAGAGTTGCTGCTCCTCTGCATGGAAAGGAGCCAGTCGAGGTGTTTCGGGGGCATCTGATTAAGGATGTCTCCCTGGGTGCCTTCTGCTGGAGAGCATGTCCAACTGGAAGGAGGCCCCCGGATTAAACCCAGAACATGCTGGCGAGATTATATATCTCATGTGGCCCTGGGAACGCCTTGGAACCACCCAGGGCGAGCTGGAAAGTGTAGCAGGGGAAAGGGACATCTGGGCTGCCTTGTCCAACCTGCTACCAGCCCTAACCAACTCTGGATGAACGGCAGGAAATGGATGGAGGGATGGATGGATGACGTGAAAGGGATCACTCGATGTGACAAACCCACACAAAACTGTTGACGGACTCTGCAGTTCCCCCGAAGTTTTCTCAATCCCATAACCTGCCCCAACAGCTGAGAGCAGACGGAAAAATGTACCCATTAGACCCAAAATGTTCCCTCGGGGCAATAGGCAACACTTTGCTAAACTACTAGCCAAGTAAATGGTAAATGGACTGTATTTATATAGCGCTTTTCTAGTCATATAGACCACTCAAAGCGCTTTACAGGAAAGTCACATTCACCCATTCACACACATTCATACAGCGGTGCTATTTACCATGCATTTTTCTGTCACATTCATACTCATTCATGCACTGTCGGAAGAGCCGTCAGAGGCAAGTTAGGGTTTAGTGTCTTGCCCAAGGACACAACGGCATGTGTACTGGCGAGAGGTGGGATCGAACCGCCACAACACGACAAGAGATCGCAACGGGATTGCTTGTACAGTAGATTACTATTTCCGTTTCCTGTGACAGCGGCAGATATTAATGTGTCAGGAAAGCGAAAGAGTAGAGGTTCCTCCAGCCCCTCTGGAGAGGTTCAGGAGAATGTCCCGACTTCAGCGCATGTCTGAAATCAGCTTAAGAGACAAACTTGGTGTTGTTTGAACATGTGCCGAGGAGCGAAAGGGGGATTTAGAATAAAATATGAATGGAAATGTGTAAAGTGGCCTCCTGTTCATCACTTAATTTCACATTGATTCAGATCAGAGATTTTTACTAATTAGTTTCAATCAGCAAGAGCTTCGATAATATGAGCCCTTTTTTTTGGCAAACGTTAAAACACACTTTAAATCATGAGTTCAGTCCCAAAGAACTTTGCACAGCGTGTTCAGGGGAGGAAGTCGGGTTTGGAAGTAAAGGCAGCTCCTGCATACTTCCTTCCTTCCTTCCGTCCGACCTTCCTTCCTTCCTTCCTTCCGTCCGTCCTTCCGTCCGTCCTTCCCTCCGTCCGTCCTTCCTTCCTTCCGTCCTTCTTCCTTCCTTCCATCCGTCCGTCCTTCCTTCCGTCCTTCTTCCTTCCTTCCGTCCGTCCTTCTTCCTTCCTTCCGTCCTTCTTCCTTCCTTCCGACCTTCCTTCCTTCCTTCCGTCCGTCCTTCCTTCCTTCCGTCCTTCTTCCTTCCTTCCATCCGTCCGTCCTTCCTTCCGTCCTTCTTCCTTCCGTCCGTCCTTCTTCCTTCCTTCCGTCCTTCTTCCTTCCTTCCGACCTTCCTTCCTTCCTTCCGTCCGTCCTTCCTTCCTTCCTTCCTTCCGTCCTTCCTTCCTTCCAGGAACACCGTTTCTTCCTGCAGCACACAGATTTCTCTGGTCCTGTTCTTTTCTGCTACTACTATCCTCTTCTCACGTGTGGTGAACGCCGCAGTAACATGTTAGCATTGTCAGTGAGAGCACATCCACTTGCTGACGTTAGTATGTTGCTCTGACTTGTGTCTCAGTGCAGCTGCAGTCTCTCTCAGTCTTGTGACAACCATCACCTCTAGCCGCACCGTTTGAACGACAAGTCTCGCGCTCCCACTAACTCGCCGACTCTCGCCTGATTTGGGCAAATTCACTCAATCAAGTTGTGGCGTACAACGGCCCCCCGCCGTGTTCCTCTATCGCCGGCTCGCACGCACACAAACCCACCAGATGCTGTAAAGGATTTCTGCTCCCGTGTGGCAGGTGATGATTCTCAAAGCGGCGGCGGTGGGGTTAATGAGGGGTCAAAGAGTTCAGATAAGGAGCGGCACACGGCGCCTGCTGCAACCTGCAGCGCGCTGATAGCTGTTTGAACTGGCCCGACCTTTGAACCCCGGCGGGTCAAGTGATCAACAAACTGGGTCATTTAGATAGGATCCGATTTGGAGCGGGTGTAGGATGCGTATGTCGCGCCAATATATGTCCGAGCAGTGCAGATAAATAGTTCTTAACGATTATAACGCTACACATTTGTTTCCGGAGCCATTAGATTGTTGTCGGGCCGTCAGGCTGTTTAAGCTGCGGGATGAATTTGATTAATTTATTTGAATTGATAACACGCCGCCTATTAGGCATTCAGCTGACTGAATAATGTACTTATGTATGAACATGTATTGTGCACAGCATACAAACATTATACTATAATAACCCTAAATACGAAACCACAGGGTTTTTCTGTATTCAGCTCTGCTATAGGTCTTTATTTATTGACCTTTGCCATTTGATATCAACGTCCTCTCTTTGTCCATCTCCCTCTTTTTTCTGTCTGTCTCTTTCAGCGGAGTGTCCACCGGCGGACACGGATCACCGTGGGGGGACTGTGATTCGCAGATAGCGCGTCGCCTCCTCGGCGAGCGGGCCATCATTACGACGAGCGCTGGGAGACGGGTGCAAGTGGGCAAAGAGACCTTTTGGAAAATGTCAGCAAAAGTCAGAGCCCTAAATTTGTTCCATTCGCTCTTTCGCCTGCGATGCTTTTATTCGGTAAACCCCTTATTATTTTTATTACTATTACTATTATTATCCTTACTATTATTACTATTATCCAATGTTTTGTATCTTAGTACAGTGTCACATTTCAGAGCTTGTGGATTTTTCTTTCTTACCAAAAGATCGAATGCAACAAAAAACAAAAAACAACACCAGCTCTGTATTTCACCCAATCTCAACCACACAAAACAAAAAAAAACGAAACACATAAACAAACTGCAGTGTCTGCAGCAGCTCTCCTTTCCCCATTCTGCTTCGCTGGAGCCAGCTCCGCCGTCTTAATATCCTTATCCCCTCAGTTGGCATGTTTTCCCATGAACCCCGCTGCATTTTCAGATTTGTAAAATCCGTCAAATGCCTGTAATGAATATTTCTACAGCCTTGAGTGTGTTTAATGTGCTGTGTGACCGGCCCCAGTAGGAGACGGTTTCCACAGATCTGGCACTCGGACCAGAAGATAATTGGACAGAGGCCTCAGTCAGTGTGGAAACGAACGGTTGAGACCTCTGGTCTTTTATCGAGAGAGTAAGATATAAGAATAAACATTTATTATTCAGATGTGTTCTTAGTTTCCTATTAACATATTTCCTGTGCATGGGTTTACTTTGTTCTTCTTTTTTTTTTTGAAAATGAAACTATAATCTCAGCTTTCTTGGTGGTTTGAATGTCATCCTTCCCTCTACAGTCGTATTCTACAGTCTGTTTTGTTTGTCGTCTTGAAACAGCTTTTTCTGGAGAAAAAAAAAAAGAGAGAGACTACGTATTAAATAAACTCCTGCATCTTATCACCGCAAATGTCGTCCTTTACATTATTTTTTGAGAGGTGATTTAATACATCACGGTGCGAAGTTACAGAAAAGTTTGAACATTTATTAATTTCAGGGCCTAAATGTGCCCTCAATTATTTTACCGTCGCCCCTGAGTAATTGATTTTGGGAGGAGGAGGAGAGAGGGATGATTGGTGTTGATGTGTGAACACTGCAAAGCCAATAAATGTAAAATAAGCGAGCGACGGCATAATTGCTATGAGTGATGTAACCTTGGTTTGGTTTATTGATTTTTTTTTCTTTTCTTCTTCAGTCCGGCCAACATCAAAGTTGGACTCATAATAACTGTTTCACCACTTTCTCTGAGGATTTCTATTCTGTTCTCTCAGCCTCTCGCCCTCCTGTTCTATCAGGGGCTTGTTCAGGTGTGTGTGTGTGTGTGTGTGTGTGTGTGTGTGTGTGTGTGTGTGTGTGTGTGTGTGTGTGTGTGTGTGTGTGTGTGTGTGTGTGTGTGTGTGTGTGTGTGTGTGTGTGTGTGTGTGTGTGTGTGTGTGTGTGTGTGTGTGTGTGTCGAGTCAACGGCACAAAGACGAACACTTGCGAGACTTAGTGTGTGCGCTGAGGTGCATGAGTCGGCGAACAGACACAGACAGAAGAGTGTACAGAGACTAGATAATGAGCATCTCAGGTGACTACATGCAGTGATTACCAGGTTGCTGGTGTTATAGGAACTATATCACATAAACATACACTCCCACTCTGTGCACACTCATTCAGACACACACACACACACACACACACACACACACACACACTTGAGAGATCCTTGGTTATCACACCCTTCCAGATTGTTCTGAACTACTTATGGAAAACACACATCTCAAGATGTGGCCACACTTGCCAATACGGGGCCCAGTGTTAAGAACAGTTGTTGTCGTCGTCGTCGTCGTCGTGTGGTGTTTTTTTTTTTTAGCATCTCTAAATTCCGAGCGTTGCTAAGGTGCTTTGGGAGGGGATTAACAGAGGCTGGCGCCGATGAGCAAGCCTTGCAGATTTCCAACCGGCACGGGGAAGAAACAGACAAAGAAAGACGGAAAAGAAGGAGTGACAAAAACAAACAAGCAGAGGGTCCAGACAGTAACTGCTTGTGTCAACACGATGACTTGAGAGAGGTGAAGAGGTGGAAATGAGCGAGCGGCGAGCGACTGGAAAAGTGAGACCGAATGACAAGTAAAAGGAGGAGGCCTCGACTCTCACACGGTTCTCCCAGTGTCCTACTTCCTTTCCTCGGCTGTATATATTTTCAAGAAGAAATTTCCTTCTCTTTTCATGTGCTCTCTCTCTCTCTCTCTCTCTCTCTCTCTCTCTCTCTCTCTTTGTGTCTTTTCTCCTCTCTATTTCTTCTCTCTATCTCTTCATTCCCCCCAAGGGCAACAGTTTCAGATCCAGACACTTTTTGTCTCTCTTCTTCTCTCTGCCGCGGCTTCAAACGGGCGCCGGCAATCGGGTCATGCTGATGTGCCCGGAGCATCGGTGACTGCGGCGTCTCAGGTGAACATCTCCCAGCGTGTCCTTGATGACACTCTCTCCCTTTCTCCCATTCTCGCCGCTTTTAATTAGCCGTAGTGAGCAGTGGAGGCAGCGGCCGACCGCCGAGACACGTCGGCCAGTTGTCGACCTGTTCGTACGAAGGTGACGGCACTGCGACGCTTTTAGTTTTACTGCAGCTGAGAAAAACAAAACCAAAAAAAACCACCTTGATTTTCATGAACCAGAAAGTGTTTTGAGAGTGAAATCTGTATGAGGCAGAGGGCGCACCAAAGGGAGGGAGGTCCGCGTGCTTTTCTTTGAATCCTCTCCTGAGGCTCGGCTTCTCAGGTAGAGTGTAACTGGATGCGATCGGTTTGTGGAATACAAGGCACTTGACCAAGGGCCAGCTCTGCTCCGCCCTCGCCTCCCATCCCCTCCCTGCCCTCTCCTTCCCCTACCTGGGTCAGGTTACCCCTCAGCCCCCCCTCCTTCTCCTTCTCCGTCTCCTTTCCTTTCCTTGGGTGGTGGCAGGTAGTGTGTTTTGCAGCTGCATCAGTGTCCGCGCATGTTGAAAAGCACGTCTGTGCGTTTGTGCCGTGTGACCCGGACAGGTGTTTTCGACGCCGCATGGGCCCTCGGCAGCTGTAGCTCCTGTAACTGTGCCCGTCTCGGCAAAAAACACTGGCTAGTGTGACCGGTTTGGCCGAGGTGCCGCGGCGGCTGTCTTTCAACCACTGATCCCCTCAGAACTACTCATCTGATCAGGCTGGATCTACGCTTCACGGCTGCCGGGGTCACAACCCAACCCCGGGGTCAACCAGCTAATTACAGACCCCTGTGTCCTCTGTCTCTGTCACCAGCGGGGACACGGGGAAGGTGGAGCGCAGAGGGAAGAAGCCTGAGAAGTGGGGGGGGCGGGGAGAGAGCGAATATTGACTTAGACATCACAAGGTCAACAAGGACTATAACCGAGCTGTACACGACGAGTGTGAGGCTCTGGCTTTTTGTTTTTTTCCAGCATCTTGGTCACACCCTTCCCAGGCCTCAGGCAGAGATAGAGGCTTAGACCCATGGGATCAGAGCTGCGTCAGTGTACGAGGATTTATGTATCAGCCTCCCACCAACTTCCCATCCCCGGACTGTGCCAGTTTTCCTGTGCGCGCTTTTCTTGTCTCTCCGTCTCTTTCAGATTCCCTGTAGCAGCAGACCAACGTAGCGCCACTGTCGTGACCACACTCCCCTCAAACACGCCCAAACGCCACTCTTGAGAGGTTGGAGAGTCCACACGTCGCGTCTAATTCCCTCCAGCCTGACGCCTGGCTATGACTGTGGACCAAACTGGGATTTGAAAGATGTCGCACAACGCTCGCCATTCATCGAGGGATACACGTGCAATTGCGCGCGCACACACACACACACACACACACACACACAAAATGCCTCGCCGCCGTTATATTGTATTAGGCTGCAGGTTCATTAATCACAAATGCGAGGGCTCCTCAGCCAACGTTGGGAAATTAATCAAAAACGGGGACATTAATCACATGCATGAACAGCAGCAGTTACACCTGTGACAATGCCATCTTGATTTGAACATGTTACTCCAGACTGTGTTAATGATGCCACCCAGGGCCAGGCGAAAGCAGCCTCTCTGTGATCGCTGAAACAATAATGCACTAACTATGAAGCAATTTTCTTACATGTGGTCGGGGGGCATGCCCGTGCACATTGCTCAGGGGTCAGTGGGTGTCGCAGCAATTACCAGGTGCAGCCTTTTCCTCACAGCTTGACCACCGGGGTTTTCAGGCTTGACTGTTGAAATGTCTGTTGAAATTATATCCGTCATACTTCTTTTCCTTTTCTTTTCCTTTTTTCCTTCTTCTCCTTCTTCTTCACAGGCCGTTTCTCCACAGACAAATGCACAGGTCCGCCGAGAGCAGTAACTGGTTGTGGGCTCGTGTCTGGACAGTGTAGATTATCAGTTTGAAACAACAACAAAAAAAGGTTCAGAGTTGAACCCAAACAGATGTGGTGTCTAGAAAACGGAACCGCCACAAGCAAAACTCTGCATGTGTGGTTACACTGCCCTCTTTTGAAGGTACTGCATCCTAGTAATCTGCTGCATGACTGAAATCATTAAAAAAAAATTAATAAAGCAAGATGCAATGTTAACATTTAGAAATCTCACAGGACTGAAGGTCGTCTTGAATGAGGCCAAAACGAATGAACCTTTTACAATAAATGATAATATCATAGCAAATTGAAGTTGTATGGCAGCAATGGTGTTATATGTGCTCATGCAAACACTTATTTATGTGCATGGATTTCGTCTTTTTGTACCTGAATCGCAGACTCTCGCATTTGTTTTTAGTCCTCTCCACAAAAAGGGTTCAGAGAAAAAGAGGTTCTTGAACGCAGCTCCAACATGTTGTAGGTGAAAGACGTTGAGAGCTCAAGGGCATTTACTTGTTTTCTGTTTTTTGTCCTTGTTCACAGAATGAACATAATTTCAACAAATGCATCACGATGAATAACTAACTCAGGTTTTTATTAAATGAGTAGTTCAGTGCAGTAATATCCAGACTGGATTTGAAAAAACTTTTTTTTTTTCTGAAGAGGCAATGGATTTAAAAGAGATAATTTAAGACCTTTGGAGAACCTCTACAAACACTCAAATTATGTTAAACCAAGTTTTTAATATTTTTCTTTTTCATATTACTGTCTGAAAAAATGTATATAGATTGTCAGAGCGGAGAAAAATAAATATTTGAAGCTCTTGTCATTTTTCTTTTATTTAAATCAGATATCCACTGAAGTACAAATATGTCAGGCTCCATCTTCCTCGGTATGTGTAAATGGTATCAATGAATGTAATGCCATTGAAAAAATATTTGAATAAAAGCAGGTAGTAAGTACGTCCCAAGGAAGAAGAAAATGAGTTGACCCACTATGTTGGATTTATTCACAAAAGACCAACCCTTTCCAAATCTTTATGAGATCACAGTATGAAACGTAGGAAATAAATCAGAAGTGAAGT
This sequence comes from Scophthalmus maximus, assembly GCF_022379125.1. Taxonomy (NCBI): domain Eukaryota; kingdom Metazoa; phylum Chordata; class Actinopteri; order Pleuronectiformes; family Scophthalmidae; genus Scophthalmus; species Scophthalmus maximus. The sequence goes on along the minus strand of NC_061528.1, from coordinate 7,185,237 downwards.
TTTGATCAGAGCGTCATCTGTGTCACGTTTTTTTTTAATAATCGTAGATTAAATAAGATTGAAAGAGATCAAATAAAGATAGACTTTGCAAGAAAAAAGAAAAATGATGTGGCAAGTTTTATTGTATCATGTGGATATCCCATAATAAACTCTTGTCTGAACCTATTAACACCGTCTCTGAGCTTTTGGAAAAGAAAAAAAAGCTCTGATCCATTTCCGTGTCTGACCCCTGCAGCTTGACAGGCAGCTCTGATCAACTCGTGTCACACACGGCAGCGGAACTAATAACCCGGACTGATCAGCTGATGAAGAGGGAGGGAGAGAAGCTTGAAAATCAAAACCAGGAAGACTTTATTGACAGGGCTGGTGACCCCCTGGTCATTTATTCATGGCATCACTAAAGAGGACTTTGGAGCAGAGTGCCCCTGCCAAGTGCCCAACAACCATGTTGTGCCTGTTTGCTGTTTCTTTTTGCTGTTGCTAAGCATTTGCAGACTCTACCCTCTCTTCATCTCTCTCCGTCTCCGCCGCATGCACATGCACTTGACACCTTCCTGAGTAGACTCACCTGTCCAGGTATTCCAGTAATCCAGGCCAAGCCTTGTCAGGTGGAAGAAAGTCTATCCCAGGGCGGAGACAGGGGGGGAGAGGAGGAGGAGGAGGAGGAGGAGAGGGGAGTCGCAGTAAGTCTAGCCGCTGGTGGAGTGGAGGAGGGAGGAAGAGGACCTGGGACAGGGGGCAGGTAGAGGGGATCATATTCAGGCTCCTGGGGACAGGAGGCTTGGCGTGGCAGCGCACTGCCCACCCAACATCAACACTCTCAGGTTCCCTGGCTGAGATGGGCCAGATAATCACCCTCTCTCTCTCCACAGGGACCATCTGGAGCTGGGGAGGGAGGTGGGGGCCATATTTGATTCCCATAAAACATAAATTCACTCGTCTGATGTCAAGATGGAAAAAAACAAAACGTGAAATCCTCTTCTGTTTTTTCCTCAAAGCTGGTTCACACAAACCGTGAGCACACAACATGTTTGCCCACGAGTCCAGAGCAAACATCACACACACACACACACACACACACACACACAGTGTTCACACTCACAGCAGTGTCCCCCCCTCATCTCCGAGTGTCTCCGGTTTGATTGACGCTCCTATCCCTGTAGAGATCAGAGGCCCGCCACTGTGATTATCATCTCACACTGGTAACCGAGACACCCCTAATCCCATAATAATCCTTCACAGTCAGTCAGCACACGAGTATCCTGACCTCCTGCAAAGAAAGCGCGAGCGCACGTAGACATTTAACACTCATGACCACGTTCCCATTTTTCAAAGAAAACAAAGACAAGAGTGCACAAGTCGTGTTTCCAGCTCCACCGCTTAGTTTCCATTAAATTTAGACGCAGAGCAGCGCCACATGAGGACTCCATCCTTTGTCCTTTTCACTCGTATTTCTCTGACACTGGCCTTCTGCCTTTCATTTACAAAGTCAAAATCTGATGTATCTGACTATTAGATAATGACACTGTCAAGAGTCAGACCTCCGGCCAATCCAGGATGGCTTCAGCTCCAACACCGCCCACATGCATCAGAACCACTGTTCGTAATACGTTTCAGGATTTTTAGATTGATTTATCAAAACATTAAAATCTCCACATCAATGCCATTTTGCCTTTTTGGGGGGTTTGGTCATTGGCTGCCGTTTGCCAGCAGTCACCTGCAAACGGCTTTTCCTCTTTTCTCTCTGCTATTCTGTTCTTCTTTTACTGACATGCGTTTAGCCTCTGACCTGTGTTTATTCTTCCCTTTGTATGTGCACAGGACACGTGTGTGGCTCCGTCAATGTGAGGTGACCACAGCCTCTCCTGAAGGTTCCCCTCCGTGAACCGTCCTGACTGCTGGGAGAGTACTGCAGACAGGACAAAGAAAGACTCTCTCTCTACTGTGTGTGTGTGTGTGTGTGTGTGTGTGTGTGTGTGTGTGTGTGTGTGTGTCCCTTCAAGGGCCACCGTGTGCGACTGCACTGCAAACTCACTCAGGTTGAACTTAATTTATTTCTGTTTTCTTTTCTAGTTCCTTGTGTCTATATTGTGTTTACTTATGTATTGCTTTTCTTTATTTCTTTTTACTGATGCTTCTAATTTCACTAATAAATGTTATTATTTACACCTATTGTGCTACATGTTCTTGAAGTATGTTTATGTTGTCAGTGATTGCAGTGACCCCAGCTCTTCTCCTCAGTTATTCGTAAGAGCCATCATCATTTCTCAACACAGTCAAGTATAACTTAAACATACTGTAACTGATAATAGCACCATACTCAGGAAAAGTCTGTTTAAAACTTTACTTTTATTTTTTGAAGGAAAATCTGACCAAAATGTAAAATATTTCCACATTATATTCCTGAAAAAATAATAGTTCATTCACAGATGGGCATTATGGTTTTTAATATCTTTTTTCTTCCCCATCAAGCCATCAGCCTAGTCGGCTTTAAGTGTTGATTCATCAGATGTATTCAATACACCGTGTAGAATTTATTAAGTTCATCTGATGGCAAAGTCGGTTCACATGCACAAAACAAACTTCCGCGAGCCTTTGTCTCTGTGACTCTGAGGGTGGAACCTGAATAATGAACAGATGTACAGGTTTGGAAAAAGAACAAATTTAAATGCTTTGATAAATTTAGCACTTATTTCTTTCAAATGCCAAAACTCCCATTTCACATTATTAACAACTGGTAACTTTCCTTTTCCTCCCTGTTACCTTCACATTGTCAACATCTGCTAGAGATAAGACTTTCTCCACTATTCAAATTCAATCCAGAGCTGCAGTTGCATTTAAGCCATTATGTGATGCAGAGACTTTGAGCGCAGTATTAAAACGGTATTTTCAGCGACTGCTTTTAATCTTGTTCCTTCCACGAAAGAATACACCAGGCCTTTAATGTGTTCTGCTGGTACCTTTTCATCACATTGCTCTAAAATACTAAAATACTGAGCTCTGTCTGGTGCGATGGCCTTTATTAGTAACTTACCGTTAATGCGTTTTATTTAGCAGGCAAGCTCACATTATGCTCAGAGCTGCACTCAGGTTGATAATTCCTCACTGGTAAATATTGTTTTCTTCCTCCCTCCTGAATCGTCTGAAACCGGTCACCTTTCATTCAATCTCCATTTTGCAGGTCACACTTAATCACAGGTGCAAAGAATAGAGTGTGCAATGAAATTATTTGATTAATTCCAACACCTGGCCAGAAATCCATCAAACACTGGCTCCTCCGCTCTGAACGGAGCGAACCCAGTGGTCCGCTCGAAGTCGCACACGCGCATTTTCTTTAACGTTGTTTTTAGAGAAAAAGCGTTCAGTTGCACTTTGTCTCGCTCTCCTCTTTCTTTTGGGTGTGCGAGGTGCACACACAAACATACACGGACTCACACTTTGCGGGGGGGAAAATGTGCCCGAGCTCTCTGAGAACCGCAGGGCATCACATTTTTATGACTGGTCTCAGTGGTGTAACCACAGCACACATCCGTCTGCCCTGCATTAGTGTGATAGATGTACTTTTCATGCTGCCATTAGCGCTGAAGCAGTATGCTGAGCTAGGCTTGTGTATGCTAATGTGCCCTCTCACACCTGCAGTTTCCAATTACCCCGGAGGAATGGCGCCAAGTCTCGGTTTGCAGCCACCACCAATAATATGAGTAATGGCGAAATTACACGAGTCCTTTTGTGGAAAATTGACACCAAAAAAAGAGAAAAAAGAAAGAAATCATTCAAGAGGGAGTTGGAGACGGCACGGAACAAGAGGCAAGGAAAAGGAATGAGAGGTGAGGGCAGGAACAGAAAGAGGGAGACGCAGGGGCTCCGCGGTTTCGCCTTGAAACTTTTGAATAGAGGTGTCGAACATTTACGGAGGTCAGAGCGCTGACCTCAGATCACAGAGATACACAGGAAACACGTTTGAAAACATCCATCTTTCTTTCCTCAATCGCCTCATAACTGATGTCTTTTTTTTTGTCTTGTACTGTTCTTTCTTGTACGCCGTCAGCTGCAGGCAGATCGAGCCAACTACATTTACACACACACACACACACACACACACGCGGCAAACTACGCTTATGAGATATTTGTTATGATCACGTGAAAAACAGAAGCAGGCAGATGTTACTTGATAGGTCTATTTTCTCTCTCTCTGTGTGTGTGTGTGTGTGTGTGTGTGTGTGTGTGTGTGTGTCAGTCAGACTGGGGTAGTATTTGGGGTCCTTGCGGCTGCTAGTCTCGATAACAGGGGCGGAAAAATCAATCACCTCCTTTGACAGCCATGCGAGTTGCCCTGCCCCTTAATTCCCCCTCTCCTCCCTCCTGCCCCCCCCCCCCCTTTTTTTTTGTCAACCTCTATGTGTCACTAATAGAAGATGATCTACACGGTGTGCATGCGGGAAAACCTATAAGTACAGGTTTGAACACATGTCATTGCCGACACAGGCTTGAACATTCACTCACACACACACACACACACACACACACTCAGGCAGGAGGCACCTGGTAAAGCCATGGCGGATTAGTGACTTGTGTGAGTTTGTTACAGTGAGGAACACATGTTCAGGTCACTGTCTATGTGACTGAACTATGTTATTGCTCCAAACACTGTTCTTCTTATTATACTCCCCTCTCCCCTATCTGTCTCCATGCACTCCCCCTTCTCTCCCTCACATCTGCACACGTGTGTGTGTGTGCGTGTGTGTGCACAAGCTGAATATGTTTAAGGGGTGAGGAGGGGGGCACCAAATCCGCAGAGAGGACTTGGCAGTTGCTCTTCTCCCTCCCGCTTCATTGCTTTGGTCCTTCCCAAATCCTATTTCACGGTGCCAAGCATCCGCTCCCTGGGATCTCCACAGCTCCCATCTCCAGACGCAGGTTTAAGCCCCTCTCTTGGCACCCGGACTGGGCACGGAGAGAGAAAGCATGTGACGCACATAAGCACCGCCAGAGACACAAACACACCTATTATCTTTGCTCGGAGAGGGACTGGCATCCTGCGGCGAGAGCAGTGCTTACTCACACAGTCTTAGTCCCACAAAGCTGTTTGCCACATCTACTAACCTCTGACGTAAGTCGAGAGGTCACGCATGAACCCCGTAAGCTGGTTCTCTCGGATGCACTTCCATTCACTCATTCACTCGTCGGCTAAAATTAACTCTCGCACACCAAAACACACTCAAAGACTCATTCAGTCTAAATAAGAAACAAATCAGCCCAGGGTGGCTGTAGATACTGTTTAAGTTTCACGAGTAAATAAACTGCAGACAAAAGACTTCAGGCCTAATTGTCACGTGATTAATTTGTACTCCCACAGAGCTGAGGGTGAACGCATGATTTAATGGTCCTCCAATTACGACTAATCAAAGCAATTAATTAGCTGGTAAATTACCTGAATCTACACCAACAGAGAAGGCTGACCCATGTGGCAGGCATGAGCGTTGTTGCAGCGGACACAACCGATGTGCTTTTGCCTAATGGCCACTAGATGGCACCAAATACCTGAGAGTAGGCAACTGCACGTTCAACCCACAGTCTCTTTCTGCTGCACATAACCACCCATCACTACCAGCTCCTGATTTTCTCAATTCATCAAATACAAATAATATCAGCCAAATAGTAAAAGACAGATACACAATGCACCAATAAAGCACAAGATTTAAAGATAATGATGATGATAACTTTAGTTATCTACAGAGTTTTAAAAAAAAGTGCTTCACATTGAGCAACACCACAAATCAATTAAGTGAATTTAACGAGGAATAATATATTATATAAAATGATCAAAATAAAAAAATAAGATAATTGAAATGAGGAAATGCTTTACAGTAGAGGTATGTTTTGAGAAAGATCACACTGACTCTCGAGGCCTAATTCTTTCTCAGCCAAAGTCATTCCAAAGCTTCAGGGCCCAAACTGCAAAGACTCTACTGTCCCCTCAAGCTTCCAACCTGGAGAAGTGAGAAGACCCCTGTCCGAGGATCTCAAGAAACGCAAAGGTTCTTCCGAGATTAGAAGATCTGAAATATAATCAGGACAAGGACACCTTAAAGGTGATCAACACTATCTTAAAAAAAATCCTAAAACAAACAGGAAGCCAGTGTCTTTGCCTCCTCTCCAGGCGGAGCCAGGTTTAGGTACAGATGTAATGTAATGTCAGATCCTCACAGTGACAGGTGACGACCTTCAGTGTGACTTTGACAAGGTGAAGTCCCTCACGAATGCTCCCCCTCGTCCCGAACCCTTGGAGACCGAGGTGCCTGTGGAGATCCCGACAAAGACAAAGGCTTCAACCTGCAGGAGAGTCCGACGCTTTGTGGGAAACGAAGGAAGTCAAAGGAGCCTGAGCCCAGCGGCTGAAACAGATTCGACTCTCCCTCCCTCACCCGCTGTGGACCACTGATCTTTTTCACAGCAGACATTTGACTTTGACTAATTTGTCGTAGCAGGAAACGCGCAGCCGCTCACCAGGTGTTCACCTGTGCCTTTCCTGCTACGGCCGACAAATACCTGCTGTGATAAAATATGTATGTAATTATAGGGTCACTTGTAATATTCATCTTCAACATGAGATGTGATGAAGAGCTCCAGTCTTGCCTCATGTCTAGGTAACCTCCCACTTCACATGACTACAGCAGGATAGGATTCTCAGTTTTCACTGACAAAAGTACAGAGTCAGCTGTTTGCATTGCAACAAGAGCTGTAATGATAATAACACACAGAAAATAGATTCTAAAAACCTGCTTATCACTGAAAAAACTGTGAGGTTTAAGCTAAATCTCAGCATGTATACATTGGTGGGCTGAACCCATTTCTTCTTCTTTTTGTTTTGTTTAATATTATCCAGTAATTTCTGAGTGAAGCCTTCAGGGCCGCGCCACCCGTTGTACACATGCTCGTCACTTGAGAATTAATCAGCCTGTGAGAACATCATGTTGCAAAATGTCTCACATGGCCAGATTGGACGGAGCTCTCCGACGTCAGACGGAAAAAAAACTTCATGAGATTGGACTTGTCCCACACGATACAGACATTATCAAACTTTAATCACACCTTGTTGTGCACATGTTTACACCCCACCTGAAACTTTCTGTTTCATTATATGTCCAGACAACTGAAATAATAATAGCAGCCCACATGCTGAAATGCAACATATTGTAAACCTAGGTGCTGATCCATAAGCTTACAGGAATGGTAGAAGGTATTTTCTTTGCCATCAGACATAATGACAAACATTTATAATGCTGTAGGAAAATCGTGGTGTTAGACACATCATCATTTGCAGTTATATTTGTAATTTGACACTTCCCTGTTTGCTAGAATAACTCCCTCATTATTATGATCTCTTACAATATCCAAGATGACTTTCCAGATTTTGGACAGCATGATTAAAGTCACCCAGTTCTCGCTCGCCCACACAGGAGACACACAAAAGTTACGAACAATGACCCAGTGCACATGGATCAGAATCAAGTCAGTCAATCATGTGATAAATACAGTAACAGCAGTGGAAACATCAACTTATGCTGCTGTTATATTTACAACTGCCCTACAGTCTCCTAAATATTTGTGTTTCTTTTGTTGCACAAACAGATAAAAAAAAAAGAGGATGAGACTTTATGTTCGAAACAAGACATGGACATAAAAACACTAAATGAATTTAACCTGTCACAGCCCATAAACAGAGAGCACGTTGTAATGTGTCCACTGAGGCGGACTCATCATTAGACACTGAGTGCCCCCGGGGTCTTGAGGGAGGTAAACAGAGGCATCAGGCATTAATAGGTCAGAGCTGAAAGGGCTGGAACCCCTATGCATTATTAATAGTGTCTGTGCTAATTGAAAGTCATAACTCCACAAATGAAATGTCTGGGGCAGACGTCACGCCCTGCCACCCTGCTGCCACAGGATCCCCCTAGATGGAAACCAGGCTAAATTTAGGATTTTCTCTTGGTGATAAACGCACTTGGATTTTGTCAGTGTTTCGTCAGTGACATTGTCTGACGACAGGCACAACTATGGCAAGTTTATCTGTTGTGCAGTAAACATGAGCCCTGTTACCTAACCTTGACACAAAATTCACACCCCATGTGTCAACTCATATTTTTTGTCTGTTTTTGTGTATTTTGTGTTTTTTCCGTGGAGTAAATTTATTGATGACAATATTGATTTTTTTTGGTAATATCATTTCAACAGGTTACCTGGTTACTTTACTTAAAATACTTCAAAGGAGATAGATTTTGGACATTACTGTGTCATTCTTGCTTCAAATACAAGAAGTGTATGTATCTTGTTTGGGAAAGGAACATTTTCTATGAAATATTTAAAGGCTGTATCTAACGGCTTTAATTATGTAACTATTTATAGATCTATTAAAAAGAATTAATAAGAACAACATTTGTAAAAAAAACAACAACCTTTATTTATTATCTATTCAAAAAAAATATTTTTAACTGTAACACATGTATTCTTGATACATTTTGATAAACATTCGTGGTTTATTAATATGTACAAATACATTATTAGCACATAGGAAGGATAATCACCAGGCTTTTTCTTAACCTCTCAACACAAAACTTATTTTGTCAATAAAAACGATTTATTGACCATTGATAAAGCCATGAATTATGAGGTTGTAAAGACTTAATGCCTCCACAGGGCATTAATGGAACATTACCACAGAGCAAAGTATTTAGAGCTTGTGAAAAGTGTCTGTCGAATTATACTCAGAGGTTAAATATACAGTTGTTAGAATAACAGTCATAAAATAGCACAGATGTGCCCACTGTGTTACTGAGACGATTATTTATTTCAATAATTACCGAAACTCAAACTAATACTTCTTATTCTTACTGGTGGGTAGTTTCATATATTACAAAATATCATATTTTACTCTCTTCAGTTTATATGCAAAAAAAAGGTAAAGTAGTTCACTCTGATGTTAGTGGCGAAGTACATGAAAGTACCTCGAAACTGCTGCCTGCTTTTGTACATTACTTATATTGATCTCAGTGACTTTACACTACTGTTTTTTTGTAATCTGTTCCTGCAACACTGATTCGATATTAAAAACTCCTCGTTACAAAGCACTTAACCACAGTGAGATGATCTTGTGAGCTTCTGCTGTGTAATAAGTTGTGATATCAGTTTTTAAACACGAGTATTATATGACTTTAGACTCGTGTACATGTGCTCACATCTTTCAGTGGACAACACACATCTCCATATTCCAGGAGGCGCGAGAAAATCCCGGCGCGCATGCGCAGCGTAGTCACCTGACGGCGGCGCGCTGCCTGTGGACGCCGCCCCCCCCAGGTCCCGCCGCCCTCCCTCCCCCCGCCGCACCGAGCTGCCACAGCTGCTACACGGAGCGGGACTCGGACAGTCTCCCTCTCTCTCGCCCTCTTCCAGAATTGAAACGCTTTACCTGGCGGAGAGTTCTCCGGCGAGGCGGCCCGGTGGAGCGGAGGTTCGCCCGGGCGGCGGTGCTCTTCCCCTCCGGAGAATGTAGCCCGGCAGCAGCTCGTACATGTCCCCGCCCGGCCGCTGCATGGCTCTGCCCAGGGATGCCATGAACACCCGCCGACTGAGCGTCGTCCGCGGCTCCTCGCTTTCACAGACACGGCGGCGGTGGCGGTGACGGTGACGACGATGAAGATGATGATGATGAGGATGAGCGATGGATACCAGTTGACAGAGCCACACTAGGTAGCGTTTGACGAAGACCCGAGGAGAGCGTGAACGCCCCCCCCCCCCTCCCCCCCGTTGCAGAGCCAAGTCGGCGCCGGAGCTGCGTAAAAGGATGGATTTCACCCAGCTCCGGAACCTCATCAGCAGATACGTAAGGCCCCCCTCCGGTCCGCCCACACCGACACAACTGTAGCACCGTGTCTCTCCAAGTGCAGCAAAAGAATATATGCATGTTCTCATCTTTGCATCTGTCGTCTAATGGGTTGTTGTGCTGCACGCTGCCTTGCTCAGGGGCCGGACCGGCACACGACACACTCGGCTCATCTGCAGTGATAAACATTCCCCTCCAGCTGCTCTGGCAGCGCCGTCCGCTCCGCTGTGGCTTCGATTGTGGTGGCTGGTGAATGGGGAATGTGCTGGTGGCTGCAGACGCAGTGCTGGTGGCTCTGGTGGATGCGTGGAATAGAAATGAACTTGGCTGGCCCACTTAAGTTGTTGTCAGTGGACTTACGACATGCATGCATACTAAACACCGCCCTCATGGCCCCCTCTCGCCCTGCTGCGGTCTGCAGGGGGACATAAATCCCAGCAGCCCTGGCAGACAGACTCGCTCTGCAGAGTCGTTTCTCACTTCCAGTTCCAGCAGTTAGTCCCTGCAGCCGCTCAGTTGTTACACTCACTCTCCAGCAACCTCCTCGTCCTCATCCTTAATCAGCGGCCGAGTCCTGTTGTGAGTGAGCATGAAATATTCCTCATCATCACGAAGCGGATGATAGTACATTTACCTCTGATGTAACCATAGTGACCGTAACCACGATCGCTGGTCAGATGGTCAGATGATTTAGGTTGGCACCATCAAGCAGCCTCTTGATTATCTGATGCCAGGACAGGAAGCAGCTGGTTGGATGGAGAGGAGGTTGAATTAGAGAGAAGAAGAAGAAAAAAAAGTATGTGTTGTAATAGGGAGCAGCTCTTGTCAGGCCAGTGATGCTCATCAGACCGGGCACCTCTGGAGTATCGACACATCTACTGTGTACTGTACAGTCTGCGACCCCTTCACCTGACCTCGAAAGGGGCTCAGGTGCTGTGAAGATAACTACCTCTTTGTGTGTCTCGTTCGTCAAGCTCGCGTTGTACAAATTAGTGTGCGCTTGTGTGTGTGTGCATTAGGCAGCTGACAGTATGGAGCTTGACGGATGCTCCTCTAATATCAGGGGAAATCAGATCCACCACTGAGGAGGAGGAGGAGGGGAAGGATGGGGTCAGTGAAGACGCCCCTCGTCTCTCACCCCTTCTCCCTTCGCAGGCCCACACTCTGCAACATTATGAATTGACCAAGGAATGAATCATTAATTCAATTATCCACATATTGATTTAGGGTGTCGGAAGGATCGTTGATGGTTTTGTACCTGAGCTGCTATTACTTGCGTATCACCTTCTGTTAACCCTGACATATTCAGAGTAGCTGCTCAGCCTTAATGAGACTATACGCAGAAGAACAAACATTACATCATGCGAGGTGATTAACATGATAAGCAGGGCGGCCGGGCCTATTCTTCAGATGGAGCAGGAAACTCCCATCAAGGTCAATGCCCAAACGCTTTCATGATTTTATCCCCCCCAAAAAATGCTGAATTTGTAAATTATCCTCGGCCACTAAAGCATGTAAGTCTGATTAAGTTCACTTGCACTAGGGGAGTTTATGAGCCTTTCACTTCAGATCTTCTTCCCCTTATTATCCCCCTGTCTGCATTTGTGGCTTGTCCTTGATGTGTTTCTGTACGCGGGCCATTTGGGTTTCTCAGCTCTGCTTTGCTTTTGGTTTGGTTTGTTAACAATATTTTAATTTACGGCATCTATAAAATACGACGCACCAGACTGTTTCAGGGATAAAACGATAAGGTCCTGGACGCTACATGTTCTTCCCTGGTTTGTCCACAATCCAAGCAATTGGTGTCTGAGCTTAAAAAGTAGGAACTAAACATCTAGAAAAATGTATGATATGAACAAGGAAGCAGATGCAGTGAAGAGAAAAAGCACTGTTCACACTTGTGCATATTACTGCATCTTGTCTTCTGGTGCCTCAACTTTCACTGCAACGTGTAAACTGTGTTGCCTGATAAACTTTATTATCAACTGCAGGCGGTTATTCAAATGTTTCCAGTGCAGCACCATCATTGTTACCCTTGTGCACCGGCATGGCTGGGAGCTGGGTTATTGTTTTCACCCCTGTCTGTGTGGACAAAATAACTCAACAGCTCCAGATTATTAACTTTTGAGGCTTGGGACACACACACACACACACACACACACACACACACACACACACACACACACACACACACACACACACACATGGGACGATACACGGCGGGCTCTTACAGAGGATGGCAAACAATTTATGGATGCAGATGGTCTGACATACGGTCAATGCATTTGTGTGAGAGAGAGAGGGAGAGAGAGAAAGAGAGAGCGACAGTGGGGGCAAAGAGCACTGCACACAGCTCTAAAATGGAACAACTACACAAAGCATAAAGTTTGAGATGTTTCATGTAGTGTGAAAGTTTTTCATTATCATTATGAAACTACAGTATGGTGGGAAACACTGCATCAGGGCTGGACTGGGACAAAAAATCCGCCCTGGCATTTTTTGCCCAGGGGGTCCACACCCACCATGACTGGTCAGACTTCAATAGCATTTATTGGCCAGGCGTCCATGCTTACGCAAGGTAACGTAACCCCATTTGTACAGGTCCCATCCCCTGACCAATCGGCTTCGAAATTTGCGGCCAGTGCCAATAAAGAAAATCAACCAATGGGCCGCTGTTAGTTCTTTAAGGGCCGGCGCAGCCCAACAAAAAAAAAAAAAAAAGGCCAATAAATGATATTATATTATGCATTGCCCCTCTGATGCTTTGCATAATGACAAAAGGTTTTTTTTCGAAAGGCAGTGCAGCGAGTCCTGCGTATGAGCCCGTTTCCTGACATCAGAAAGATTGCTGGTGAACTGAGCCTTAACAGTTGAGTCAAGAGTTTTTGTGAGGATAAATGTGGTGTCATGGTATTTTCATTCTTCAACGCATGAAGTCTGAACAGGGCATTTTGTTGTGTAATAAGCTAAAAGAGCGGCGAGGCCTTTGTGCAATGTACAGCATAATACGAGTGTGTGTTTGTTGTGTGCACTCTTGTTCTGATATGTCAGCAGACCCGGGGCCAGGACACGACGGGAAGAGATTTATCTGTAATATTATCTCCTGTAGTTTGAACAGATCAGATCAGATCATAATGTGCGTGTGTGTGTGTGCGCGTGTGTGTGTGTCCACTGTCTCCACTTCCCTCTCTCCTGTGCCCTTTTGTCGTCTGGTAATAATAATAGCGATGGCGTGATGCCTCAGACAGGCACACACACACACACACACACACACACACACACACACACACACACACACACACACACACACACACCGTGAGAACAGCACGAGGTCATGATCTGGATAAGAGAAATGTTTGGTTATATGGTCTATGGTCGTATTAAAAATAATAACTTATAGGAGTTTTAATATGACTTATTTTTTTGGACGTAACAGCCTCTTGTGATAAGAACAAATTTGATATATATCTTCGCCTCGTGGCCACGGGGCTATCTTGCATTTGGCTTGATTTGCCCTTGTCCCCTTCTATCCTCACCCTCCTTTACGTCTTATCTCCGAATGTGCAACTGTTATTCTTTCGGGGACCTCTCACAACCTCAGCAGGTAAGAGAGAAAAGCCTAGTAATGTCTCCCCCTTTGATCTAAAAGGTGCCAGCAGGTCCAGGAGTGCTGAGGGGGCTTTAGAAAGGTTCCTTGCGGCTTTACAGCTCTTTGAGTCCGCTGGCCCGGTGTTGAGAGGCAGACCGCAGCCTGCTAGATTACTGTTTCCCTCTTTACTTCTCACTGCTACAAACGTTTAAGGGCAGCAGGCTATTCCTGTCCCCTGTCCCCTGTCCTCCCCCCCCCCCCCCCCCCCCCCCCCCCCGGTGCCGGGGCCCTGGCGGAGAGACACAGAGGCTGTAGGTGACAATAACACACACAGGATCTGCGGCTCGGGCCGAGCTTCGCCCGCTGGCCCAGCGTGCATATCAGAGAAAACAGCCGTGCATCGGCGCGTGTCGCTTCATAGGAATGTTGGGGTTTTTTTTTTGGTCGCTTCCCACAGCGTTCCCCCTGAAGACAGAGGTCTTGTTGGAAAAACCCACTTTCACGCCTGTGTTAGTATGCTGTCGGCGCTAAATGCAGAGAAAAAGGTTGAGAAAGAGGAGGGTTGTTTTTTTTCTTTCAAAGCATGCAGATTACAGCGGTGTTGGAAAAAAGGAGAGAAGAGAAGGAAGGGAGAGGAGAAGTAGCACCGCTGGATTAAAGACTTATGTAACAGTTGGATCGCAGCGAGTCAAGTGGGAGAGGAAGCTTGGGGGAGTAATCTCATATTGGTCCTTGTGATTTAGTTGCAGATAGTTATTTGTGTCACCGTGGATCTAGTGGCTCTTGTCATCGGCGTCAGCCTTTGCGTACAGGTTGATTTCCATATTTCCCAAATTTTCACACCAGAATACTGGTACACGTGTGTGTAATGTCTCCACCCGTGCAGCATTTCCCCCAAAGTATTATTCTCGAATGAATCATTGGCTGTATTTTTCAGTTGCTTCTTCAATGCTGCTTTTGCTGTTTCATTCTACTTTGTTCCCCCCCCCCCCCCCCCCCCCCCCCCCCCCCCCAAAAAAAAGGATTTTCCACAGAGATTATAGTTCCTAGCGGAAGCGAATAGCAAGCACTGAGAAGATCTTGAGAATATTGTCTGAAGCAGCAATACTTCACATTTTCTTTAAAGTGTCATAGTATCTTGTCAAATCCAATAACATAATTGAATTTAGTAGAAAATGTTACACATTGGATCTTCAGTGTATATGAGTAACGAAACCTCGGTGTGAAGCTGTTTCTTTGTGTGATGATCTTGCTGGTGCGTTAGCGTAGCTGCCGGCACACTGCGTTGCCATGGTGATTAATGGCAAACGAGTAGCAGTGGAGTGCATGTTGAACAGGTAGCCTCTTCCCTTTCCAGCTGATCGAGGTCTCGAGGCTCCTTGTATCTTTGCCCGATGCTACGACGGACCTCACGGCTCCCGCCGACAAGTTTTCCCCCCTTCTGTTCTTCTGTTCTTCTCATCTTTTGCTTTCTTTTTAATATTCCTAGCACTGATTTACATTAAACTGCGCTGCGCCACGCTCTCTCTCATTTTAATGTGAAGACACAACCGTTACATCAGTGAAACGCGAACAGGATTGGATTGAATAAAGTCATTACTAGGTTTGTGTGTAAAAAAAACCCTTCTGAAGTTCTTTGTCACTACTTAGCCATCACGTAATTTACAAGTCTCTGTAGAAAAACCTACACAAATTACATATTAAACTCAACTGTCAGTTTATCAATGTAGGCTTTACTTTGTTCTATTTGTGTACGCACACATTAAAAAAATATTTCTTCGCTATTCTATACAACTTAGAATGAACTTAAATAGCCCGAAATGTAATTCAAAGTCTTTACAGTGTAAATGATGTCATATGTCACGTCATGTTTGTCGACCATATGTAATCTCACATATTTTAACTTTCTCTCTGAACTGTTCATGTATTAGTGAGTGAACAATCAGCCCTGTCAGCGATGCAGCAGTCACAGCAGGAGTTATGTGTGTTCGCAACAACTAAGTACCTTTGTCACGGAGTTCATTTCCATTGCCGTTTGTTCGTCCGTCAGCAAAGTGTTTCAGGAAGGATTGTGCGTTCATGTTCTAAATCGGAGTCTTTCTCCATCTTCCAGCTGACACGGGCAGATAATTGAGTTAAAGAATTAGATCTACAGTATGAGTTAATGAGGGATACCTCCTCCAGCACAGCGTGGTGCATCAGCGGGGGGTGTTGGACATGAGTATTTAATCAGGCCGGTTTATGATGCATTCCTTTTATTACATTACTCTGTGGTGGAGAGAGGACCCACTTCAAGGGTCATGGGTGACATGTCCGTACTGTAAAAGGCTGTGGAGCAATGCTTTCTGCAAGTGTGAGGCACACGAGCGCAGCAGACCAGAGCTACAAATAACGTCCTGGCTTTTTAAAGCAGCGAAACAGCAGCCATGCATCTGTTCTGTACTGTGAAGCTGTAGTTTAAAAGAGTTGGAAAAACCATCCATCCAAGAAGAGTGCACCCCGGTACAGGAGACCTTTCATTGGTGGGGACGTCTGCTGTTATCAAATCCATCCTGTCAGTGTTTATGATTGGTGTGCGGCCAGCCTCTGTGTGTGAGGAGGAGGCTGTCGCTGTGTTGTTAATGGAGACAAAGCCTCCATGTCCTCCAACCAACCAGCCCGGCACTTTGTCTGATGGAGCAGCAGAATGAAAAGAGAACAGTGGGCCCGGGGTTGATACGGATCAGTGAGGATTAATGATCAGATAGCGACAAAACCACAATGCAATCTCTCTGTGTCTTTTTCTCCGTCCCCTCTCGCACTGTCAGGCCGTGACACTCGCACGGGGGGGGGGGCGAAACGGTGCAGATAGAGATACGACGGGACGGAACGACGGAATCGGGCGTTGTGGAGGAAAATGTTTGAGTCGAGGAAGTAGAATGCAGTGAGCGTAGACACAGATGGGAGATATTAGGAATTATTTCCAGAATTGATGTATGTCACACTATGGATGGAATGTATGAAACCTATGTTCAAAGAAATGAACCGTGTACGAGACCAAAAACATAAAAACTCATCAACTAAATGCTCCTTTTAAATGAAACCTTGCATCGTGGCAAAGTCCTGGAAAATGATATGTAGGAAAGAGAAGGAACCCTGTTGTTGATTTGTTTATTTTTTCAGCAAGATTTCGCAAAAAGTACAGAACCAATTT
Organism: Scophthalmus maximus; assembly: GCF_022379125.1. Lineage (NCBI taxonomy): Eukaryota > Metazoa > Chordata > Actinopteri > Pleuronectiformes > Scophthalmidae > Scophthalmus > Scophthalmus maximus. Next base: position 7,168,575 of record NC_061528.1, on the reverse strand, counting down.
GCACCAGGCTTGGTGGAGCGATGGGGGAAATGGGCCAGGCAAGAACTCATTACATTTTGATGTGGATCCAGTTAAAGTGGCTTCGCTTTTTCTTATCATTGTCCTTGACCTTGCGGCATTTTTGACATTTTCGTCAATGTCTCAGGAAATAATATATGAATGTTGCTGTAAGACATGATGCATGAGTCTATGAGTTTGTACAATTTGGTGCAGAGAACTGACTCTTCCTTTTTTAATCCAAGACACACAGACACGTTCGGTGGTTTCAACATTACGTTGGCTCATATTCTTTCATCCTCCTTCAATCTGCTTTTCTTTCCCTCTCTTTCTTTCTGGGTCATGTCGCCCCCCCCCCCCCCCCAATGTTTTGGAGTCGGCTGGCTCCCCGTCTATTTTTATCCCACTTCTAAGCGCCTGTTGATCGTGCAGTGGATAAGTTTAGATCCGTGACTCTGAGCTTTTGCTATTTCTATTTTTTTTAAATCGCAGATTTCACAAGGAAAAGTTTCATCGGCCTTCATTCGATTTTTTATGTCCAAACTTTGCACAATATTTATGGATTTGCGTCTGCAAAGGTCAGCGAGAAAGACATGTAACAGGATTAGAGTGTTAATTTTACTACATGTGGACTCGTAAAAAAGTTTTAGCCATTGGCATTGACGGGCTACACCGCTGCCAAAATGTTGAGGACTTTTTAAAGCAGCGGAGCGCTGCTCCCACCGCGCCGCTTGTTCCAGAACTTTTTTCTGCTAATGGTCAACACTTCTCCTCTGAGCTGTGTCAGGCCCGGCTGCTCTGCCAAGAGCTACGCTCGCACTGCACCGTCAGGCCAAAGCATCAGGAGCCACGCAGGAAGCCAGATGGAAACAAACAGCTGAGGGCTGTTGTTGCGCCTTGACTCCTGTTTCTTTTTTTCTCTCTTCTTCCCGCAATAGCGTTTTAATGAGAGACACGTTGGGAAAAAACAGATAAACTCCCAGAATGCACCGTCAGTCCCAGAGGAGCTACTCGGATGTAATATAGATGAGAGATGAACTGAAATGGATGCTCATCATCTTTTGATCATTTTGTATCAGGACACTGGATTAAGAGTTTTTTTGACCTGTGCAGAGGGAGAAAAAAAGAGGATGATTAAAGGACGGAGCAGAGAGCAGACTGCTGAGAGGTTCAGCTGGAAGAAGAACTGAAAAGATAAATGAAAAATCCGCACTTGTGTGACTCAGAGCTGATCCCAAATACACACCAGCTCCACAAACACACACACACATCAGTCAGTCGCCCCGGTCTCGTCTGCGTGGTTGTTTGTGAAAAGGAAGTTATTGAAGTCATGTGACACACTTTTCTGTTTCTTCCTCACAGTGTTTAATCCGGCTCAGTTAAGCCCGTGTCGCTCTCAGATGATCAATATGTTGAAAACAGCTGCCTGTATAAATTGTTATTTATAATTTCTATTAAGTTTATTGTATTGATGAGGAATGAGATTTAGGAATGCAAAGAACCATCTCTCTATACTTATTACCAAATCTAATCTCAGTATCTACTGATGCAAGATGCTGATCTGATCTTTTTCACAAAATTAAAAATCTATGTACTGCATAAACAGGCCGGCATGATCGGACCAGCCGTCCAAAACCCAGCGTTAATCAATTTGCCATGATCAATAAATAGAAAACCAGCAAACCGTCACATTTGAAAAAAACTAAAACTTGTAAATAATTGATTTTTTGGGGTTCGCAAACAAGGAATTGATTATCAGGATTGTTGGTGATTGACTAGTCCACTAGTCATTACAGCTTTAGTGTTGTAAATGCTGAGAACAAAATACAAAATTATACATCCAGTAAAATTAGGTTAATAAATGCAGCATCAGATAATAAACTCTCAAATATAGTTATATGGTTAACCATCATCATACTGTCAGTTTGAAATGGTTATAATAATGATAATAAAAGTCAGATGATAGTAAGTAGGTCATGAATTGGAAGCGAACACTGTTTAGTGTGAGTCAACCCATTTGTATCCTCTCCACCTGTATTGCTATTTATATCCATAAATTGTCACCATCAGTGTGTGGGGGAGGAGATCTGGGTGGACAGTCGGACGGTGTACATCGGACATAAAGAACCCCCTCCGGGAGTCGAGGCCTACATCCCTCAGCGTTACCCTGACAACCGCATTGTCTCCTCCAAGGTGAGCGAGCCACAGCCCGTGAGTCGGTGGCGCAACAGCGTTATCATCGTGCCATTCCTTTTGTTTCATATTCTGAGTTCCAACAACCATGTAATCCCAACTGTGGCCATGTCTTTTTTTAGGATGACATATTTCAGCAAGCTGTGCGTCTCTCTCTGTGTTTTTTTTCCATTCACGTGTGTGATTAGTAATGTATCTTGTCACTCCGACCCACAGTACACCTCCTGGAACTTCATTCCCAAGAACCTGTTTGAGCAGTTCCGCAGAATCGCTAACTTCTACTTCTTGGTCATATTTCTGGTCCAGGTGAGATCTATAAAACATTTTTTTTTCCAGGAAATAGTACATGAATAAATCATTGTTATGTCTCTTATTTGTTATTACTATTAAATTTGCATTTTATCAGATTAGGAAATCAGTCGATCACTACTAGTTACAAACATTGTATTATTGAGTACATTTGGGGATATAATATTTTTCATGCCCACATGAAACTAAACAAAATTGTTTGCTAATTTAATTAACTATTTGCCAATAAGATTTTATCTTATATATATAGTGACTGTCTCAATGTCTTTCTGTCTTAATTTGAAACCAAAGTGAAAAAGCTTCATCTATGAACCTCTTTCATATCATACAAAGACCAAGTCTTCAGGGAGGAGGAGCCGACATTATGTAGCCACAGTATTGGTCTTGTGTGTTGTATGTTTTAACAGAAGCGTGTGAAATACTGTATCCTCCTAACGGAAGGTCACACAGGATGTGTTTGTTATCCTCCTTTTATTTTTGTCAGTTGCAAAGGTCCTACTTTGTTGCATTGCATCTCTCCTGTTAGTGCGAATGGAAAAGATGAAACGAGATTTTATCACTGGGATACTTTTTTTAGTCCGCAAGATTGATGCTTGATTCCTTATTACAGAAGCTTCTCCCTGCTGCACTTCCTTACTCAGCATTGCATTACTTGGCATCCTCTTCCCCTCTCCTCCCCCGCACCGTTCCTTCTCCCTTTGCAGCTTATCATCGACACCCCCACCAGCCCGGTCACCAGCGGCCTGCCCCTCTTCTTTGTTATCACTGTCACCGCCATAAAACAGGTAGGACACACAAAGACGCGCTCACATTTCCAGGAAAACATTGCCCACAACAATCCCTCTCTCACACACACACACACACACACACACACACACACACACACACACACACACACACACACACACCAACACACCAACACCAACTCCCGGCCTCCAATACGCTCACCAATCGGGCTGCTCTATTATGTGTGTATGCGCATTCCTCGCTCAGCGAAAAACGACGTGCCATTGAATATGTCTGGTGATGTGAGAAATATGATAATGAATGGCCTCCTCTGTTAATCACTCCAGCTGAGTATCCCGTGCCCCTGGGAGAGAGGCGTCCTCTCTAACCGTGTGCTGGTGCTGAGAGATGGGGTACTGTCCGTGATAGATGAAGCCGTTCTTGCTAAAGGAGGCTGAGCTTTTCCAGGACATAAATCTGAAACAATGACGTGTCGGATAGAAATCCAGGGAAAGAGGTCACAAAGCTCAGGGAGCACAATGCTAATTAATTACAGTGTATGACTTTCACCTCTTCCCCCCTCTCTTGATCTCATGCTATGTTCTGGCCCTGGTTCTCTCTGCACAATAATCTATATTCGCTTGTTTCCACCCGGCCAACAAACACATTGGCTTTCTCTTCCTTTTCCGTTATAATCTTGTTCTCGCTCTCTCTCTCTCTCTCTCACTCCCGGCATTCGTCTTGCTGCGTTTCTCTCTCAGGGCTATGAGGACTGGCTCCGACACAAGGCCGACTGCTCTATAAATGAGTGTCCGGTGGACGTGGTGCAGCAGGGGAAGGTGGTGAGGACGCAGAGTCACAAGCTACGGGTAAGAATGGCCTCATTAGAGCAGCACAGCACCTGAGGCCACAAAGCAACACGACTGTACTGCTGCGTAGCTCACTTTCGCTATATCTGTCGCTCTCACCTCCCCCATTTGTCTTCGCCTCTGCAGTCCTCTCCAACTTTGTGTCCTGCCCTCTCTCGCTCTCTCTTGTCTTTCCCACCAAATGAATAACTCTCGCAGAGAAACAATCGCTGTCCCCTGGCTCACCAGGCGAGAGCCTTTCCCCCGGGGGAATTAACGGGACTGATGTATTTCACAAGTTTGGATATTCCTGTCATCATCATCCCTCTATGTCATTCTGATGCAACAGCAGATTACTGTTTGGTGCTGTGGCTCTGTCTAATTCCTGGATATGCCTCGTAATCCTTAAGATTTTTTTATTGTATCATTCTGCAATCTTTTTTAAAACTTTCAGCAATTTTCTATACAGTGGATTTTAATTTCCCATGGTATTTTACACTTTTCCCATCACTACAATATCAACAATGACCGTCACATGTTGATTTTTGCGGTATTTTTATATTGAGCGTCACCTAAATTGACGACAACCACAGATGTATCTTACAGCACTTGTTCTAAATAATTAACCATGTGCAGCTGGAATGATAAAGAGATGATGGAGTAAAAGAATAAGACACAGGAAATGTAGGTTTTAATTAGTTTTATTTATGCTCGTCATAGTACTGGTACCAGACGCAGCGCTGCATGTCAAGATTTCTGTCGAAAAGCAAGAACCGGTTTCACTGAGCTTGTGTTTTTGCTCTGCAGAAATCTCTCACCTATCATCCCAGAGTGAGTGAAAAAAAAGGTGTCAGGCTGCGTTATGTGAGTGTCGAGCTCAGCACCTCGCTATGTTCATGTGCAGTACAATATTCAGTGTCGTTTCACTACTGTGTCGAGAGGGTATTTGATGCGTGCAGGTTATGTTTAAATTCTGCTGCGTCTGCCGAGTGCGAGACGTCGAGCGTCGCCTCCTTAGTCTCTGTCCCCGTCCCTCTCTCCCTCCGTCCTTTCCTCCCACCGCTCCATCTTCTGCCGTTCTCTGTACCGAGGTTCCTCCCTTCCCAAGATCAAACGCAGAGGATTAGAGTGTGAATTTGGAGCAGGAATAATGATGAATATATTAATCATGCAAAATCAGGGAGTGTGTGTCATGTGTACGGTCAGCGTGGAGATGGGATTTATCAGAGCTTAAGCCGCTCCGCTCGCATAATCGGTTATGCAACTTCTTAATCCTTTGGAGGGGAAAAAAAGGGGATGTCTGTATTTCTTTTACTCTCCCGTGTTTACGTGAACCTCAAAACAACATTCTCACCATTCATTATGGATGTGGGAAAGACATTACGGGGGTGTGTGATGTGGCTGTCCACCTCTGTCAGGTTGGGGACATCGTTGTGGTGAGGGAGGACGAGACTTTCCCCTGTGACCTCATCCTGCTCTCCTCCAGCCGCCATGATGGGACCTGCTATGTCACCACAACCAGCCTGGACGGGGAGTCGAGTCACAAGGTGCCAGGACCAGAACATGATGTTGATTCAATGATATTTATATATATTTAAGTCCTTCTAAAACACTAAACAAACATTCCTGCTCAATGCTATAGTATATCAGCAGCATTGTTCCTTCCATCATTTTATGTCAATGATAACAAAAGAAAACAACAACCCACAAACAGACATTGGCATCACAAACATTATGTCATCGTTCTTATGCTTTGCAATAGTTTCACTAAACACGCATGGATCTCACACAATGTTCCAATAACTATTTTTTTTTTCATATCCTGCACATTTACTGTTTGAAAAGTCAAAATTTCCTCCAATTTGTTCATTTAGAAACTGTGTTTTTGTTTTATTTTTTTGCTTTGTCACAGATTTTAAATAAGATTCCACATAGCTTTTAAAAAGGCTGAAATAGTCTTAGTCTTGGTTGATTTTTTTTTGTTTAGGATTGTTATTAAGACAAAATAAGCAAATTGAAGAAGTCACCTCAGGCTTTAAGAAGTTGTGACGGGCATGTTTAACTTTGGACCCAAATATAAATTTGCAGATTGAATATAATTAAAATAATGGCCAGTTGAGGCCTCACATTCACTCAGACTAACAAATGCATTAAGATCTAGGTGACACACAGTCACGCCCCGCATTTCACTTCTCTGATGTTCACTGGTGTCACTCACACGACCATTTGCATGACTAGGCACACACACTCAAACATATACATCCCACAGCATAATGTCCCCCTCCCCCTCCTCATACATGCCCCCAGGGTGCCCTCCTGCTGCTGCTCACCTTCCCAGCATGCTGTCGTATGCTGACCCGCGGAGCGATCTGCGACAGCTCACCTCCCCGGCTCTCCTGGTGGAGGCGAGGATGAGGAATCAAATGATCCTTGCTCTCATTAGTGGCCGTGGGTGACATTTTCCTCTCTTGTCGTCTTCTCTCCCCCGTCCGCGGCCTTTGTATCTCAGACCTATTATGCCGTACAAGATACCATGGCCTTTAGAACGGAGCAGGAGGTGGATTCGCTACATGCCACTATTGAATGTGAACAGCCGCAGCCTGACCTCTACAAGTGAGTCTGACACGTACTCACTGATGCATCTCACACACTGAATCTTCGTTTATGAACATGGCCTTCATTGAAATGTCTTGATTTGATTTTGCTGTGACCTTTTTCCAGGTTTGTGGGACGCATCAATATTTACAAGGACAAAGAAGAGCCTATGGCAAGGTGGGTACTTTTTTATTCTTGTTGAAAGGTAGTTTTTATATTTGTTCTTTAGTTTTGAGGCCAACTTTTTTCTTCAATTAATTAAATGTCTTTATAAATGCAGTGAAGAATCCTGTTATATTCTTTCAGACCACTCGGAGCTGAGAACTTGCTCCTCAGAGGAGCCACACTGAAGAACACACAACATATTTATGGTAGTAACATGCAGATTCACGCTGTTCAACAGTTTAAAAGTGATGCTGTCGTTGTTGTCTTTGTAACTCAGTGTTCTCTCTCACCTCAGCTGTTGCAGTCTACACAGGCATGGAGACGAAGATGGCACTTAACTACCAGTCTAAGTCTCAAAAGCGCTCCGCGGTAGAAAAGTATGATTAATGTCCAAACTCCCTTTCACTGCATAATCAAACTGAGTTGTTCATTTCCCGAGCCATGATCCTGACCGACTCTCTGTCTCTCTGCAGGTCGATGAATGCCTTTCTGATCGTGTATCTGTGCATCTTGATCAGCAAAGCGGTGATCAACACTGTTCTGAAATACGCTTGGCAGTGGTCCCCCGACCGAGACGAGCCCTGGTACAACCACAGAACTGAAATCGAGCGCCAGCGGCACGTGGTGCGTTCATCAAAACTCTACTTTAGAAACCAAATCTTGATGCCTAATTCCAAATCTCACCGTGCTCAAACTTCATAGCTGTTCGGTTTTTTTTATCTCATTCCCAACCCCCAGGTGATCCGAGCATTTACAGACTTCCTTGCTTTCATGGTCTTGTTTAACTACATCATCCCCGTGTCCATGTACGTGACGGTTGAGATGCAGAAATTCCTCGGCTCCTATTTCATCACCTGGGACGAGGAGATGTTCGATGACGAGCTGGGAGAGGGAGCTCAGGTCAACACTTCCGACCTGAACGAAGAGCTGGGACAGGTGCACACACACATATTTGCAAACAGTATCTAAATGCAAACTTTTTGTAGACATGCCCTCACTCTACGCGTCCTCACTTTCCAGGTGGAGTACGTGTTCACCGATAAGACTGGCACTCTGACTGAGAACAACATGGAGTTCATTGAATGCTGCGTCGATGGGAACGTCTACATCCCACACGCCATTTGCAACGGGCAGATCCTCAGCGCTGCTTCCAGTATAGACATGATTGACTCCTCACCTGGTGGATACAGGAGAGTAAGTGTGTGTGTGTGTGTGTGTGTGTGTGTGTGTGTGTGTGTGTGTGTGTGTGTGTGTGTGTGTGTGTGTGTGTGTGTCTGTAAAGTGAATAGGCGTCTAAATCCAGTGTGAATTGGATGAGTGGGAAGAAGGACAATCAAAGTAATTTCCTCTGACAACCTGCATTTCTCAACACATCCTCCAGTTTATCCTTTTCATAAAAAAGTCAACATTTGCTTTGTAGCCACTGTTTGCTCTGTCTTACATAGAAAAAAAAGGGAATCTGATGCAGAGAAAAGGTTATGCGCCTTGCATTCCTGCAAGGTGCATCAGTTATTTGTTTGGATTTAATCGAAGAATAGCTGTGCAGTCAGCATGAGCTGCAGCGGCCTCCGCAGATGACCAGAGAGAGAAGAGAGCAGTCCCTGCCAAAACTTAAAAGTGCAGAAAACTCATTTAAAAATGATATCATGGATATGCTGCTTTACTACTATGTAGTTCAAGCATACCACAGCAATGAGTAAAGAGTAACAAACTGCATATAGTTTGAAAGAAGTTCTTCAGTTTTGTGTTTTCCTTCAATGCTGCACCTTTGACTTGAATGAAATAAAAGTAGAGTACTTTGTTTCTGTATTTGTCTGTCTGTAGGAACACGAGGATCTGTTTTTCCGGGCACTGTGTCTGTGCCACACGGTCCAGGTAAAGGAGGAGGAGACGGTGGATGGTATCAAGAGAGGCATCCACCAGGGCAGGCCCACTTCCTTCTACATCTCCTCCTCACCGGATGAGGTGGCTTTGGTGGAGGGAATGAAGAGGTAAACACAGAAACGATGGGCAGTGGCAATATGAAGGAGTTTAAATTCACATCAGAAAGTGAAAGAGATGCAGCCCTCGACGTTCTTAATTGCCAATTTTAGGAAACGTCCATCACATGTTCCTCCAAAGAAGCCAGTGCAGCAGTCAGATTGAGGTCATCGGAGAGATTTTGCCAGTTTGCTCTCCAGCCATAAAAGATGTGGTTCAAATACTTGTTTGGTTGCAGCTATCCTAAAACTAAGGAACGATTTATAAAAAGTCCTACATGGTCGACAAACAATACCAATACCAACAAACATCCTCAAACACCATTATTATAAAGGTGAGATAAAACCTTTATTATGAACCTTTATGAACCAAGGCACGGAGAAAATTCTCTTGAAATCATTCTATGCTGTGTTTTAGAAGAACACAGCCCGCCCTCACTGATTTCTGCATTGGAACAGCAGGGGTCCTGGATCAGAGGATGCCGGCAAAAAAACGCAGACTCGTTCAATAAAAAAAAATTGGCCCCCGGCTCAGCTTTTGCGACTATACGATCTGGTAATACAAGTTTTTGGGGACAAAAGAGGCACACGCCAAGTAAAATCCTTTAAAGCTGAACACCTGAGACAGAGGAAGACCTGATTGCCGCAGTAAAAAATGTAAACAGAGTTGTGTAATGCTTCCTTATATAATTTTAAAACAGCCGTGTAGTGTTTTAGTGACGGATTATCCTAAAAAATGACTGATTTATTGCTAAAGTTGGAGTCCTGGATTGTATTTTATCTTCCAATGTGTGGTAATGTTTCTATGAGAATGTAATGAATCCTATTTCTGTCACTCTTGTTCCCAGACTGGGTTACACCTATCTGAGACTGAAGGACAACTACATGGAGATCCTCAACAAAGACGATGAGATTGAAAGGTCGGTCTGCCAAGTGCCCACTGTGGTTTAGGCCACAGGAGATGGAATAGGAGCGAGTCAGTTGATGGAGTTGTCGGTCGCCTGCAGGGAAACAGCCTTTGGATTGGGTTACATGTTCGATAGAGGTTACTTAAAAAAACATTTACAAACCACAAAAGAGTGGCCGGAGTTGATTTTAGATACTCCTCCCACTCATCGAAAGGCAGCAATGTTTTGTGGAAAGTGTTCAATGTTTTGATTGGTGGGAAGCGTTCATGTAACCATCCTCTCTCTCCATCACTCTCTGCAGTGGCCCGTCAATAGTGAGTTATTTTAAGGAGGCAGGGGAGCTGGAGCAGGAAGAGGAGTAAGGGGGGGGGGGTCCAGTGATGTGAGGACTAAAGCCTCTGGATTAGTCTCACGTTTGCTGTTTTTTAACGCTTTAAATGTAATCTGAAGCTTTTGTTCCTGTACACAAATTTCCAGTGCTCGCTGTGGTTCATTCAATCCGAATTTCATAAAATATTTTCAAACTTTATTGCACTGCAGATGTACAATGAAGTTTGTTGTCATTCAATATCTGATTTACTGTTCCCTCTTTCTCACATCCACAAATAAGGCTGGAAACGGATTGGAACATGCGAAGAAAGTAGAATATGTATTTAATTAAATTTATAAATTGGGGGAAAGAAGACCTTGATGACCACTGGTCTTGGTCTCAAATTTGACATATTTTGCTTTTACTTTGGAAAAGCCATCAGAAGAGGTTAATGGATATAAATTAAAAAGAAATAGAACTCCTTTAAATGCCAACGCTGTCTCTCCTTCAGGTTTAAGCTGCTCCATGTGCTGAACTTCGACTCTGTCAGGAGGAGAATGAGCGTCATTGTCAAGTCAGGCTCAGGTAAGATTTACTTTGACGCTGAGCTGAAACAGAAATGAGTGTTATGCTAATACACTTTATAAATCAGAGACTAAAAACTGTTGTTGTTGTTGTTTGCGTGTTCTCAGGAGAATACCTGCTCTTCTGTAAGGGCGCGGACTCGTCCATTTTTCCACGGGTGGTGTCTGGGAAGGTGGAACAAGTGAAAGCGCGAGTAGAGCAGAACGCTGTTGTAAGTTTACAGAGTATAAACAATATAGATATATAATTGCTTTGATAAAACACTTGTTTTGTCCTACCTGAGCCCATATTTGTCTAACTTAAACAAACTCACTTGGGGTCACGCGACATCAAATAACCTCTCTCGTCATCTCTCTGCAATACCAGGAGGGGCTGCGGACTCTGTGCGTGGCCTATCGAAGGCTGTCGGAGTCCGAATACCAGGAGGCGTGTCATCACCTGACTGAAGCCAAGCTGGCCCTGCAGAACAGGGAGCAGAGGCTGGCGCAGGCCTATGACATCATCGAGAGGGACTTTGTGCTTCTGGGTGCCACAGCAGTGGAGGACAGGTTGGTCACCATGGAGAGAAAGAGAAAGGAAGGAAGTGTTGTCTTCACTCATGAGGGCAAAAAAAAAGATCCCCTTTGTTTTATTTTCCCCTCTGCTAAGATAAAAAATGTTGTTGTCATCTGACAAGGTGGACTCCGGTATTGACCCTAACTGATTAACGGTTTGACTATCCAATAGATAAACTGCTGGTGAGCAGGGGGACAGGGGGATCATGCATTGATAAGTTGTCACCAGTTGTTAATTGATGGATGCTTTAACCGACCCGACTGGAGGCTGAAACTCTGATTGACTTATTGACGCGCAGGCTCCAGGAGAAGGCTGCAGACACCATCGAGTCGCTGCACAAGGCTGGGATGAAGGTGTGGGTCCTGACGGGAGACAAGATGGAGACGGCGGCGGCTACCTGCTACGCCAGTAAACTGTTCCGTCGGAGCACGCAGATCCTGGAGCTGACCAAGAAACGCACAGAGGAGCAGAGTCTGCATGATGTTCTGTTTGAGCTGAACAGGACCGTTCTCAGACAACGCTCTATTTCAGGGTGTGAGACGGTTGCATGTGTACTGCCTCGTGTTAAATGCTGTGGATCCGCATATCACATAATAATCTATCTACAATTCATTTTTGGTGAATTCTTTTCCTGACATTTTCTTCCAGGTTGTCAGTCGACTGCCTCGACTTTGGTCTAATCATCGATGGGGCCACTCTGTCCGCAGTGTTAAAGCCCAACCAGGAAGTGGCGGGTCACGGCAACTACAGAGAGATATTTCTGGAAATCTGTCGCAACTGTAGCGCTGTGCTCTGCTGTCGAATGGCGCCACTGCAGAAAGCACAGGTGACAGAACAGGCCCATTTCTTCTGTGAATGTTCTACGCTAAATAACAAAACAGTCGTGATGACTGATGCCAGGTTTTATTGTTTCTGCAGATTGTGAAGCTAATCAAAGCTTCCAAGGAGCACCCCATAACCCTCGCCATCGGGGATGGAGCAAACGATGTCAGCATGATCTTGGAAGCACATGTGGGCATTGGTGAGCTCCCTTCACTACGCTAGTTAGTGACTAATTTGCTAAATAATCTTTTTACTCTAAAGCTTTTTACACAGACACAAAATATAAACCAACATTTCTGCTGAGAATCTTTGGAAGTTAGTCACCTTTTTTACATATTTGTTCTGAGGATGATTATAGAAAATGTGTTATTAAAATTTTACTGTCAAAGGTCCTTGCAAAGCTAAATATGATATGATAATTTGAAATTATATACTTATAAATAAACTATAAAAACAACATAATAAATCACCTAGGTTTGTTTTTGCAATGTATTATTTGTGCTTATTTGGATTTGTGTCATTCCTGATCAGATTAACAACCTCTTTTCTTTTGTTCCCACAGGCATCATGGGTAAAGAGGGCCGACAGGCAGCGCGGAACAGCGACTACGCCATCCCAAAGTTTAAACACCTGAAAAAGATGCTACTCGTTCACGGCCACTACTACTACATTCGCATTGCTGAGCTTGTTCAGTACTTCTTCTACAAGGTACTAGACAAACGCTTTGTGTCCTCCAGTGGCTCACACATTTTAATCACTTTATCGTAATTCCCAGGGAAACAGTGAGTTACAAAAGCACCAGATTTTGCAGCTACTCTGACAGATTACCGGATTCATGATTCCCCAGTGCAACGTTCTCTCCTGGATTCACGGGCGCGATGATGGGTGTGGGCGGCTTCCACACAAATCAACGGCCTGCCAACTGATTCATTTTTTCATTTTGGCAGGCCGGCTCTTTGCGGCCCACTCAGTGAGCTTATAGCACAATCTCGGTATAAACAGAAATGTGTAGATCGTAGCATTTTTAGATTCTTCAAATCTCTTCACATGTACTTGTCACAAGATTAACACCGTCTCCGCTTGTGTGTTGTTTTTTTCCCCCAACTCTTAAATCTTTTCCAGAATGTATGCTTCATCTTTCCTCAGTTCCTGTATCAGTTCTTCTGTGGGTTCTCCCAACAGGTAAGTCGTTTATATTCCTCGGCGGGTTGACAGTATGCAAGTATACGATGTAGTATGTACATTGATTACATATCCAGTAACAAGCTGATGAACATTGTGTAGCATTTAGCAAAAAAATAATTAATATTGGACATTTGCCTGGTGGCCATAAACTCAACTTCCCAAAATATGTTAATATTTTTCGTGGATGCTAGATGTGTAACTACACAGCTGTTTGCAAACATGTTTGCCGTAAAAACATTAGCATTTGTCAAATGTTGTGATTTGTACCTTGCTGCTTCCCCCAAGTGTCCAAAAAAAAAAAAAAAAAAATTATGGCTTCAAGTTTTTAAGATGGCCTTTAAGTTCCAGATGTTTAACACTGTCTTTGTTGTGTTTGTCCCTTGGCAGCCACTGTACGACACCGCCTATTTGACTTTGTACAACATCAGCTTCACCTCACTCCCAATCCTCCTCTACAGCCTGGTTGAGCAGCATGTCACCATGGAGACACTCAAGAGGGAGCCCTCCTTGTACAGGTGAGGTTGGGAGAAAACGTCTGCTGTTGCGCTGGTAAACAATAAAACGTTTACTCCACTTTTCCTTTTTTCCTAACCCCTCTTTCTCAGGGACATAGCGAAGAACTCTCTCCTCCGCTGGCCGGTCTTCCTGTACTGGACGTGCCTGGGCGTGTTTGATGCTGTTATCTTCTTCTTTGGTGCTTACTTCCTGTTCGACAACACCACCTTCACCAGCAATGGCCAGGTGAGCCAATGACGGTGGACTTCTGTCTATTTTGTGAAATGAGTAGAAACGGTACTCAGTTTTGTGGGGCGTTCGACGTGTCCTTCAGGAAATTAAAAAGGAGGATAATGGATAAAAAAGAAAGTGCAGTCTATTCAAACACTCATCCATCTCCATTGGATTCTCATGCAAGAAGAGTTAAGTGCTACGGGAGGACTTGGTGGTCGTGTTGTTGTTGTCTGTAACAGTAAGGTCTCTGTCCTGGGGCCTCCTTATAGGTCAGCGACATAGGATCTCCATTCATATCGACAACGCAATAGCATCTTTCTCTGTATTGTTAATTTGTATCATGTCAACTGTTTTCAATTGCCTTTGGTCCTGTTTTTTAAGTTGAAACATCCTGATATTCATTTTTCCCTTTGTCCTGATTCCTTTCTCTTTTTCTCCCCCCCCTATCTTCTGTCTGCTTCCGCTCTCTTTATTTTGCTCCTTCTCCTCTTCCTCTTCTTCTTCTTCTTCTTCTTCTTCGTCCTCAGCTTATGACCACCAACACACAGATGGTAAGCCGGTCTCCCTCCCTATCAGCTCTCTCTGTCTTTCACGCTCTTTTAGTTCCTGTCGTACCGTTTAAGCTTTCAGTTTGACCGTTTCATCCGGTTTCATCCCGTCTCACTACACGTCATCCATGCACTTTCATTTGAATGTGTAGTTTTCTAGTGATCCATTATTCCCCTAATCTCTGTAAAGCCCTGAATCCTGCTCAGTACCTGATCGTAACAACCCCACTGACATAGTAGAAACCTTAGATGCCCCCCCCACATTATTCTTGTTTTGTTGTGATAATGAATTGACTAATGCCAGTATGTACAGTAGATTAAGATCCAACATCTGTTTGTTTTTTCTGTCTAATGTGTTTGTGCATTCGTGTTTGTGTGTGTATTTGTTTGTTCGTTGTATTTGTGGCAGCAGTTTTTTGTGGGTTTGTTGTTTTTTAATTCCACTGCTCCAGCATTCATTGGGTGGCCAGATAGTTGTCATCCAGTTCGCTTTCTGCGTCCGTTGGCGAACAAACAAACAAAAAAACATACTGGTACCAACAACCAGCTGAGGCTGTGATGTTTCTCTCCCTCCTTCCCTCTTCCCCTCCCTTCTCTCATTCCATCTGCTTCCTCTTGATGTCTGCTTCAACCTTTGTAGGATTTCAGCAGAGGGTAAAATGTGGATGCTGAGAGGTGAAATTAAAACATTCCTCGGATTATTGGCTCCAAACCTCAAAATGGAAATTTGCAGAGAATACTCTCTTCCCAACAGATTAAAACCTTTACCACCACAGCAGATGTGATGTGAATGTGTCTGTCTCCTCCTTTTTCCATGCTCATCGATAGATGCACTGTAAAACCATAGGATGCTCACTGAACCATGAGGCGGACTGTGGCCACTAACCCCTCTTCTCTCCCCCTCCCCCCACCGCAGATGTTTGGGAACTGGACCTTCGGGACTCTCGTCTTCACTGTGCTTGTGTTCACCGTTACACTCAAGGTGTGTGAGTCCTCAGAAATTAAATCATGGTGGGGGAGGGGATGGGGAGGATGAGAGGGAAACACTAATGTCGATTGTATTTCATGACCCCTCCATATGAGAGAGTTCATCACTATCGCACGAGTGCCTGAGTACATGCATGCGTGCATGAGCACGCGGCGCTCACGTTCACTATCATGTTACGTAATTGATCAACTGGCGCAGGCTGCTCAGTTTGCACAACAGTGAAGCCTGAAGGGAGCGAGTCGATGACTTTATTGACTGGGCGAGTGTTTACGATGTACACGTTCTTGTTTGTTTCAGCTCGCCTTGGACACACAGCACTGGACCTGGATCAATCACTTTGTCATCTGGGGGTCACTACTTTTCTACGTTATTTTCTCTCTTCTCTGGGGCGGCATAATTTGGTAAAATATCCTTTGAGTTTTTTACTGTTATCTGTAGTCTTTATGTTTGTTGGTACAAATCTGAAGGAAAAAAAATCCAACCCTTTTCTGTCATTCCCTGTTTGCTTCTCAGGCCTTTCCTGAACTACCAGAGGATGTACTACGTCTTCATGCAGATGTTGTCGAGTGGTCCAGCCTGGCTCAGTATCATCCTTCTTATTACGGTCAGCTTGTTGCCAGATGTCATCAAGAAGGTTCTCTGCAGGGCCATGTGTCCCACGGCCACCGAACGTGCACAGGTAGGATTTTTTGGCACCAACTCCACTGTGAATCTTTCAATTCTCTTGTTCCCAAGTTATGTTTTAGAGTTTTCGTTTAAGTGATTTCGGATATTTTGTTAACTAAATGCTTTGCTAAAGCCATTAACCAATAACTAATTACTCCTACCACATTTTTAAGAGATCAAATATTTGTGTTTTTGCACATTTCTGGTCAGCTCATAACCTGAAATGACCTGGTACAGTAAATAAAACTCTTGCAGCTCACGCTTCATATTTTGATAGTAATAAAACCATATGAGTACGCCTTTAATCAGTTCCACTCTATTAACTATCCAGGAAGTCCATTAAGACTCCCAAAGGCTCTGAGCATCAGCGTGATTTAGTGTGATTTCCTTTTCCCTGTGGCTTTGCCTCACCTTCCTGTGCAGCGAGCTTCGCCATGAATGGAAAAATACATGACGGCTCTGACAGATTTCTTCTTCCTGTGCTCTTTCTTCTCTTTTCTCCCTTGTCACTGAACCCGGATGGACCGACCTTAATCAAAATTCACACTGTCCTCCATGGTTCCCCCCTTTTCTTTTCATTTGCCCTTTCAATGCCACACTACTACCATCCTCCTTTTTTTCTTTCTGCCTTCCTCCTCTTCATCACCCTCTCCCTTCTCTTCTCCTCTCTTGTTTCCTGCCCCACCGCTCCTGTGTGGCCATGACTCTGCCCCCCTGTGCTCGCTCTCACTCTCTCGTGGTAACTGCAGTCCACTCGCCCATGCCTTACTGTGGAGCCGTCCACCATCTTCATGCTTTCTCAGTCCTCCAGCAGAATGAGTTTCTAATTGGCCCAGATAGACGAGAGAGGAGCGGGAAGAGGAGGTGACACTCTCTCTTTTTTTTTTAGCCCTCACCTCTGTTTGCATGGTGGCATGTCCCATTGTGAACCACTCATCACCGTTTCAACACCTCACCTAATGTGAATCTAACTACTAGATGATGCCACAGTGTCAGCCAGGTTACATTCATCCTATTTGTGTTATTTATAAAAACATATTTTCAGTGTATATCTCATTTGTATTGTGTCCTTTTGTTTTTATTTTCCACCTAAGAAATGTAAGTTGCATAGAAACCACCATGTTTATTTTTTTTTTATGTTTTTCACTTTGAATGTATATTGTTTTTGAAAGATGCTATTTTATGGTTTGTAAGTTTTTTCCTGCAGGACTGTAGACAGAAATTACTTGGGCTTACGTTTCAATTTGCAGATTTTCTTCCGTATAAGGCACCAGCTTCATTTATTATATATATCTTTTTAATTTTGCTAAAACAAATGATTGATTATGAAAAAATGAAAATTAATTTGTCACAGTAGTCCCCCGTCTCTTTCCAAATGTCAGCTGGGATTGGCTCCAGCCCTGCCATGACCCTCAAAGGATTAAGCGGTATAGATAATGGCTGGATGGATCTTATAGTAATGATAATTCATACAACTGGAAAAAATGTAATATTAATAGATTGACAGTTCAGTTCTAGGTATTCAAATGTAGTCAGCTTCAACTGGACCTAGACACGAGCTACATTTGAGATTGCTAGCACTTTGAGATTGCTTTTAGCAATGAATAGTGCTCTATAAATGAAATGTTTTATTATTAATATTACATGTTACAAGATACAAGACACGAGCTCTTGAGTAGATCGCATTATCACCTCCTTTCCTTTCACGTCATCCACAGAAGGTAAGAGCAGCAGGGGCCCTGGAGGGGTGTGTGGCCCCTGGCCCCGCTGGTGGAGGGGGAGGCAATGAGCAGGACCCACTCCGCCCCGATGGGACCTGTGGGGGAGACAGTGGAGAAAAAGCTACTAGGACCTATGACTCCATGATGTCACACAGGCACAGCAACCTGCTCAGCAAACCTTAGAGTCCCCCCCCCCCACACTAGGTGGGCTCTGAACACCATGGTAACAGCCCACAGAGGGCATTAACAGTGGGGAGTCGGGTTCTTAATGCTGCTGCCACGATGCTTCCTGCTGCCGCTGTGCATTGTGTGGGAGCATGCTGTCGTGCTATGGCTCAGGCTTTGAGGAGGAGGGGGGGTGTTGGGCACAGGACAGTGTGTGTGCACGAGACGTTTCTTTCCGTCAAACCTACTTTCAAGGAATCGCAATATCCAATTAACTCGCTCGCAGTGTTGGTTTCAACGTGTGCTATGCTTCTCGCTGCATGTGGGACAGGGGGAATTAACTTGATGAATTGCAGCCAAATGAGAAATTTTATCCTTCGCTGTTATTAGACCGAGGCTTCTTAAAATCCACCGCCACTTGTCGTGTGCTCTCAAACAAGTTCTAGCCTTATTGGTCCTGGACTGTGGCATAGGACAGATTGGACAGTGGTTGGTTGTGGATAAGAGGAGGTTTAATAATCTTATATGAGATGTTATTTTTTAGGTTTCAGAGATTTGTACAGGTTTACTTAATAGGCTACTCGTAGGTTACCCAATCCAACACTGGTGTCCCAGACATGACTGATCTGGAATAATATTTATCCAGGTTGCAGCTCGGCGAACAAAACACTGATGACATCTGGTGTTGGAGGGTGAAATTGCAAGTGCTGATTTTGTGTTTGTTTCTGAAGCATGCTTAATCTAACATGACTTTCAATCATGGTGGGAATTTACAGAGGGTTTCTAATAATTCATCCAAAAATTCTAGTATCCAGACTTAGTGTAATTGATGTTCAATTATTATAATATATTTTGTCATATTTTGTCAATTTGATCCAGTGTCCATCGCATGCATTCACTAATCATTAAAACTTAAACAAGCTTTTACCTTCTGATTCTAACCCAGCTTTTCAGTCATCTCACACCTTTTTCCTTCATTCGATCTGCTCGTTTCTATGTTTTCATTTCCTCCTCTCTGTTTTTAATTGTCTATTGACGATGCGTCCTCCCTCCCTCTCTCTGTAGGAACATGAGAGGCTTTCGCAGGGCGGCGTGGCTGAATCGACTCCACGCTCTTCCCGTCGGTCCTTCAAAGGCAAGAGCACAGACTCCTCTCACCTCCACCTCGGTGCAGTTGAGACGCTGTCGCTCCGCAGGTCCGATCCCCTGCCCCAGAAACTACTGGCCCACTTGGCAGAAGGTGGAGGGGCAGACTTGTGCTCCCTCAGC
This sequence comes from Scophthalmus maximus, assembly GCF_022379125.1. Taxonomy (NCBI): domain Eukaryota; kingdom Metazoa; phylum Chordata; class Actinopteri; order Pleuronectiformes; family Scophthalmidae; genus Scophthalmus; species Scophthalmus maximus. Next base: position 7,149,312 of record NC_061528.1, on the reverse strand, counting down.
CCCTACAAGCTCCGCCTCTCGGGGGCAGGATTCGCCTACTACGCTCCAGGGCCAGAGACCTCCGTGTGAACACAGACGCAAGATCTGAAGCTGTGTTTTTGGGGGAATCTTGTTGGCTAAAGCATACAGCATGTTGTACATCCCAAGATGTGAGACCAAGATCTGCACTTCAAGGATCAAGGATTCCTAGAATGAAATACAAACACGGTCACGTACATCAGAAGCATGGACACTCCATGAGATCACCATGTGCATTTACTGTGATACACCTGAGTGGAAAACTTTTTAGATATTAATGCCCTGACTTGTCATCCTCATACTTTTGGCAACACGTTTTTTGGTTTCAGTGTCATCCCCGATCTTAGTCTCATCAAAGTTCCTTCTCAAACTCAAACATTATTTCTTGCATTATGTAACTGTCCAGTTTCAGCATGTCAACAGTCGGAGCCTGTTTTATTCCTCGTCCTCATTTGCAGTCTCTCATTCTGCTCCATCTACACTATAGTTTGTGTCCTTTTTTTTTTGTTGCTTTGTTAACGTTAATGTGGTCTGGCCAAGTAAAGGGGGAAGCCGTCAAAGCTCTGCCCTTTTTGGTGTGCGTGTGCATGTGCGGCAGTGTATGCATGAATTTTGCCTGTTATTGTATGTTTGTATGTGACACCTTTGCCTTACAGGTAACCACACAGCAGCAGGCTAGGAGCCAAAGGACAAATGTGATGTAAAAAAAAAATAATAATAATGCTAAGCCTTACACACACACACACACACACACACACACACACACACACACACACACACACACACACACACACACACACATACACAAACACACACCCATCAGCTGGAGGAGAGATATGTGGGGGGGGGACATCTGAAGAGGGATGTGCAGTATTCTCGCCGACCTGCCTTAATTCATCGATACCCATTTCAGTGGATTTTACATCTAGGTCATTTTAAACATGTTCTGTGAGAGTACAAGGAGGTTTAGAGGGCGCACATGTCTGGTACAGTGCGCCTCTTCCTCTTTCTTCTTCCTTTTACACTCACGATAGTGTCATGCTGTTTCCCTCCTTATCTGCCAGTGTAGCATGTCTGATCGCTGCTGCATGCCGATCTGTCCTTCCCTTGTCCTCCGTCGTCCCAGACATCATTCATCACAAACTACTGTACTGTATATCATCATGACACTGTCTCTTTTTTCTTTTCTCCTGAACAATGAGCACACTGTACCCTCTCCCACCACCGTGTGGCCGTGAAGGGTAACAGCAGCAGTCTTTATTTATGATGCCCTAAAAATGACCTACTATTCCTCACTGTTGCATTGTGCTTGCGTATGTCTGCTGCCATGCCGGGTGTTATGCAGAAGTTAATGTCAGAATGCTAATGTCTCATGGTTTGAGGTTTTTTTCCCTGTGTTGCATTAATCCATGAGTTTTTTTTTCTGTATGGTTCTAAAGTTATTGATGACAGTCACTGTTTATGTATGGATGTAACTTAAAAAAAACTTTTGATATACATGTATTCTAGAGAGAAGGGGTGTGAATATAGTCAGTAGGAGGGAGACTTGAATCGGCGATGTCACAATCAAATCGGTGAAAATGTTGAACTGATTTGTCCATCATGTCCTCCAGCTGAGAGATTGAAGCTCATCATGGATGAACCTCTTTTCTGCATTTCGAACATCTGACGTCCTCTTTGTCCAAAGCATATCTGTTGTGTTACACAGCGAGTGACTGAATGTCAGATTTTTATACAGTTTTATTTTTCATACACATCACCATCTGCCAACATGTACAGATTCAGTATTTTTGATGATTTATCAGTTTGGCTGGAGGTCTGGATTCTTCTGGCACCCAAAAGCCCACACAACCTCCACAAGTGTTCTGGACCCGCTGCGGCTCAACATCCTGACCTCAGTTGATTGAAAGGAAAGGCCTTGGTACTCGTTATGCAGTGTCCCACCTTACTGTACTTTCATGATGTGATGGGGAATATTATTTGTAATCGTTTTTCAGACACTTTTTTTGGCAAGTCCTCCACAGCTCAATTTTTCATTTTTGTGTTTTCCATTGTGAAAATTTTGTTTGCTACTTTTGTATCCCAGAGAGAAGACTATATTTTAACTCTGTTAGAATGTGTGTTTAAGTTTGTAACCAAAATGAGAGCAAACCTATATGCTATATGATTCATTAGAGATACCAGAGTACCAATAGGTCTACACACTGCACTTTGTTCTAGAAGAGATCAGTTTTCCCCTAAACACAAGGTCTATTGTCTATCAACTTGAGTTTATAAGTGTCCACTCTTCCTCACTAGTTATTTTTCTAAGAAGATTGTAGTCTGAGATTTTAAAAAAGAAAGAAAAAAAGTGACCAAATAACTTGACATGGAATGAACTGACGGAAGGTGTCGGCCTCTGTCTGAAAATGGGTTTCTCCACACCAGCCTTCTTCTATACTGCTGATCAGAATGTCAAACTGCTTTTCTAAGTCCATCAGCACAACAGCAGGTGCTCATCCCGTCACTCCTGAGCTTGGCCAAGGTCTGAAACGTCGGCTTCTGTGCTCTTGAGCAGTACGCCTCATATCATACCCTCAGTACAGCACTGTTTGTATTACTAAACAGGTTTTTGAGAAATTACTTTTTTGGGGGAAAGGGTGGGGTGGTGGGGTACAGATTTTAAAAGTTCACTTGTTGACTTTTTGCCAGCCTGTCTGTAGCAAATGAGGGCAAAACACTGTATTGTCATTCTGCCTGTAATAAAGAAAGAGTGAAGACACTTGCCCTCTGATTGTGTCGTATGATAATCATTAATTTCACAGCAACTGATTCAGCTCATCTTTCCTGTACCTGTTCTGCTACTCCAGTTCCAGAAGGTAAAGCCAAAGAACAAGTGCCTTAAACATGTATTCTCTCGAATGACCAGCAGAGGGCGACTCCACTGGGTGCAAACATTGAGTCCGTTTCTATAGAAGTGTATGAGAAAATTAACCTACATTTCACTTGATTTATGGTGTCAGCCAACATTTTCCTGAGGAGAATGGTTTCAATCTATAATTCCAAGTCTTGTTCTATACAACATGATGTTCATTTTGTGAGGTTATGGTCCCATTCAAAGTGAGATAGACAATAAAGCACGGTATGAATTGGGGGCGTGGATAAAAACAAGATGGCGCTGGCCACGATTCTAAACTGGAGGCTTCGAAAACGGCACTTCACAAACCATGAACAATCATAGAATGGTTACTTCCTACCGTGATGGAGGGGGGAAAAAAGCAGTTACGCAAAATTTGTGTACAGTGTAAATATCGATCTTTCGGTATCGGCCCCTAGAACAGACACGTATCGATCCGCACACCTGCCCCTCACTTCCGCTTATCAACCACTCAACTTGCCAATGCTACAAGTAGCCTACAAGCTATTTGTCTTATCTCGGTTTATTAAAAAGTGCTTTAAACGTTTCGCGCGGCAGACTTAAAATGGAATATGGAAAAAAGAATGATTTCACACTTTAATCGTCCACAGTGTGCCTCCATCTCCTGGCCTCGGGTTGGACGTTCAGGTGAGTTATGCTAGCAGCGGCTAACGTCGCCCCGGGCTGCTAGCCTCGCGAGGAGTGGAGCACAGAGCTCACTTGTTTCTTGTTTCAAACGTGACTTCCCTTGAGGAAAGTAAGGAAAGCCCCTTCAAATTATAACGGCCCGAAAAGTTTCTTTTTACTTCCTTGTCTTAATAACTTGTTGACACGAGATATGATGAATGATGAATTAGGAAACTTCCAAAGCATGATTTTTAATAGCTGCACATATTTGATAACATGTATTGCCTTTTTTAAGCTTGACTCGCACCCATGATTAAAAGTCAGGATCATCTTTAACAGTGTTCCGCTCACAACTGCCCCAACTGTTTGTAGAAATGCTTGAGTAGCCCGTTAACAGTATCTTGTCCTTTTATTCTACAGTCTTACAACTGTATGGAGTGTCTTCTTGTTCCATCTTCTCTGTGAATGGTTCGTTGGTATGGGTCAGTTTTGTGTGTATGTATTAATATCTGACTGGCTTGACTAGCTGAGTATGAGTGAATAATCTTTAGCCATGTCAGATCTGTTCACATTTTAAGACTGCTGGCTGTCACCTAAAGAGCATGAATTGTTATTCGACATCTTTCATGACCAAATGAATTGTAAAGACCCAGGATATTTCTGTCATACCCACGTGCCGTCACATGGTGGCGATGCACCACAACCAATGGACCAGTGTGTGCATGTTTCTTTCCATGAGGAGGTTTCATCATGACGCAGCTGTTATGCCTTAACCTCCACACTGGATGTCGCTATTGCCGCTGACCTTCATTTCCCCTCCCCCCCTCGGTGTTTGCCCCGTTTGCACCATCATGTGTGCTGAAGCTGAAGTATGCATATGTGAATGAGGCTGCCTCTTGCTCCACATCCTCCCCATCTCCATTGCTGGAATCCGGTGTTTTGCACCCCTCTGCGGGGGACTCGGCACTGCAGCTGAGCTGCGACAGCCCTAGCAGCATCAGCATCATTCCCTCAGCCGTCTCAGCAGCATCAGCATCATTCCCTCAGCCGTCTCCGCAGCATCCTCTCCATCCATTTCCCACAAGCATCCCAACGCTCCCAAGCTGCACACACCCCCTTTCTCTTGAATCTCTCTCCTCCGGCGTCCGTGTGTCAAACGAGACTGCAGCCCGGCAGTCATATCCTGGGCTAGTTTACCCTGCTGCGTCCCCTTCATTTCCTTCTGCTCAGCTGGGCTTGTCACCGCAACGATCCCCCTCTCGCGTCCTCTTCACCGCCATCCGCTCTCCTCTTCACCGTTACAGTAAAAGCAGGCAAGCTGTCTCTTCTTCCCATTACAGTGTCTGTTGGCTGGGCAGCTGGTCTCCCACTGTCCCTCTGGAGGATGATCCTGTGGATGAAGACAGAAGAAATGGCCCTGGGGGAGCTGCTGGAGAGACTGAGGACCGTCAACCAAAGCATAGGTGCGTGAGAAAAACACCCAACACACTACAGATGATTCTTGATTTTAATGTCAATAAGCTACAAAGCTTTGTTTCTACACCAGGTTTAATGTTCATGCCGTTGCTGCCTCAGGCTAGGCAGGTGTTTTGGTAAAAAGAGCTGCTTGTGCTTTTCTGTGGGAAATGTGATATTCACCCATATTATTTGATCCCACATAGAGAAAGAAGTATAACATGGTATTGTGAGGTCAGGAGCTGAAATTATCTATCACAGTTAGGTTTTCCAGTTATTATATGAAAATGTCCTGTTATATTGCATCGCACTTGTAATCTGTACACAGAGGTCTATAAAATATGCAAAAAAAAGAGGCAGCGGGCGGTGTTGGGTTGTGATATACTACCTTACTGACCTCTTTCCTCAGTACCAGTTACAGTTTTTGATATGTTTGATCAAAAAAAAAGTCATGGGAGACACTGTAAACTATATATGATAACCACACCACTGTAACATAGACTTGTCACCTTCAGGTAGTCACACCACTCTGTAGATTTTCTGTCCAGAGGACCAAGATACTGTGTATTTTTTTGTGGAGCTTTTGTGTGTAGGTTCATGGCCTTTCAACAATCAGAGCTGCGGCAGAGAAAATCATTGAGGCTCTTGATTCTAGCTGCAGAGCAAATTCATGATGTAGCCATTTAAAAGAAAGCTATTTCGGAACCTTTTTTTTTTGTATTTAGTGGACACCAGATATTATGACGTCCTGTTGCCCCTGCATGTATCGCTACTGATAATTGCTTGTCTTCTCTGTTGATCCATTTATGGAGATCTCCTTTTAAACCAATCCTAGTCACTGCATCACCTTCTTACCTCGTTTGCAGAAGCCTGCTGCTCATTTGGTATTGACTGGCTCTTTTTAGCTGTATTTGTAGCAACTTGTATGTGCAGCCACCGTTTGCACGGTATGTGGAGTGAGAAGGAATCATGCTTCGTAGATGCATTTATTGTGCACACGTACAATTTTACTTGATTTGACATTATTTGCAGCTCCTGCACCGGGGTCTAGTGCAGTTCTCTCCTTCTTAGCTCCAGAGATGGGAAAAGAAAGACAGGAGTGAGTGAGTGAGTGGGTGGACATGAGGAAGGAGGGGGACATAGCTTTACCCAAGCTACAAGACTGAAAATGCTCAGGCTACATATCTGAAGGTGATTTACATGCTGAATCACTCCACTTAAACACACTACAAAAAATTAAATGCAAATGATGAAAAACAATGGTTTGCTTTTTACATGCACAAGTGAGTGCTGGTGTAGTAAAACATTCGCAGTTCCTTGTTAGCATTCTGCTCATAAGGCGAATGTGAAAGGAATTTGCTGTGGCAGGAGGATGAGAGCTGCAATTGGCTCAGGGATGAGAGTCTCAGACTGATTACAGATGACAGCAGTGAGGAAGGGAGAGTGAGGAAAAGAGAGATTCACGGAAAGAAAGTCAACTGAGGATTAAAGGAATTAGCATTGTCTAATATGGCAAATCACTCCTTTCCCTTAGACTTGTGTTGAAGTTGTCTTTAAGATGCAGAAAACGTAGATCCCCATTTTTCCTTCTCCCCAGAGACCGTTACAGATCTTGTTATCATCTGTGCTGTTTGCATCAAATGCGATTGCCAGTTTTCTTTTTTTTTCTTTTAATATAATCGGTGGCAGAGATCCAGTCCATCCGTCCTAGTAATTCAGTCTGCACTGGGCAGTGCTTTATAGCACAGTTAATCTTATACACAAAAAAATGGGAGGAATAAATGTTCGCATTTCTGAATTTCATATATCTGTAAACAAATAATAAATTACGATTTATGACTAATAGTCAGACAGAATCGAGACTAACAGCAGTGAAAATTTACCTGTTACCAAATTGGCAAAATTCTAATTTAGCATGCTAACACTCTGCTAATTAACAAAACACATTGGAAGATCATTGAAAAAGATAGTTTTTACAGATATTTGGTCATAATGGTTCTAGATGAGAAGTCAATGGATCAACGAAGTTATTACAGTTCATCCTGAGGGGAACATAAATGTACGTGTATGTAGTCAGGAGATCGTCAAAGTCTGTTGGATACGTCATCTGGGAACCTTGAATGTCTCTAACAAATTTCCCGGCAATCCACCAAATGGGCTGAGATGAAGTTGACCTACCAGTTGAAACTGCCCTCCATATCACGACGTTAGCATGGCTGATGACATACGTATCATATGTATGTCATCAGCCATGACATGACAAATTCTGCACATTAAACTCTATTAACCTGTGATATATATTTTATTTTAAAAAGAGAATGATTAATCAGTTTCTTGCACTTAGCTTTTCCCCTCATCGACTCTCTAACTGGGCATTTGACCTACTTCAGGTTGATTTGAAGGGACACATCGAGTTCAGTGCGTCACAGACTTTCCCATAGCAATGTGTTCATGTGCAGCTGGTTATCCTCCTTATCGTGTAGTAACGGTGACATATGTTGTGGTTGAGGCCTTTTGAGCTGGCCATAGCAGCTGTGATCCTCTGATGTATTGATTATCTCACATCAGATATGTGAGACTTTACTGTCAACATGATTTCACTGTTCTGTTCCTTGAGGGTCAAGGGTTCATTCAGCTGCATTCTAGGTGAGCTGTGTCTCCGGCTTGGCACCTATGGTTAAGAAAGACGCAAGTAGCCAGAGCCAGGGAGATTTCATCAGTAATAAAACATTCTCAGTTAATTTCATTGTATGTTTACGAAGGCTACAATCACAGTTATTGAGAAATATAAGAGAATATAATGTTAACTGTCTGTGGAGGAATTTGAAAGCTTTGCTAAATGCTAACCTTTCATGTTCTGTTTCAGATTCTTATCTACTGTATGTTTATATTTGGTTTAATTGTGTTTGTCAGTAGTTGTATGGTGACATATATGAATAGATCAATATCAGACTTTAACCATACTAATAGGAAGGCTCCTTGAATGGCAATCCAACAACTGATTATTTGGCACACTATTTTGTACAGTCAATAATCCTATTCTTTTAATACAATTTGTGTCGTCCCAGGCTGAAGTCAAGAGGTATCCAAGTTTACATTTATAATTAGATAATCAAAGTAAATTTAAAAAAGAGGCATCCATGTGTGTATAAACACTGAGGGGCTGTGGGGGGGGCGAGCATCAGGAAATGCCATAAAGGATCAGACGTTATTAAGAGGGGAATTGAAAGAAGAAAAAAAAGATAGGGGGGAGACGGACAGATAGAGTAGAGGGGTAACGGTGGATGTAACTGAGGAAGCTGATGTTTTGTGTGTCGTCCCCTACAGTCTCATCAGTATGTGTGCGAGTGCAGCTCCTCTCATTTCTACTCTAAGCCTATAAACTGCAAGCTGCCTTTTGCTCGCCAGCTTTTACCAATCTACACACACACACACACACACACACACACACACACACACACACACACACACACACACACACACATACACACAAACAAACTTGAGGAAACTGCCAGAAAACGACCTCCTCTCCTCTCCCATGAAAGGCGACCCTTTGCTCCTTCACCTCATTTACTGACCATAAATTGGGCAACCACACACCCTGAGCTGTCTGTGCACAACACAATTATTTTTTAAATTGCAATTTTAATTTTATTGCTGATTTCTTTTCACGCTAAGTTTTATGTGTTTTGCATCACCTGGGAGGAATGCGTGGAAGAATCTGAGGAGATAGAAAGAGGTATAGAAAAGGCAGATTAGTTAAGGACTGGAGGAATATAATTAGCCTGAGCAGCAGAAGGGGATTTGTGCTCCACCGGCTGCCCTCCTGCCCCCCACTATCCTCCTCCCCTCTCCTCCTCCACAGGAAACCTATGCTACTCTCAGTTGTCAATAGTTGCACTGTCGACGAGGTATGCATGTGTATCAGAGTGTGAGTGTGTGTGTTTGTGCAGAGGTGGACCTATTCTCACCTCCAGTGTTTGTCCCAGAGCTTGTGCAGACAGTGACTCAGCTCGTTTTGGTTCTGTCGGCTTTGCACTGTGCTGTTTCCTGAAGTCCCCAATGTGGCTCTGCAGAGGACCCTGGGCTCGTCTCATATGCAGCCAGTGCAGACAACTCCTCACAGGATGTATGTGTGAGAGCATGTCGTCCTGATCCCCAGTGACCTGGTGGTACATTACAACAGGAGAGGAGCCTTCCCATGCATGCGTTCGGGGCTGAATTCTGGAGTCTTATTAGCGTGTGCAGCGGAGCTTTGCAGGTGCAGCGTGGGGGTCTCTCTGGATGACAGTATTTTTTTGAGAGGTTGAGATCAGCAGCCAGCTCTGATGTCTCTGCATGAGTTTCTGCGGGAGGGTGGTGAGGCGTCGCACCGGATCATGTACCGACTCAGTCATCTGATCCAGAACTTGGACATGTCTGGAATGGGAACTCCTTTCCCTTTTAGCCCTGCCAGCAGGAGGAACTCCTGGAGACACTGGGATGGTAAGACCAACTGAGGAGGGGAGATTGTGTGTTTGTTTGTGTGTGTGTGCGTGTGTGTGTGCGTGCGTGTGTGTGTGTGAGAGCGCACTTTTTCGCTACTTTTCAGCTTTGGAAAGTTGCATGAGTTTACATGTCTGTGTGCCTGAGCACAGTGTGTGTTTATTGCTGAATGACACTCTGGCCAGAGTTCTGTAGGGCATCATTCCCAGAGCTTCACACACTGTTTCCTGTGGGCTTCCCTTTCTCCCCACTGGGCTGTTGGCTGTGTCTTTCTTTGTGTGTGTGTAACAGTTTGTGACTGTGCGGTGTATGAGCGAGCGTGTGGCTGCGCAGCTTAAACAGCCTCCTCAGTTTCCTACATACAGATCCCAGCAGCTGCCTTGACATTTTCCTCTGTAGCGGCAATAGATTCTAAAGCAAATGCAGAATTCGGTGGACACAGCAACTTTCCAGCCGTCGAGCTGGTGCAAAGGAGTGGGAACTGCTGATTAAAGCTGCTGAGTTTACAAGTTTACGTCCTCACACTCAGATTGTTGCCACTTGGAGACCTTGGTTTTTGCTGCTGCTGCATAGAAAAGGACTCTCCCAGATCTCTGCAACGCGCAGCAAAGAAAGCATGGTGAGGAAAACCAAGAGGAGTGCTTCTCAGTGGGATAGTGGGATGCAGATGGTCCCGCTTAAGCCACGTGAGTCGGGAAACGTATGGATGATATATTTATGTGTCTTTTTATGGGGAGGTGACTTGTGTATCTTTTATCCTCCCCAGACATATAATGTGGGGGATGTAGTTGTCAGTATGTTCGTCCGTCCGTCCGTCCGTCGGTAATCATTTTGTCTCCGGAGCAGATCTTGAAAACCATTTTTACTTTTTTCGTGAAACTTAAAAATTATGTTTAGCGGGTAGTGAATGGTTTCTGGGTTCTCCATGGGGCGATATGCCATCTCCTGATGCCTCTCGATGTCGGACAAGCTGACTTTGTGTCTGCATGTGTAAGCTACATACGCTGCCACCATATTGTACTATATAATATAACGTTGCATGTTCCTTATATGTCCAGAGCTTTTTTTTTTCTAAAGTCCTTCTTCATTCATTTGTTCCTCATAGAGGTCATCCTCGGTTATTTTTGTTTATTCTGTTCCTATTTCTGCCCCCATTCTGCCTTTTCTATTTGCTATTGTAGAGTCCAAGGTCTTTATCTACCTGGCTCTCATGGACTGAGTGTATACAGTGTGCATCTGTATCTCTGCATACGTACATGTGTGGTGGCTTGCATGGACGTACTGTATGGGGAATGCTATTTCCTTTTTTGCTGGTTGTTCACTAAGCTGTGTGGTTTCAGGGAAGATTTTTCTTTTCCTTCCCCCAGCTCTGTTAAGGTCATTAGTGATATGGAGAGTCCTTACAAGAGATAAATCAATGTTTTTTCATTCTTAAGTTCCTTGGTTTGACAGACGGAGGCCACCAAGCATTGATACTGCATGACAATCTGTGATAATGGGGAAATATTTAGTCTTTTCTGGATAGTATTATGTGCTGGCTTTCATTACTCACAGAAAACAGAGCGAGTGAAAGGTTTCTAACAACCAATTTCCAAAGCACATCAGCTGATGTTAATGCTCCAATGTGTAAAAATGAGTCAGAAACAAGTGTGTCATCCTCTTAAAATTCCTTTATTTTTCCTTACTGAGTTTTTGTGTTGCTCAGATTTCAAAGTGACAAACTTTGGGGCTATATAAAGAAAAACAGTCTTGACTTGAGGACTTATTAATGATTGATTTAAAACAAACACATTTGACAGTTGGGAAACCAGTGAGAGAGAGAGAGAGCGCAGTGGTAAACTAACCATCCCAAACTTAGGAGCTTAAAGTAATGACAATATAAAAAGTAAAGGGACCATGTCTCACAATAAGTAATCCTTTGTTTGGATTTGTATGTTGAAGGTGTCTTTTTCTGTCATTTCTTACCAGCTGAGAGTTTCTGGTGGATACATGTGAGTTAAAAAAGAAGTTTGTAATCTGTATCTTAATTGTACTGAGACTGTTTGATCACTTCAAGTTGTGCCGTTTTCCAACTAAATGGCTTTGGTTTTTATCTCAAGGTTTACGACACTGATAACCTCCAGCATGACTCTGGTCATAGAGTAAACATTGAAACACTATGCCTTTGCTAGCTTTCCTGACCAGGTACACGCACACGCTCAACACAAACATGTCTTGCACAAACCTCTTCGCACCACTGGACTGCTTTGAGACGATAATGACTGCATTGGGAGACTCCTATCGACTGAAATGTATCTTTTTGCACTAGTCATTGAAATGGAATCTAAATTGCCACATTCTGTTAAGAAACAGTGTCCGTCTTTGAGAGGTCTCACTAGAATTAGGTCCTTTCAGCGAGTTTGTAAGAATGGGGTCTTTTGAGTGGTATAAACAAGAATAGAGGTCTTTGAATGGATTCGGTCTATGAACGGTTAAATGGGGATGCAGGCCAGTGTTTGAATGGGTCGTTCAGAATGGACGCTTTGTACTTTTGGTCCTGAGATAAGGCAGCCGAGGAAGCCCAGACTTTGTTGGCCTAGGTAAACGAGCGTTTGGAGCTGCAGCACCTACCTTACCACCGTGACACAACATTCTTTAGCATGATTTAGCATTTCAGCTTTTGAACTTTCTGGATCCTTTTTTTTTTTTTAAAGTGGACTCCAACTCAGTCATACATTAGCAGCTTGGAGGCAGTGCTATTGAGCCAGGAGAGGTCAGGTAATTGTCCTTAAGGGGAGGGATAAAGGTAGTCGGGCAAGCAGAGAGGGTGGGGTTGAGTGCGACACTGCGGCTTTTGTCTACAGAAAGAGTAACCTGAGGTCGCAGAAGGAAGTCCTCGCAGTTACTGAGTCCTGCAGGCTGTGGAGCACCTGCAGCCTGACGGGATGGGCTGAGTGTGGAACCTTTGGGCAGAGTGTGAGTCAGAATGAGAGGGAAATCGTTATTCTGATCCTTTTCTGCCAAACTGCATGGAACAAGAATTGCAGACAAGGAGTGAACTAAAGGACGCCTGGAACAGCAGGATGGGAGGAGAGGAAATGGCAGATTCGGGCTTCTTGATGGAGGAGGATGGGGAGGTTGAGTTAGACTCTGGGTTTTGCATCATGGAGGCAGGTTCAGAGCTGGGTCTAGTCGGCCAGGTGAGAGCAGGTTCTGATGAATGTCCAGACACAGAGGAGTTGGACTGGTCAGTGAATACAGGCAACATGGACTCTCTGTCCGAGAGTAAGAAGCAAAGAGATGGAGGCACAGGAGAAGATGGAGGGAGTCAAACTCAAGAGGAAGATGAGATGGAAGCTGACACAGAGACAAAAAAAGTAAAAGATGAAGGGTCTGGTGATCAGAGTGACGAGGTCAAAAGGGAACAGGAAGCGTTGGATGTGTGTTTGTGGCCGGCGGAGGAGAGTGGGGGTCATGTACGCATCTCTCTGGAGGAGGTGGAAAGATACTACAGATTTTCACGCTACTGCCACTGGCTGTGTGGTAGGTGTCACATATTTCATCATTGTTTTATCTTATCACCTTTTTCCTCTCGTCACATGATTATTTCCCTTGTTTTGATATAACCATACTGTATTTAGATGTTTTTGTTGGCAGTTCCTCCTCAAAAGGTTCTGTTATCTTAACACCAATTGTTCCTCTTCCTGATTTTACCTGCCCTCTACCTTTGCTCCCATCAAGTGCTCGGATTGGAAAAACATTTCATTTCATTCTTATTTATTTTATCTGAGGTGTAATAGAGGACTAGAACCAGGGCTTTTCAGATTTGTTTTACATGAATTTGATTAATTTAAAAAGGATGATTTTATTTCTGTGAAGCATCCGACCTTTCTTGAATTGCTCAAAGAAATTGTCAACCATGTTGACATGTTGGCTTTGTTTTTATAACCTTCATCTGAACCCTTTGACTTCCTTCATGATATTGTACAGACTCATCTGTCGCTGCTCAGCCCTACTTAGTGCTTTGCTTTATCTCTGTCCCTCCTCCTCTGCCACGACCATGACTCTAAAGAACATTATTTCCACTTGTTGCCCTCCCCCACTTTGTTTTGCCTTCTGATGTCTTTTATGAGGGAATGGAAGGACTGTGAGGAGCCAAGCAGCTCTGACTGAAGGAGTTATTGTCACATATTGAATTTATTAATGTAGGATAAACCCGTTGAGATGCACCGTCTCGTTTTCGAGGGGGTCCCAAACACTTTCAAATGGAAATCAAAAATATAAGGGACAGTAATAACTACAGTTACAAAAACAAAACAATAAATGACCAGAAAAGATACAAAACAAACTAAATGACCAAACATAAAGAGTTACAACTAGACAAACATTAATTCAAATTCAAATAACCAGCTTGTTTAGACGTGTGTTTTTATCCGCTCTGGTTTGAACCAGGATTTCAGGCTCTACTTTAATCTGTGTGGTAAGTGGCAGGCGGTCCAGGTGTGTGACTATGACCCACTAACGTTTGACTTGTCGCCCACAAACGTGAGCGTGAGTGGACACTAATCCCCATCTTTAAGCCTTTTAAAGAACATTAGCGCTTCATCCAGCTGGTGGTGTGCATGTGGGCGTTTTGCAAATGTGTTTGAATGTTGGAATATTTTAGGTCAGGGTGTTAGCATATCAGGGAGTAAAATCTAATTTGTCCTTTAATTGCAAGGTTAAAACTGTAAATACTTAAAGTAATTTAAACTGTTGTTGTCAATGCGCTTCATAATTCTTATTTATGACTGAGACTGTGTTTTATTCAGACCACCTCAGACACAATAAGACATTAATAATTAACTTGGTTTCTTACATATGCGTCCCTAAACTCTGATTAGATCATTGTGACATCGTTGATACTCATTGATGAGTGATCACATAAGGAAAAGAGTCGGGAGAAGACATTTGGGTGGTTTCACTGTTCCGTCCTTTTGTTGGAAATACAGCAGTGCCTGATACTGGCTCATCCACTCCCTTTCAGATGGCCTAAGGGGCTTGTATGTATTATATAATGCTGTGTGAACGGCAAGTGGAAGTTTGGAAGCAAGTCTGTGGTATAATAGTAAGAAAGGTGGGAGTGAGGAAGAGAAAAACACAGTGACCCAGAGACGGGAATGAAACTCAAATCTGACATCTTTCGGGAGGGGATTTTTCGGTAACAGAATAGCCTCTTTCCACCTTGCTGGCCTGGGTGGAGTGGGCTGGGGGGTGGGGGGTGTTTGATTTGATATGTGTGGGAGTTGCTGGGGGCAAGGTGTGGCTGGCTGAGCGAGGCAGGGTCAGAAAGTGGAAACTGATGGAGGTTTCTGTGTGAACTTGAGTCCGTTCGGTGTCAGTGGAGCGCTCTGTAGAAGACCAGACGGTTTCAGCTTTGTGTCCAAACACCTCAGGCAGCGAGTGGCCATTTATCAACATGGTCTCACTGCTTTACTGAGTTACAAACGTCACAGATATGGTACTTTATCCAGTCTCATTCCCACTCGCCTGGCTTCAGTCAAGGAGCCATATTGGTGCGCACACCCTTGCTTTAGGTTGATTCAATGAAAAGAAGAAAAAGAAGCCGTGTCTCAAGTAACAAAAATTAATAGTAGGGGGGTCGCTTGTCACTAATCAATATTGTTATCAATATCTGTTTACTACAGATGTTATAGGAAATAGTATCCAGTCAATGGTCTACAAAACTGATTAGACAGATCATTTTTCCTAAGACAAAAACTGGCACAGTCCATGAGTGTCCTGTGCACGATCAATAATGTTTGTCCAGCAACAGGGAGGCTATAATTTATAATGGATGAGCTATAGTACACACTTTACTGGATCATAAACAGAAGTGGATAGGTGCCATACGCCACAAATACTTGTTGACAGACTTTCCTCAAATTTTGGGTATCAGAGCATCATTTAACAAAGCACCAAGGTAATTTTTCCAAAGTATTCCTGCTTGCAACTGCAGCGTCTTGTACTGTAGCACTAAACATACATTTGTATGTTTGTTTGGGACAGACACACCTATAATGTTTCGATCCATCTCTTGTTCCTCTTGCCAAATAAATGTTATGTGATGCACTTACACTACTTTGAATAAAGAAAACCCAGGCGTTGAAATGCTCATGGGACAACAGCGATACAAAATGTAAGAGATTTGCACTGTACAGGTGTCAACGAGAAAAAAAAGTCTAGTACGGTCCTTGAAGTCCGCTGATTAGGTAAAACCTTTTGATTGATGTTGTTTTGACACAACAGACATAGCCCCAGCTGGTCTCAGAGGAAAAAGGTTTAAAGTAGGCCAGAGCAAGATGGCACACCTGAATGTCTCCTGTCCTCACGTCTGTGTTTGGGAACCCAGAGCCCATTATACATTATACAAAATTTCAACTGGATGTTAGAGGATTAATCTTTAAACTTGGGTTTCATATAAGGGTTAGGCATTCAATTATTATGGTTAACGTTGGCATATAAAGACAGATCCCTGTGTGTGTGTGTGTGTGTGTGTGTGTGTGTGTGTGTGTGTGTGTGTGTGTGTGTGTGTGTGTGTGTGTGTGTGTGTGTGTGTGTGTGTGTGTGTGTGTGTGTGTGTGTGTGTGTGTGTGTGTGTGTGTGTGTGTGTGTGTGTGTGTGTGAGAGAGAGAAAGAGGCAGCAAGTAATGAATGTCAGTGTGGTGTATATTCCCTAAGGCTAAGTCACCTGATAGGCCTCATTGCCAAACAAAGAGTAAGAGCAAGTATTTTTGGTTTGTTTAAACTGCACTCAGAGCAAGGCTCAGCGTGAAAGGGATGTGCCTGTCAAGAGACGGAGACAGTCGTTCCTAACATACAAGGAAAAGAGGCGACATATACGTAACATTGAGGGATATAATGTGATATTCCCGTGACGGACAGCTCCAGTGAGTATGAAGCCAGACTAGGGGGATGTCTCTTGGCCTGCGGGTCTTGAACCTGGTGTCACTGCTTTGCCGTGTATCCCAGGACAGGTACAGTGACACAGGGAAAAGCTTGGGATGTGTATTTATTTCTATTTTTTATCTATACACAGCAGTTTATTATATTATTGTTTCTTTGAGACTTTGTGGGGGTTTTTTTGTCTGAGAGTTTACCATGCTGGTACAAAACCTGCATTTAAATGAGACAAAGAGAGAGCGACTGTACTTGTTAACTTTTTATGGCTTATGATATCTCTAAAGGTTTATGGAGCCAGGAGCATTGAATATCTTTTCACATGTTTCATGCTCCACCCTACTCAGCATGAGGGTGACGGAAATGTCTTTGGAATTAAAGGGACTGTTTAAAGCCGTCATATAAAAATACATTTCCTTATTCCCTTAACTATAACTTCCCTCATGTATGTATAAAATTAAAACATTTTGATTAATAGTGTTTATGAGCTTTACGAATGATGAAGTGATCCAGAAAGACTACAGTATATGGACCATTTCCAGGGTTTCAGTGGCACAGTGACTCAGAGTAGACAACCTGAGGAAACTAGAGCAAACAAAGTCGGACTAAGATGAAAAGTCAACACTGTTACTTTCTTTACTGTACATGTCTGTTTGTACTGTCACCATTCACAGGATAGTGACTGTGAGAAACTCCCGACTTTTCTGCTCCCTCTTTGTCATAATTTTCACAGCTGCAGTCTAATTTACCTCAAGTACAGTATCATGAAATAGTTTGTGTACAATTTTCATTTTTCATGCTGAAGTTTGGCCCGGGGGATGTTGGTGCTTGTAAGTGCTTGTATATAGAAAATGGAAAAGTATTTTAAGAACTGGGAACAACAACCATTTCGGGAAGTTGATATAAAATATGGTTACTCTATGGTTACTGTACATGTTGTCAGCTGGCAAAAGAGTCACTGGCTAGACTACTAATGCCCCCACCTCCCCCTTTCCCATTGAGTGTCTGCTGCCCAGCCTCCGGTTTGAGTCCTTGTGTATCCAGAATCTCCATTTCCTGCTGTGGGAAGATGTCTTAAATCTGATTATTTTAATCCTCATGACGGGAGTCCACGGGGTGGAAGAGAGCCGTAGAAGGCCGAGTGAGGGGTGGGGGGCATCCGAGAGTATAACAAAGCAAATGTGTGGGATCTAGTGGTCCTGTGATGACCACCTTAATGTACTGGAAATTCCATATTATATATTCCATATTATATATGCCATATTATTTCTTCAAACTTTAAGTGTTATATCTACCTGTGTATTTAGTACATATGAGTACATATTTGCAATTTCTTGAAGAAGTTGGTTAAATGTGAAAAGACCAACTATCATGCCATATTGTTAACACCGCAATTAAAAAGCCCCGATAACTTAACACACCTCAGAAGCTTCACGACATGCTGTTCATCTGCAGCTCACTAATAAATATCATCACTCTGTTTTCCAGATGAAATCATGCAGTTGGACAGCAGCCCTCTCCACGCTGCCGACATCACCCCTGACCTCCAGAAGCAGTTTGCCTTCCTCACAGGTGACTTGTCTGTCTCTCTCTGTCTGTCAGTTTATTTCTTCATTAACATGAGTTATCTTCCACGTTTTATCTCTTCCATGTGTGGAATCATTTATATAAACTTTTCCACTTGATATTTGCATAGTTCCTGTGAACTGTTTTCTTCCCGGCAGTCATAATTTGCTATTCAAATGTCAACTTCCTTTTTTGTTTTTGCTACTGTTTCCTTATCAGCATTTCACTTACTGCTTCTAAATGCCAAGTCATGACAAACGTAATGATTCCATCCCCACAAGTTTCTTTTCATAATATTTGAGCCTTCTGTTTCCAGAGATTGCTTGATATATGTGACACCTATAATCATATCCATTCCTACAGTAATGTAAAAAAAAGAAGCTGTGTGTGTGTGTGTGTGTGTGTGTGTGTGTGTGTGTGTGTGTGTGTGTGTGTGTGTGTGTGTGTGTGTGTGTGTGTGGTGACCTTGTGGTTGCAGCAGGCAAAGATCTAAGCAGATGTTGAAACCATGACCATGCACTTGCTGTTGCTATAGTGACAAGAGAACAGATTGATATTCCAGTCACATGTACTGACAAAGCAGCTGTTCCATACCGCGTGTGTGTGTGTGAGTGAGAGATTTTTCCCTCAAAACATATTTTAATGTAAGTGATGACATCCTAGAGGAACAATCAACCTTCTTTCTCATAAGAGATTTCTGTATTTTATGTTTTTCTCACTGGTTTTTAGTTGGTGGTGGTAATTTTTCATCATGGACATTGTTTTGTTTTTTCCCCTCTGTGAAGCTTCACCTCATCAAACTGCTTTAACATCAGTGCCCCCATGTGGCTGCAGTGTCTCCCTACTCAGTGCCCTCTTCTTTTATTTACTGTAATATTGAAAAACATTTTTCAGTCAGTAGCCTGAAAACCACTGAAGTTCTGATAACTTTAAATGGTTTTCTTCGCATTATATATATTTTATAAGTGTTCCTCTTTTTTTCCTGTTTTCTAGGGGGTAGAGGAGATAATGGCAGTCCCATCATTGTGTTCCCAGAATTCCCTGCATTTGGAGAGATCACGGACAGAGAGTTTCACAACGTCCTGACCTACCTGACTAGTGTACCCAGGTAATGTCTCTCGCTGGCTGATTGTGAGCAAGTTGGAGTGTGGTTACAAATTCAAACATGCCTGACTGTGGCTTTTCTGTGCGTAGTGTGCGTGTTCTTGGGGTTTTCTTCCACAGTCCAAAGACATACAGGTCAAGTGAATGGTGAAGATGGCTTTATGTTGGAAACCTGCCAGTAGGTGGCAGTGGAAACTTTAATAACAGCTTCACTTCATTAAGACGTTGATGCAGGGGATTTTCTGTCAGTGGATGACACGGCCAGATAATGGTATGGATATCTGAAAAAGGAGAGGAGGGTTGTGATTCCTGCATTAATAAGACGGCCAAGTCATAATCCAGGGTCTTTATCAGTCTTCTGCAGATTGTCTTTGTACACGTGGGTAGACCAGATGAGACAAAGGGGGGAGGGGGAGAAAAGTATAAGACCATCTTTTCCTACAAGTAATCCCCAGAAAACAATTTCCCCTCCTCTTTTCTGTAATTTCTTTTTTTGTTTTCTTTGTTATTTTTCTCCCAATGTCCTTTTCTTGATTTAGCCCCTCTTCCTGTCTGGCAAAGTGTGTAAAAATAGGAAGGGCAGAGTGTTTAAATGTGAATAATGCATAAAGACAGCTAAGCAGTGCTGTGTTCAGAAGAAGGCGAATGTTTGCCTCATGCCTTAAAACAGACATGTCTGTTTTTATACATGTTAATGTGTAAAGGCATTTTTGTGTCAGTATGGCTAGTCTCATTTTTGTAAGTATTACAAACTGGATTTCAACATTTTTTAATTAAATTATTCCATTCTATTTCATCACGACAAAACATACTTTTTATTTAAATCAGGATTTAACTTTTCGGCATTTTCTTGTGAACAGTATCATCGTTCATCTTTCACCTTCTGAGTTTTTTTCAAAATCCTTGCTGAAAAGCGTCTAAAAGGCAAATACAATTTACACACGTCTAAATTCAACTCCTCCATGGTCTGTAGAGGTTACCAGTCATCTGAAGGAGGGTCGTCCACAGAAGCTGTTGTGAATACAGAAACAGACGGCTGGAGCTACCTGAGGGACCGACAGGGCATAGACCACAGCCAGGGGCAAATGTCCTGCATCTGTGTATTACGACCTTGAACAGCTGCTGCTAGTTTGAAATGAATATCTCTGGATCAATATCAATTAAAGACATGTTTTTTATTATTTAATTCTATCAAACCCTAGATGATTGTCTTCAAATATCTATTAACTTTAATGGTTATTCTTTAAAGCAGAGGTTGACTGTTGACCTGGATATGTTTATTATTGAATTTATTTCTTGTGACATCCTTTTGTGATTCCTTATAAATTGATATTAGGATTTGCATGTTCAAACACTGTACATTTACTAATAGCTATTTGCATGTTCCTATCTACGTCCCCCATATCTCTTTTTATAGCTCTCCTTAGCTTAGTATATTTTCATTCATGCATGGATCTAGTTTGGTTGACTGGTTTTAAGTTAAAAAAAAAAAAAAGATACAACTTACGCTAAAATATTTGGCCAGATTTGTAATGGTTATGGTTATTTAATCTGTTTTTAATTTAATATACCAGTGCCCTTATATTCAGTCACTTTCTTCCTGCTCTTTTAAATTCTTCAGAGGGAGGGAGGGTGAAGAATCGTGTGTGTCTGTGTTGCTATGTCTGCATATGCATTCATGCAGCAAATTTCTCTCATCTGCATTGCCATTAGGCAGAGCTTTTTCACAGCTCATCTCACAGCTCTCATCGCCTCCACACACTTTGACCTGACCATTCCAATTATTATTAGGATACTCTTGCATGTGTATCACCAAGCAAATCTATGAATATTTAGATTAAGCCGTTTATATGTGAAATGACAGTGTCTGTTTGCAAGATGATATGATAATTATACATAAAATTGTATGCTTTACAATGTCTCAAGTGTCTATTTACATTTTTATAAAATTTCAAAATCATCTTTGATTGCAAAACCAGAAATTTGAATTTTTCCTTAAACTGTGTCTTTTATGCAACGTAAATTCTGTCAACATTTTGATTTAGATTTAGGTTTAGATGAGGTTTAGCTCAAAATCCCATACACAACAAAGAAACAGAACAGATAAGAAACAATATGAATTAATGTTATATGTCAGGTATTTTTAATAAAATAAATGGGACAGTTGGCAGACACAGTTGTGTACTTGTGGTTTAAAACAGCTGAAGTCCATATCATCAGTTCACTTCAGTTCTGTACATTATTATGCCGCTAGGGGAAATTCAGCAGCAGAGCACAGATATAAACAAAACAATGACAGTACAGTAAGCACATTTACTACAACTATTACACAATGAGATCAATAAAACAGTGTCTTTTTGTGTAAGCCACCTTAAATTTATAAAAAGATGAATGTGGATTGATTCCCTCATGGAGATTATGTATACATATTGCACTAGGTTCAAAAGAAAATTTTGATCTATTGCACTTTGCCCTTGGAAAGTAAATCTGTTATTTTTCTTTACCAGTGTAGTTGTACTGTATGTTCAACATAAACCACCCTCATGTACGTAGTGGTAAATGTCTTGGAGGCAGAAAAGCTCTTGTCCCACACTCCCCCTCCTCCTCCTCTGCTGCTGAGATGTAAAGCAGTTTGTGAGTCGAGTGGCTGTGAGAGAGGGATGACTGATTATATATGGAGCAGAGAAGTGGGGATGATGGAGGAAGAGAATGGGAAAAGATAAAAGGGGGGAAAGAGAAGGAAGAAAAAAAGGATGAGAAGAGTGAAAAAATAGTAGAAAGGCAGACCCTAACCCTCATGCTCACAGTGGCCTCTTCTTTGAGTCTGTCCCTGCCCCCACATTTGTAAAGATCTACTGATTGGCTACAAGAGCTGCTCATCACTTAGCAGCCATCTTGTTATTGGCTCGTGTCCCAACAGCTCCCTGTCTCATTGGATAGCTTACAGATTCTGCACAGAGGATTCAAAGGGCTGGATGCTGTGATTGTCTGGGGCATTTGTCTCCCTCCCCTGCAAACAACACAGCACACTGGGATCTTCTCATCTCGTTTTTTTATTTTGTCAGGGATTTTGTTGTTGTTGTTGTTGTTATTATTGTACGGACTACTCTTTCAATCTGCTGCCACCCTGTTTGTGCAGTTAATAGTTGCAGAATGGCAGCAAATACTTGAAGACTACAGCGCAGGGATAGTTTTGCAGGGTACCGACAGTGCTACAGGGCTTACGTGTCACCTGTGCTGTAAGTGCATCATGTTTTCAGGTAAGCAGGGGGGGGGGGTTCTGCTGGTGAGCTGCACGTGGGATTGTCATTGTCAGTGTATACCCCTCCTCTATTCTGGGACCAGAGAGACGGCAGGGGAAGGGGGTGCAGGGGGTAGAACAGGGGGCTGGAGGTGGATGGCCAAGAAATCTGGAGGTGCTTCACAGCTTCTCCTTTTATGGACTGCACCAGCTGCGTAAGAAGATAAAGAGTCGCATAACAAAACGACGAGCTGTGAACAAGCAGTTGGCTTCCCCAACTGTGTGTTTTCATTTTTGGTTTTGTTTGGTCTTCATTACTGTGTTTGTTTTTTGTGTGCGTCATAATTTTCCGTCCTCAAAAGTGAAAATTAGAAGACATTACACTGTTGAACAAGTGCACAGCAGCTTCTGTTAAACCTCTGACTTTCTCTGTGGCCCTCCCAACTATGCTGAAGTGTTTGATTTCGTATTTTTTGACAGTGTGAGTTTAGTCACTTTGTCTGATCTCATCAGTCTTATCAGTAACTGTGGTTTCAAATCAAGATCTGCTCCCCCAAACCTCTGTAAGTGAAATTGCCCAGTGTGTAAATTGCTGCCCTGCTGTGTGTTCCAGTTTGTCGTCAACAGACGTGGGATTCATCCTGGTCATTGATCGCCGGCAAGACAGATGGGCGGCTGTTAAGGGGACCCTGCTTCGTATTGCAGTAAGTTTTTCTTTGTGTCTACGGATTTGATCCCGATGTTCTGTGTCCGTTGTCTGTGTTGCGAATGTCTGAGTGTCTCTGTGTGGGAGAAAAACTGCACTTTGATAAACTGTTGAGATGAGAGTTTGAGGAGAAACTGACCTTGCTCCCTCAACCATGGGGAGAGGAGGTTTGTCAGGTCACAGAGAGGTGTTTGAGCATCCCCATCTCCACCTCTGATTTGGCCACCAGCCTCGGGGGGTTGATATGAGCCAACACCACCATTGAACTCTTCCCCCATCACCACTACAGCATGCCATGTGTGTCTATAGCTTACAGTGAAAAATAAAGAGTCACATGCCAAAAAAGACAGAAAGAGATGGTGATTTTATTTGATCTATTTGTGTCTTTGTGTGTGGGAGAATCACCCCCATTACACATTCTCTCGTATGTTTTGGGCTGAAACAGTGGACGGTTGACTATAGCACCTATCATATATTCCCTGCCAGTGTAGTGTAGGTTTGTTTGTTTTCCATAGACAAAAAAAATCTTCTTTTTTAAAAAATCTTGTAGAGAATAACAAGTTTTTTAAGCAATTGAATTGATCTTGCGTTGGACAGATGTCCACACAATCAACACAGGCGGGCTATATATGAAAAGATGAAACGTCTGAGAGTGAAGGAGGATGAGGGATGGATATCACCACCCGTGGTCTCCAGAGAGATGGGAGACCCACTCACACATTTCAAATTAAATCAAGCTTTATTAATCCCACAAGGGGGACTCTCACAGGCTGACAGGCGGGTAATAGGGGGGCAGTCAGTCATCCCTGCAATAATGTCCTGTTTGGGGGTGATTCAGACAGACTGCTAAACACATCATGATGAAAACTGGAATTTCTAAATCTCTGTTGTGGGCAGTAATTCATGGGCTACATTAACACACTGATGTATTTACTCAGCAAGGTTATTTAGTCAGTGTAGAGAGTGTTTCTGCTGTTGATTGATTCTTTGTCTTTATCTGTGTGTATGTATATGAGCACACTTGTGAACACATTAGCTTATGTGAATGTGTATTTTCGAGGAAAAGGTGTGCTGCTGTGCGTGGCTGAGTTTGATCTGACGACAGACACAGTGTGTTTATAGACTGGTCTGTATAAAGTCTACAGTGTCAGTCCCTAAAGCACACCTCCCCCCTTGTCATTTATCTGGCTCTTCTTTGAGGCTGTGTGCATGTTCCTGTTCATCTCACAGTCTGACATTGACAAAGAACAAGTCGACCATGACCATGACTGCCAGTGACAACAGATCCGAGCAGCATGGTTGAATGGTTAGAATATATTTCATTTAAAGGGTAAGACGAGATATTCTGTTGGGTGGTTGTTGTCAACAAAGCCCATGAAAAGAAGAAAATGACAATGAGCAACATCTCTACCCTGCCTGTGGCCCTTACCCCTGAATTCATTCATGACCAAATCAGTGGTCGGAGGAGGGAGACTATGCAACATGTATATACAACTTCTGGTTTTTGGAAGTAAGTGCATCCAACTACAATCGAGCAGCCGAGCCTGCTAACCGTTCCACTCGCGAGTAAGAATCCATTTTAAAGAGTTGGTCTTCAATTTTTTTTTGATTTGTAGCTGGTGTTGTAATGTTAATCTCCATGTTGGAGCTTCTCTTCACTTTCTTTAACAAGTAACACAACATATGTCGCGAGGGCGTAGCTATCAACGGCTCTGTGATTGGTCGAAAGGTCACACTCGCTAGCCTCCGGTCAACTTTTTGTTTTACGATGTCAGAGATATACGGAATTCTACCTGCCAACAGCAAATAACTTAATTCTGATTGGTTATTTAATGGAGGGAAAGCCTGTTTCAAGCCTCCTCTGATCATGATAGGTCCATGTGCCTTTGACGGCTCGTCTGATCTCACACAGTCACGTGAGCCACCGCACAAGTCGAAATTGGACTTTATTTATTCAGTTACTACAGAATGTTGAACTGGAGTGTTTTATTTTCATCACATATAACTTCCCCCCTACCCGCCTCCCCCCTCTCAAATTTCTGAGGAGGCCCCTACGAGCCGCGACTGGATACACGTCTTTTCATGGTATTTATTGACAATAAGAAGGATATACATATGATTTATTGTATAATATAAAAAACACCTGTATGTCCCACACATTGTGGTTTTCATGGTAAATGAACACAGTTATTATCCTTAAATCCAGCAGGTCAGTGAGGACAATCACTGAATTGATTTATTAATTTCATTAACAGTCCAGATCCCAAGTGTGGTTTTTTTCATCTTCTTTCCATTAACAATGTTTTCATTTTTATTTCTGCTCGGACCAGCATTCTTCAACTCGTGGCCAATCAGGCGAACCATCCATTTAGGTCATTAGCTAATTAGAGCTGCATTAACGGTTGCATGGCCTCAGTGGGGGAGAGATCAGTGTCCAACCCCTAACCATCATCCAACTGCCTTCACAGCAGTTCTTCTTCTTCTCTTTGTGGGCGTCAGCCTTGACATATTTAAATGGCGCTTAATGGTTTTGTTGGCCGACCTGAGTGTATGGAGGATACATAGTGTGATAAAAAATGAAGAGGGTTAATATGGATGTAAGCAAGCATTTAGTCAAACTCTTTTAGCTCAGCATGTTTTTGCTTTGTGCTGAGTAAAAGTAAAATGTGCCAGCTGGGAAAATAAAACCCTGAATCCATGTGCCATCATCTGTTGGTGGTGGATCTTTGTAGCTCACTGTTCCCGCAGAAGCGTCTTTCGGCCATGAAGATTAATGTCCCTACCGCAGGATAGTGCCCAACATCCCCCCACACACCTTGGGGGGATGTGGGGTTGGTTGCTGGTTGTCCAGCTGAAGTGTGATGTTGTAATGGACTCGAGGTGGAGGAGGATCCTGTCGTCTTTTGTTAAGTGACTGACTGTCTCTTTGCTCTCTCATCTCAGGGCTCTTTCCCAGGGAACCTCCAGCTGGTTCTGGTTCTGAGGCCCACCACCCTCCTGCAGCGCACACTGTCCGACATCCTCTTCAAGTTCAACAGGGATGAGTTCAAGATGAAGGTCCCGGTGCGTACAGCCACTCTCTCACGTGCAAATATTGTGTTTATATATATTACACAATTTTTAATATAGATAATAGATATTTGTAATATGGAGAATTATCAATGTACAAAACAATGACAGTTAATGTACAGTTTTTCTAATCAAATGACATGTAAGTGATGGTGTGTTTGTGTCTCAGGTGATCATGCTGAGCTCTGTAACTGAGCTGCACTCCTACATCGACGGCTCCCAGCTGACCCTGGAACTCGGAGGCACGCAGGAGTACAATCATGAGAAGTGGATCTCTCACCGCACTGTATGTGTACACTGTACAGTATGACACCAGATTATATGTGAACAATTGGCATTGGCAAAGTACCTCAAGAAGCTCTATAAATGAATATAATATATATATACAGTGAAATGACTGCACATTAAGAATTAGAAATACAAACAAAAATACAACAAACATGAACGGCTCACTATATCTGCATCACACTTAACCCACTTGAATCTAAAAAGTGCGTCTTGTACACATCAGGCTATCGAAGGCTTTGCGCGGATGGTGAAGAAAACGGCACAGACCCTGCAGTCGTTTGGGACTGAGCTAGCTGAAACTGAACTGCCAAATGAGATTCACGCCACGAGTGTCCTGCTCAGCACGCACACCAGCAAGAAGGACAAAATGAAGGTAATACCATTTCTATACACTTATGCTTTATGTCTTTTTTGATTATGAATGTGGTTCCATCGGTCTCATGTGTCTGTAGGAGGATCTGCTGGTGGCTCTGGATCAGGGTAGAAGACTGTTGGAGAGCATCAACGAGCCTGTGGCGCGAGACCCTGACCACAACATGAACCAGGATGAACTGGAGAACCTAGCTACTGTGCAAAGGTTTGATTATCTAGACTAGGAACACTGCAATTCGCTGACGAACGGAAAAATACATTGTTTTAATACATTAGTTTGAATTAGAAGAATAAAATATTAATATTGATAGATTATTAATCTCTGGAGACATTTAAGGAAATCTACAGTCACGTGATAATAAATTAGATTTACGTAACTCAGAGGTGCATCTGAGTTGTTAACATAACAAAGAGTAAAGCCAGAAGACTTTTGTTTTGTGCATTGTTGGCAGGTGATGTGTTTATGTCTCCTCCCATCATACAGTCACAATAATAGTTTCCCAAGGCAGAGTTCTTTGTGGTCAGTCAATATTTTGAGCGATGCTACAGGCACTGATTCCCTTGTCAACAGGCATTAATTCTACTTAGCATGCACACACGCAAAGACGCATACAGAAATATCCAGATATCTCTGGCAGCATCCCTGCTGCATCTATTCATTCTCCCCCTCACTGTGTTTTTTTTCCTTGTTACTCACCTGCCTTTTTTTTTTGAAGTCCATCTTCATCTCTGTCTCTCTCTCTGCTCCTCTGTCAGACTGCTTTCTCAGCTGGATGAGACCGAAAGGGCTTTCGATGAGTTCTGGGTGAGGCATCACACCAAACTGGAGCAGTGTCTCCAACTGCGCCACTTTGAGCACAACTACAGAGAGGTGAGCAGGAGACCGTCAGCTGAGCTGAAATCCTCTGAAGACAACATGATCCCTTTTTTTTAAACCTGAAAACTGACTGTGGTGTTTCTGCTGCAGGTGAGAGCTCTGCTGGACCAGGTGTCTGAGAAACTTGCAACCTTCTCTGAGGTTGGAATCAGCCCGGCCCATGATGAGCATATCCTCTGTGAACTCACCACCTATGAGGAGAGAGTCTGTGTAAGTCAAACCCAACCCCTCACAAACAAAGCTTTGTCTACCCATGGCATGAATAATGTCTGCATAAGGTGGATTTATTACATTCTCTATTCTGTTTGTTTGTATAATAAATCACTTATTCAATATCTGATATGTCTTATGATAAAACTAATATAATCAATCATACAGTCTGGTTTTGGCATCAGGAGCTAAGAAAATTAATAAAAGGTGTTTGGAAAGATGTTGTGCAATACGTGGGAGACAATAAATTGCAGTGAGCCAGTCACTGTTGCAAATTTTTTTGTCATTCTACATAATCAAATCCGTAATGCTGTATGATCTTGTCTACATAGTACCTGAATAGAGTCTGCCTGTGCATTTATTTACAACTAGAGAGCTGAGTGCGTTGCTATGCCAAGACTTTGCAGGCATCTAAATTTAAATTTAGACATTTACAAAAAAATAGTTATTTCATCATTCATTTCATCATTCATTTAAAAAAGAATTATCTTAATCTGGAACCAGATATGAAACAATACTAATTGTGCAAAATGGAGTTGTGAGCATTGTACTTGCTCTATTGCATCACCTTTGAGTAAAATGCCATAAAAATTTGCAGTTCATGCACAGTGGATTCAAAAGTCTGGAGTTCATTCACAACCAATATAGAAAATGTATGGATTGTGTAAAAGTATCAAATTTCCAGCTCATGAAGATAATTATTGTAGCGATCATTAAAATCTAAAAGTTAAAATTTAAAATAAAGTTTACAGGAAGACTGATGAGGAAAGAAATGCTAAAGTAGCCTCCTTGGCAGAGGTAATATCTGTCACACCAAACTGCTCCACAGGAGGTGCTGGACAGAGCCTCGGCCTTGTCTCGTGAGGGTGAGCAACTCATCCAGAACTCACACTACGCTGAAGACTCAATCCAGCCCAAATGCAGCGAGCTCAGAACAATTGGTGAGAACGTGAGCAGCAGCCTGAAGGACAAGAAGGACCATTTCCTCAAAGCCATGGAGCTGCATCACTGTTTGGAGAGGGTGAGGAACAGCAGCACACACAGACACAGCTTGTGTTTTCTCCTCGTCTTGTGTGTTTTTTTTTTCTGATTCCTCCTCATCTTCTGTCCTCTTCAGGCTTCTAAATGGGTTGATGATGGTATTTACCTGCTGGCGTCTCAGCCAGTCGACAAGTGTCAGTCACATGAGGGGGCTGAGTTAGCCCTGCAGGAGCTGGAGCGTTATCTGGATAACCCAGGCCAGAACCAGCTGACAGACCTCAGTACCATCTGGAAAGAATATGACGCAGTGCTCAACCAGCAGTTCAAGGTACAAGATAGATACGTTATTCTTATGTAATCAGATGTCAAATTACTGTGGAGCTGCTTTACCGGTGCCAACATCCTGAACACATTTTAATGTTAATTTATATGACCTGCTGACTGAAAAATTTACCTAAACAAGCGTCAAATGTTTTTATGTTCTTCCCGCGTGTCAGGATCAAGTGGAGAGGAATTTCCAGAAGCAGACATCCATGCAGGAGATGTTTGACAAGAGGAGGGTGAGCCTGAAAAAGTTAGCAGCCAAACAAACCAGGCCGGTGCAGCCGGTAGCCCCCAGACCTGAGGCCTTCATCAAATCCCCTCACAACTCACCCGGTCAGTCTCCTCACAGCCACACATGGACCATAT
The DNA here is from genome assembly GCF_022379125.1 of Scophthalmus maximus. Lineage (NCBI taxonomy): Eukaryota > Metazoa > Chordata > Actinopteri > Pleuronectiformes > Scophthalmidae > Scophthalmus > Scophthalmus maximus. The sequence continues at coordinate 7,119,809 of NC_061528.1, read as the reverse complement.
ATTTCACACTATTATCAGGTTCTATTTTCCAAGAATTGCACTTGACTTTTATTGGAGTATTTACTGGTTTTACACAAAATTTAAAATATGATCCTCTCACAAGAGACTATTTCCTCATGAAATTATTGGCAAATAAGGTTAAGAAAATATCTTTCTTAGCATGTAGCTTGGGCACATTTTGCCTTCAGATAACGTCAGGGCAGAATAGTTTATACTTGTTACCAAGACCATAACCCTATAAGTGGAACTCTTTCTATACATTACATGTTGTTCTGACAATATATTTATATAACATACTTAAATTAAACAACATCTGTTTTGTTTGCTGGCTAAAGAAGCAGCAAAATTACTTTTAATGTCTATAATTGGTAGATACAACATGTGCAGATAGGATTAACTTTAATTTAATTTTTTTGTTCCATCAGCACAATAAAGACCAGGTAGAAAAAAAGCTGTCGTTAATCTTACACACAGTAGTAACTTACTGTCTTATAGAAATTGAAGATTTGACTATTAAAACTCAAACACCATATCATTAGAAAAAAAACCATTTTTAATGACAAAAAACTGACTCTGGTTCCTCGTCCATTAGCTCACAGAGCACAGCAAGAGAAAACCTGCTCAGAGACAGACCCTGGGAACAACTGTGAGAAAGTGAGTATTGTGGGGGGGGGGGGGGGGGTCTTTTTGTGTCTGCACATTGTCCGTCCACTTGTTCTTGAAAATTTGTATCCTCTGTCGCTTATTATGGCGAATCCTATGTTGTTGTTCTTTCCCAGGGAAATGACCAACTGCAGAATGGAGGCAGTAGCAGCAGACATGCCTCTCTGTCGGAGGAGGAGGAGAACCTGGCTGTGCTCAGGAGGTGAGGGGGCGGAGTCGTCTGTCGCTCATTCGTCTGTAATCACATTACACAGCAGATGGACTGTGTGAACACAGTTCTCATTTTCTATAAAGCTGTACATCTTTCTTTTTCTGAGAACACTGAACGCTTTATTTGATCTCACTTTGATTCCCGCTCTGTTATCCGTCCGTCTGCAGACATGTTATGAATGAGCTGCTGGAAACCGAGAGAGCCTACGTAGAGGAGCTGCTCTGCGTGTTGCAGGTGTGTGTACACCACACATGGAGGAGTCACAATCTGCCTTTCACGCGTGCCTGCCATTTCATGTTTTTGTTTTTGTATGTTTCAGGGATACGCCTCCGAGATGGATAATCCAGCAATGTCTAACCTCATCCCTGCTCCTTTGCAGAACAAAAAGGAGGTTCTGTTTGGCAACATGCCAGAAATTTACCACTTCCACAAGAGGTGAATGAGTGCCATCTGGCTGTCATTGATAATTACTGGCACAGTGACTCATCAAAGCCCTTTAATCAACCATCTTCTTTTGACTTATTCTTTCTCATTATTTCTCTTTCATGATTTTGTTTGTTTCCAGGACGTTTCTGCGGGAGCTGGAGCAGTACACCGACTGCCCAGAGTTGGTCGGAAGGTGTTTTCTCGAGAGGGTGAGTGAATTATCATATTATCAGCTGATGTGACTCCAGCAGTGCTGATGCCGTTTCTTGAAAATAAAGTGTTTGCTCTTCCTTCCTCAGATGACAGATCTGCAGATCTATGAGAAGTACTGTCACAACAAGCCTCGCTCTGAAAGCCTCTGGAGGCAGTGCTCAGACTGCGCCTTCTTCCAGGTGAACAGATGATCAGACGTTATGGTTTTAACTTAATGTTTAATGTTTTTTGTATGTTACGTAATCCCTTTCTGTTTTATTGCATCAGGAGTGTCAGAAAAAGCTGGAGCATAAACTGGGTTTGGATTCCTATCTGCTGAAGCCTGTTCAGAGGATTACCAAATATCAGCTGCTACTGAAGGTACGATAGGGTCCGTTAGCAACAAGTCGACTGGATTGTTAAACTGTGCTAAATTAGCTTATTGCTCATGTGTTGCTTTCTACAGGAAATGCTGAAGTACAGTAAGGGCTGTGAGGGGACAGATGACCTGCAGGAGGCGCTCACCTCCATCTTGGGCATCCTGAAGGCCGTCAATGACTCCATGCACCTCATCGCCATTACAGGATATGAGGTAAGACGTTGAACAGGATCCGGGCAAATCAAAGAGCAAATGCTTCATATTTGTCACTGATAGACGATGAAAGACAGTAACGCTGAGTGTTGCCTTTGAATATGATAATGTTTGTTTAAGTAATGCATTACTTTTTTTAAAGATAACGGCGTCTATACAGTATTTTAGAGCATACGTAGTATGTGGTCAATCAGCTCCATCTTACAGCATGTTTCCTTTCCACAGGGGAATCTGAGTGAGCTGGGAAAGCTGCTGATGCAGGGGTCGTTCAGTGTGTGGATGGAGCACAAGAAGGGTCACGCCAAGGTCAAGGATCTGGCCCGTTTCAAACCCATGCAGAGACACCTCTTCCTCCACGAGAAGGCCCTGCTCTTCTGCAAGAGGAGGGAGGAGAACGGCGAGGGCTATGAGAAGGCTCCTTCGTACAGCTTCAAACAGTCTCTGAATGTGAGCACCTCTGCAGGAGCGATGCTGTGAATGTTCGCGGCGTTTCCGTCCTGCACTGCCTAACTATTTTTTTGCTGAATGTTCTTCAACAGATGAGTGTTGTGGGCATCACTGAGAATGCAAAGGGAGACAACAAGAAGTTTGAAGTCTGGTGCAACTCAAGAGAAGAGGTTTATATTGTTCAGGTACATAGAAATGAATAGTCTGGTGATGATATCTTTTTAATAACTATTGTCTATAGAGCAAAAAAAACTGAATCGTCTTCACCACAGAGACTCTATGTTGTCCCAAACCTATTTAAAACACATTAATGATTCACAGTGACAGTTACTGTAGTTTATTTTGAGTCAGTCCCTCGTTTATGTCCTGCTCCATGAATGTACTCATTAATCTGAGACTGAAGATTATCAACAATAATTTACTATTGTTTTTGTAATGTTCTTAAAAAAACAAGTGTCCAGCTATTTCTGGGAATTACTGAGCCATAAGTGGAATTTGACAATAAGAAAAATACAAAAATAAAGACATGGATTATCTTTTAAGTACAATGTACAGAATTGGAAAAAATTGTCTATCTCCATGTAACAGTGGTACATGTTACACTACTCACACTGGGGCTTTTTAATATTTAACTGTCCTATTTCAGGCACCAACATCTGAAGTAAAAACCACCTGGGTGAATGAGATCAGGAAAGTTCTGACGACCCAGCTGGAAGCCTGCAGAGGTACAGACACAAGATAAACACTTTTTTGTTTTTTATATGAATGCACACCTAAGTCCAATGTCGAGTAATTGTCATACTAATATCGGAGCATAACCAGAAACTGAAGCATTAACAGTTTAGCTGTAATGATTATGAAATTAAAACTCCCTCCCTCCCTCTGTGTTTCAAAAGCGAGCCAGCAGAGGGCACCAGACCAGGTTTCCACTCCTGCATCCAGTGGAGCAGTAAGTCTCAGGTGAGTCTGAATTCCCCTTACCTGACTTATTACCTTGACCAAGAAGGAAATGTTCAGTTTGGTTCAGTTAGTTTGTTTGTTAGTTAGCAGTATTGTTCAAACAGTTATGGACGGATTTGCATGAAAATGTTATCAAAGATCTCAGCCAAGGTGACAGATTAGATTTTGGGGAGGGATACATATCCGAATCTCGATACATATCCGAACCTGGATACATATCCGAACCTGGATACATAAGCGTTCTTCACCATCATGAGAAAACTTGACATTTTGAGTCATATCTTGAAACTTGACACAAATGGGAATGTATGTTTTGGGTGAAGCAGTATACTATAGGTGGGGATTCCTCAGCCCTTGCAGAGGTCTGCACTCTCTTTATGCACTTGTTCTCTTCACTTGTGGTGATTTAAAAACATTTTTTAAACCCACAGTCCGTTTAAGACCGGTCAGAGGAGCTTTAAGAAGGGAGAGGAGAAGAAAGGCGAGGCCTGCATCCCTGACGTCAACTCTTCTTCATCAAAGCCCACAGGAAAAGGTAAGAACCAGTTAGACAGGTGCCACATTTCTTTAACTTTTTTTCCCCACAACAAATCTGACTTTAGCATTTGTTGTGCAAACCTCTTTGCTTTCCGTCTTCTAATGTTTAACCCACGTCTTCTGTCTTCTCCCCTTTTATTGATGTTCTCATTTTACATTTACTCTACTTACCTTCTTCCTTCCTTCCTCCCTCCCTTGTGTCTGTCCTGTATTCTTGTCTTTCCTCGGTGTCAGGCGAGGCTGTGACAAGCCCGACCTCAGACAGAGCTGCTGCAGCTAAAAAGCGCTTTACCTTACAAGGTTTCAGTAACCTCAAAGCTCAGAAAGGTAACTGCAGGCCATCGTCAACTTCACATCCAACATGTCACTTCACGTCGTCATAATGACTAGAACATATGCCTGTTATATTTCTTGCTGAGAGTTTGACAAGCTAGATACCATGCTTGCATTTCCAGTATTTACGCTAAGCTAACCAACTGCTGCCAGTAGCCTTATACTGTATTTACCACACAGACATAAGAATGGTATTGATCTATTTATCTAACTAATAAGCGTTTTACCAAAATTCTCAAACTATGTCCAAGGACAAAACTTGAGTGAAGAGATATTTTAAAGAACATTGGGTCGGTTGGTCAACTCCTGCATGCTTCCCTCCACAGAGCCGTCACCTACCGATGATAAAAGTTGTACGTTACCCGTGACAATCCTTCCGTCGACAGGTATCACGCAGCTCTAGATCCCAGATGTATTCAGCGCAGTTCCGCTTAGCGTGCAAAATTCTCCCTTTAATGCATCGTAACACTGAGTTTCGTTTTGCAGTAGCTTGTTAGAATTAGTTTGTCTCTTGTTTTCGTTCTTCCTCAACCTCTGTAAGTTTGTGTGTCCGTCTTTCTAGTCTGAGCTCATCAACCTTTTTATCTTGCTCATTGTTTCAACAACCGACCTTGTCTCTGTTTTTTGTCCTGCTTGGTCGTAGGATCCCCCACGAGCCCCGACCACAAGACGAAACGCCAGAGTGACCCGACGCCCTTCGGCTTCAAAGGTTAATTTGTCTCGTTCAGCAACAACTGCGTTTTCTCGCTCACCCCCCATGTTCATCCATGATGCCCGGGCACGGCCGAGGTCTCCAGCACCGATGAGTTTGATTGGCTTTAGCTTGCTGCTGAGTGACCGGCTGTGTCTCCATTGCTTCCTGTCCCTCAGATGCAGGTCCTCCCCCCCTTCACCTGAGCAGGGCCAGGTGGTCCAGCACATCCAGTCTCTTACAGACAAAGTGGAGAGGTACCCGGGAAAGAGACGCATCCACTGTTTAATGCCTTTATTAGACCACACCGTCCCTTTTCACTTTCACTTCTCCATGTTTCCCTCAGACCTTGTGAGAATCAAAAGAAATGCACACAGATATGGAGAAATGGTTGCCTGCCACTTTGTTTCTCAGAGCTGCATGTCCGGCTCCTCGGTCGTAAAGTTTTTGATAATATCTGTGGGTCTGGTCATGTCATGCTGGTGTTCCCGGGATTAGCTGTTCCACCTTAAGAGCTTTGTTTGTGGTTCTTCCTTTTCCCCCTCTTTCACCCCTGTAGCTCTCTCGCTGCAGGTCACTCGCATGTCTGGTGGACATGACGTGGTTGAAGCCGGCTGCTGTAAACTTAACTCCGGTCGTTTTCCTCTCCTCAGGCTGGAACAAGACGTCCCTGTCGCTGGACGCCTCAGAGGAGCACGACGGTTACTCCAGCGCAGACGATCCTCTCAACTCTGACCAAGAGGACGACAACGCCAAGAAGCTGGTGAGTCACTGTGTGTGAGCATGTCAGCCTGTCTGTGTGGTAATCACACTGGGGACTGAGGCCTGGTTACACAAAAATCAGATCTCATCGCCTATATGGGGACAAACAGCTGATCCCAACAAGGTAAACAGTTGAATGTTTGGCTTTTTTGTTAAGTTAAGGGTTTTGTTGGGATGAATTCAAGGTTTAGCTAAGTATCCAGGGAAGTATCTCAGCAAAAGGAAAAATTAAAATAAAGAAAGAAATTAAAGAAAAGACATAAAATAGGGTACTAAGAGTTCTGAAATCTGAAACATAATTTTATCAATTAAACTTGTAGAAAAGGGACCAGACCAAGTCTAATTTGTTACATATAAGATTATTATTTGCTAATATTCCAGCAAAAATTATAAATAAAAATTGATTCCTTTTTTTAAATTCTTCTTTTAATACCAGCTGCATTTTTCCCTTTTGGCCACATGGTGGCAGCAGAAAGTTCACCAACTGGTTTTTCAGAACTGTGAGAAAAGAAACATCATTTGATCCATTGTTAACATAAAACTGCGTTTTTGTCTCAATTATTCAACTTTTCATTTATTGATTTGTTGTCATTCTTCTTGTGTAGCACTTTGTAAGCGTGTTTTTGAAAAGGCCTCTTACTGTTATCAAAGAACTTATCAGTGCTGTTTCAAATGTTTTGAGTCAAATTGTTTATCTGATGAAAGCCAAAATGATCTCTCTTGTTACTATAACTTATGTAATTTGAGTGCGTCTGCTTCTTTTGATGAACAGTGTGCCGGAAAATACACGGTGATGGTCGACTACAAGAAGACCGGCGCTCACGAGCTGTCGTTGAAGAGCGGCGAGGTGGTGCAGCTGGTCAAAGAGGGAGATGACGGACGGTGGTGAGCATGAAGCTTCACCGCTGCCTAATAGAAATAAAAACACTTACAGCAGCACTACTCTGATACTTTGTTTTTGTGTTTTTGCAGGTTTGTGCGTAATCTGAGCTCCTCTAAAGAGGGCTGGATCCCTGCTGCTAATCTCACCACACTCATTGAAAAGTCCAAGTCTTGCCAGTCGCTCACCAGCTCAGGTATTCACACAGAAGGATCCCAAATAAAAGTGTGTGAGATGATAAACAAGTGTTTCGACGTCTGAACCTCAATCTCTCAAAATACGTGTGTCCCTAACAGAAGGCAGCGGCTCTGGAAACCTCAGCTCGTCGTCCAGCTGCAGCGAGACGTACACCAGCTTCTCTGACGTCAAACCCTGAAGAGGCCTCGGCACTTCCTGAACGCTCGACCCAACATCAGTGCTCATTAGTATTTTTCCAGGTCTCCACAGAAAGCTGTATTTTTTACATCATTCTTATCACCACATATCAAGACAACTGCACATTGTTGATGGATTTGACTGCGGTGTCGTCGCACAGTGAAGATACAGAAGAGATGAATATGTAACATATAGTAAATTCAATGTGTTGTGATCTTCCTCTATTCACACTCTTATTCATTTTTTTTCACGCAGGATCCGAGATTATAATGAACTAGATGTATGAATGGGTTCAGCAGGACTGATCTCAGTTAATGCATCTGTTTGTGTTCTCGTGAATGAGGAAAGATTAGCGATTAGACGAGAGTTTACATTTCCACTGTTACTGTAAATAAAGAGAAGAAGAGGTGAAGCTGAAGTTTTAGCTTGACAATGTCTTCTGAGAATTTAATCACCCTATGTCCCGCGTTTTCACCTTTTGTGTTTATTTATTTCTAAGAAAAACCACATATGTTTAGTCAATTTTTCATTTTGCTTCACTTCTTTTCTTTCGTCACATCTTTCTTTTCACTCTCTTCCCGTCTGTCGTCGTCCGTCTGTAATTGGAAAAACTGTTTCCGCCACCAGCCGCCCCAACGTTGTCTGTGCTGCCTTCATGGTCTTGACTCTGTGGGATTTTTCATGTACGCTGCAGATTGAAGATGTTTCCCAGTGTGAATAATCCGAGGTCACTGTATAGCTGCTAACTTATTCCCTGTGCAGGGATCATGTTGTGAATGTAGATATTGTTTATTAATATGCGTCTGTCATGAAATGTTTATCAATGGAGATGCTATATTGTACATTAAGTATGGTGAAAATGTTTTATATATAAACGCCTTGGGGTAATTCACTCACTGTTTCTGTGCGTGTTTGATTTTGCAGGCTTGATACAGTGCCAACCCGACCGCACCAGGGACAGAACACTTATGTCTCTCATGTAACTAAATGTTGATCCATTTTTCATTGGTTACAGTAAAAAAATATATTTTTTTATTTCCTTGAACATGATGGGCAGATTTTACTCGGAGACATGAGGCAACGGAAGAGGAAACCGAAAGAAATGAAAGTGAAACTGTCCAACTGGGTTGCCAGGTTTGTCATCCTTATTACTTTAACCTGAAAATGATAGATCAAATTCAGTAAACTACCCTGAAGAAATACGAATACGAATAATATTATTAAATCACATTAATTTTTGTTTTTATTCCAACTGAAATGAGGGCTAGTGACCAAGTTTCTGAATCAGATTATTTTTTGTCGATAAGATGAAAACAAGTGGCTTTTTATGATTGTGACTCCTTAAAATTACGTATGTGATATAATTCAAGTATTTTATTATGCCAAAATATTATTTCAATGATATTTAAACAACCTGAATCTCAAGATATACAGACAGAGTTCATAACAGAGGGAAGTTGTTCTAATGTTTGCTGAAGGGAGCCACCAAATATTAAGAAACTACCAATAGTTAGAATCATAAATTCATATAGGACCAGCGATTACTGTAATTAAACTGAGCTAATCAAACTGTTATCCTTATGAAAAATATTATAGCAATGAGGGAGCCATATATATTCCTCTGAGGAGGACAAAGTCATGTCCACAGTTATATTTCTGTACATTTTGAGACTTGTTCACAAAACACATGTTGGGGAACGTCTTTAGCCTAAATTGTTTGGGGATGCAAATGAAATACATGAAAATAAAATTACAAATTTGAGGATTCCCCACATGCAAAATGAATGTTACAGAAAAATAAACATGAAGATATGAAGAACATATAGACTAAATTATGACAGTCTGTATTTTTCTTTTAAATCTTAGTTGAGTTAATATTTGAGTCTTTCGTGGGGTAGTTCAGTTTATTACCTCAGTATGTCTACAACCATGGCCACATGAGGAAACATGAAGATAATATATACAGTGAAGATCTGTATCAACATTTCCCCCCCTCAATGGGGGGATATCTACAACCTGGCAACCAACCACTGAACCGAAAGAGAAAGGGGAAAAAAAAGGGCGGGGAAAGAAACTTGAGGAGGAAGTGATCAGTTTGAATCAGAATCATCTGATGGACGATCCAGATGAGTCGGACCCGCGTGGAAACATTCAAAAAGACAATATTCCAGATTTAGCATCAATAAACAAGCGTTAGTTTGAAGCTGTCGGCAGAGATGGACGTCGGCGCTAAGGTGTCGTGTATCCTCTGTCATCGCTCCGAAGAGACGGTGACGACCGGAGCCTTGTCCAACAAAGACCAGGTCACCGCTCATCAGAACTGTCTGGTAAACACACACCTGTCGTATGTCTTCATTTAGTCATGATGAAAACAACGAGCAGACGGAGGAGAAGCAGGAAGTGGTTTTTATTTATGACAAAGTTTAAGGTTAAACTGTAAAATGTCAAACACACAATCTCGATTGTATTTCTTAGTCACGAGGGTTTGATGACGTCATCACGGTCAAATAGGGCTGCAATTACCAATTAATTAAATAATCGATTAACCTGTCGATTATTTTCTCGATGAATCGATCAGTTGTTTGGTCCAAAAAATGTCACAAGATAGTTGAAAAATGTCGATCGTGTTTCCCAAAACCTCAAGTTGATGTTTAGTTTTGTCCACAACACCGAAGATACTGAGTTCACTGTCACGGAGGAGCGAGGAAACTTTGAGATGAAATCATAGAATACTGACCTTTTTGTCCATAAAAAACTACTTGAACCGATAAATTGATTATCAGAATAGTTGGTGATTCATTTAATAACCGATTACTAACAGATTAATCGATTAACTGTTGCAGCTCTACAGCGGATATGATCATTGTCATCTGATATTTATGTAGATGTCACTCTTTAATCCAGATTATATCCAAACTTTCATTTAGTTGTTGATCCTTTAATTTACATTTCAACTGGATACCCGTGCTGCTGCTCCTCATCTATGCTTTTAATTGCAACTGAAGTGTCTCTGAGTTAAGAGGGTTACTGCCCAAGACATTTCTCCTCACTGGGGCTGTTTCTGTTTCTGTGTTTTCCAGTTATATTCCTCTGGTCTGTACTGTGAGAACTCGCCGCTGTCCGACGACCTGTTTGGTTTCTCCGTGCAGGACGTGCTGGATGAGGTCAAACGAGGAAGAAAACTGGTAAAGATCTGGAAGAGATCGCAGACATTTTCACACGATCATCTCATTGTGTGCTAATCAATTTTTTTCTCATTTGTTTGCTTTAGAATTGTAACAAATGCAAGAGGAAAGGCGCCACCGCCGGGTGTGAAGTCCGCAGCTGTTCGAAGTCCTACCACTACCCCTGTGCCGTTCAAAGGGGAGCCAAGATCATTGAAGATCCAGTCAAGGGGAAATACGGGTGAGGCCGACATGTCTGTAACTGTAGGTCCAGAAAAATGTTTTCAAAAGTGCTGCAGCTGCACGTTTATTTAATGTTTAAACAATTGATCATTTTCATATTTTCCTTTTTTATGCATCAGGTTATTCTGCTTCAAACACCACGAACAACCACAGAGTAAGTGGACGTCTTTGAATGTTTCTTCTTCCTGTGACTTGTTTTTAACGCATGTGTGGAATTCTTCTTCTTCTTCTTCTTCTTCTTCTTCTTCTTCTTCTTCTTCTTCTTCTTCTTCTTCTCCAGGAGCAGAAAACGATGGTTTGGTAAATGGACTCAACTTTTATTCACCAAAAGCTGGAACCTCCAAAAGTCTCAACAGAGCAGGATCATCTAAGGTTTGATTTATGGAATTATTGATGTAAAGCACATCACTTTGAACGGCAAATCTAATTTACAAAAGATTTACATGCTCGTATTGAAGATGACTTGAAACTCCAGATTAAGACCATAAACTCCTCAGGAAAAGTTAACAGACTGTTATAAATCAAGTGGGAAGTTGAGTCATTTCTCACAGACTTATACAGATACCGACTTCTTTTTGCAACCAGGGGAGTCGCCCTCTGCTGGTCATTTCAGAGAACACCTGTTTCAGTCACTGCGTTGGCTTAACTTTCTGGACCCAGAATTTTTTTGTTTAATATCTTTTTGACAAAAATGTCAACAGGCTCAGTCAGGACCAACTACTTCTTGTTTTGATCTTTTCATGGGATCATGTCACTATAGATGCATTTTTTTTAAATGTTTGTATTTCATGAATTAAATGCTAATTATGTTTTAACAATGTTTTTAATGTTACCCAGTGAGAAACATCACATGACAGATGTTTTAGTCTGGTCTCAGATTCGGTTTAGCAACTGTTAACAGACAGTGTTTACTTTCATGAGGTTTACTGTCTCGCCTGTGAGAAGACAGAGGGAAACATCCGCTCGGAAAGTTTGTCTAATACCATAATCATGTGAGTATGTTCACACTTTGCAAACGTCGTCCTTTATAAGTCCAGATATTTTCTAATCTGATCACGTTGAGTGTGTGTTTTACAGGTTGTCCTGTGACCAACATGCTCCTTCATCACATCAGAGGAACGTTAATGGTGCGTCTCAGCTCACCACCGTTTATTTAATATGATTTACTTCTCAGCGCCAACAGTTTTTTAAACGTCTTTCTTCTCGACAGACGATCCCGCGGTGGCCGGACCGTCGGGTCACAGCAGCGCCCCATCCGGCAGTTCCACACATCTGCCCTCCAAGGTTCACACTTTTTATTCACAAGTAAACTAATCTAGTTTTTTAAGATCTGTGATTTGGTCAATTTAATCAATATCATTTTGCTTTTTGTGTTTGACACAGAGACGGTTGAGTGTAAATGACAAGTGAGTGTGTGAAAATTTTCATTCGACCGTTTTCCATTCAGTCTTTTGAGTTGTTTGTGTAGAATCTCATTTTTACGGCTTTAATGTGTTTTGGTACAATTTGATACAATTTCTTTTGTTTCGTGCAGAAGCCACACTTTTAGCTTTACATTTATTTTTAAAAAGTCTCCACGGACACTTGTTAATACCCCTGATGTCTCTGCTTTGACTCAGACAGGAGATGAGTCCCTCCAAGCGTAAACGCGAAGGCTGGGCGAGGAGAATATCTGACATTTCTTCCTCAGGTTATTATCCCACTAACAATAAGAGAGAGATTGTTTAAACGTGTGTGGGTTCAAATGAACGAGTTCACCTACAGATTTGATCTGATTCTCGTTTCCTCCTCAGATGAGAATGAACCGAACACACAGATGGAAATCTTCGCCCCTTTAGAGTCAGACTTGGAAGAAAGTGCAAATTCTGCTCCAGAGCACCAAGTAAGTCTAATCTTATGTATTGATTATTTCTAATTACTACTAATATCATCATAAGAGATGTTTTCATAAGCTGATATCAATCTTCTCTACCATTTGTTCTTCTCCTCTTCCCGACTGTGCTTCAGTTTGTCAGGTAAGACCAATACTCTGGGATTCATTTAAATAAGACTGCTTTAAGTTGTTTTTTTAGAATATTTACAATATTGTATTTTGTTGTTTTAATTTATGAAGCACACACTGTGTGGCCGTAAATATATCACAGCACATTTCAAAAAGAAACAAAAATAACAGAAAGATCTTAATGGCGCTTACAGGAGTAGTTGATTTATCAGTTAGTAGACGGTCTTCCACAAATTAATTGGTAAAAATCTAGTAATTTAATCAAGAAATATGAATTTTAACTGTATTTTTATTATTATATTATTTTTAAATTTAATGTCTTTGGGAATTTGTACTCTTGTTTCAGACAAAGCAATTAATTAAAGATGCCATCTTTGGCTCTCAGAAGTTGTAATGTAATTAAACATTTTTTTGACATTTTATCAAACAAACACCTAAAAGACTTATGATCACAAAAAGTTAATGATTGATTAATTGACACATTAAATCACCATTGGCTCAGCTCCTACACGTTACGACTAAAAAGCATCTGTAAATCTGAACTCACACCACCCCAGTCCACAGCCCCAAATGTCACCACATAGAAAACGTATTTATCATATTTATATAAGTTTCTATCACAGGACTGTCGTATATGATTCGCATTAACGTGTCGAGTTTCTAGATACATTTTTTTTTTTGATGATGTTCTTCCTTCACAGAACCGAGAGAGTCAGTCCCACAGAACCTCCCTCAGGTAAACTGTCGCTGCAGATTCTGTGTTTATTAATACGTCGCTTTACACACACACGGTTTGTAAACTCCTGCTGTCTCTCTTCAGGAATCAACCTGGAGGATGAGAGTACAAATAAAGATGAAGATGAAATTACAATCCATTCCGTGAGTCGTTACTGTACATATTGTCCAATGATAGCACCATTTATTGTGGGTTTTTTAACAGCTAAACAAAAATTTTAAATCTGATATCCAGTGTTTACTGTTTCTTCACAGTCACTTCACTTGATCACAGAATTTATATATTTTCATATGTGATTGACACAAGGTATGTCATCACCACTGGCAGAACAAGATTTGTATTTGCTTCCTCTCAGGATAACGAGTCACAGAGTCTGCTGCCTCCTGTCGTTCCACCCAGTTCTGCACTCACACCTCCAGCGTCGTCACCGGCGCGGACCAAAGTCACTCTGGTCTGGTCCGTGGGCAGAGAAGATCAAGGTGAATATGGCAAATGTTTCAAATGCAGCCAGATTCATTTTCTGCTACTGTCCTGGTGGTTTTACAGGGCTTGTGTAAACTACTCTCTCTCTTTCTTCAGGGTTCAGTCCTAAGCAGAACCCCGTCCACAGTCCCGATCAACAAACCGCTGGACCCTCTGTCCCGCGGCAGACCTCCGCCGTGCCCCCTCCCTCTCCCGACCGCCCCCGAGCCCGCGGTGATACCGGCACCGGCTCGGCCATTTCCCCGGCTCCGCCTGAAACCGCCAGCGTCGCCCTGGTCTCCTCCGCTCCCTCTCCCGCGGCCCCTCCCATTGACCCGGAGGAGCCCAGCGTGGACTCCCCGAGCTTCTGGAGAAGCTGCAACGCGGCCGGATGTACTCGGGCCATCTTTACCCATTTCATTAATGAGATGAACGACATCTCCAACAGAATCCAGTCAGACCAGGCCAGTCAGGAGGGTGAGAGAGGGTTAAAAAAACAAACGGGTTTTCCGTACAATCTCGGGAGTTCATGTCTGAAAACGGTACGACACTTCTGCAGTTTTACAGGACGCTCTTGTCTCTCCACAGATTACGATCGCGCGCTGAGAGTGATGGCGGCGTCTGGGAAGCTGGAAGATCTTGTGGCCGAGCAGCAGAAAGGTGAGGTTCACTCTTCGGGTGTTGGACGAGGGGCTGGAACCTTTCGTCCCTCACGTGGTCAAGAGTAGTTTAGAGTTACCATGACAAACGGGTGAGCGTGCTAGTTTAAGCATTGAAGGTTGAAGTACAATTCGGACCGATGAAAGTTGAGCTTTTGTAAAAACGTAGAGGTGAAACTCTTGCTGAGTCTGACGTGTTACACAGCTGAGGTTTTGATTTATATCCTTTGGCGCCACCCTCAGGCCAAACACCATTTTCGCAAAAACGCAATAGATGTACTTTTATGGCCTTTTGTTAGGCCCTAAAACTGTTAAATTACAGTTTACAGATTACAAATACAGTTTCTATGATTAGACAATGGGTAATAATGTAGGCAATTTGATTGGATTGAAACTACGACAGAATTTCAACATAAACAACCTGAGATTTTGTTTAAAGTTGTAATATTAAGAGACTAAAGTCATAATTCCACGCCACGAGCCTGTCGCCTGCATTAAAATGAGGAATGTGGAGCAACTTGTTAATTTGTACTTAAGTGTAGGTTTAATAAATAACAAAATATAAAGATTTTGTCACATCAGCACCACATTATCAGAAGTATCCGGACTTTTTTCAAATGACAATGTGTTGTATTATAACACTCTATATTATAATTCATAGAGTTACAGCAGAAACAAATGGAGCTGACGAAGGCAGCAGCTGCGATGTCAAAGGTCGTCTCAGCGCTGAGGAGATGAGTCTGTCGGCAGCTGCTGAACATCAGTTTACTTTTATAAACTACGTTTTATTATTCTCACCGATACTTTTAAGTGTTTTTTTATTTTTATTGATTAATGTGCTTTAATGTTTACAGCAGCAGAGGGCTGGATATACGGTACAACTGTCCACTTGTAAGTTTAAAATACTGAATCCTGCGATGTGATGATATTGAAGATGCAGTTACAGAAATGTCATTTTGAAATAAGTTTGGAAAAATGGATTTCAAAATATTTACTGAACATGAAGAATTTGAACGAATGTGAAACAATGTCCAACCCAGCAAACTGAATTAAGCTCTGCCAAAATGTGTTTTGAAGCATGTTTCTGCTTAAACTTTTCTTCACTGTTTAGTCTGAAAAACAACTTACTGATAAAATCTGTTATGTGAAATGTCGTACGTTTCCTGATCTTAAATATTTTATCATTTTCCATTCAGATTAACTAATTTCAAAATAAATATGGTCCTAGATCAGAAAAAAATCATCTTATATACTGAAACACACAAATCAATATTTTTATTCATTTATTTTGCAGAGGTCACAAAAAGTCACTGGCACTTCATAATTCTCAGGATCAATCAATAAAACTTTGTTATTGATTTTAAATTAGAAATGTCCTGCATAGAAATGAGCAATTTCAAAAATGTTCTTCGGAATACTCGCAGCAGTAGTGCAAATGTCACTAAACGATGTAATTAATGTTAATATTGTTTTCATCACCCAGCAGATCCTCAGAATCTGTGTCCAGGCTCAGCTGAGGCTTCTGAAAAGGCCTCAAGTCTCAAACTGGTTTTTAACGGCTCCGTACATTTGTTACGGCTGGAAACCGGGCGACCTTCAGTTGACGGGTTTGTGTAATAAAACCAAACGGAATAGCTGCAAAAAAATAATAAACACTTTCTAACCTATGCAATCCATAAATTTTAAATGAAATCCACAGTTTAAGAACATTTTAACGATGTAAGAACTCTGTGCGAGGTATCTGGAGCAAAGTCCATTTAGTCCAGAACCACTTATACTCAAGTCTCTTTATCGTGGTCGTGTTTTGAGCACAACGTTCGATTGACCAATCAAAGTGCCACCTCCCACCTTCCCTCTCGAAGCCAGGTGAGCTGAACCATTGCAGGTTTACCAGGTAGTGAGTGAGAGAGGAAACTTTTCTGCACAGGAAACAGCTTCACTTTGCAAAGCAAATGTGTGTGTGTGTGACGTGCAGTTTAAGCTCAGTTTAAGACCAACGTGCTCTTAGGGGCTTAAGAGCATTTGCTGTTTAAACAACGTGGGCTCTGGAAAGGAAAACGAGATCTGTGTTGGTCTGAAACTAACAAAGACACCCGCGCCGTGCTCAGTGTCCCTTGCGTCGGTTGTATGTTTGGGCCCTGAATCACTTTGTTCGGAATCGCACTCTGTAATCTGATCTTTGGGTCAAATTACAAACTAGACAAAGGAGCTAAACTCAGCTGAGGAAAAAACTGGGACAAATAAACACTGACTGAAGTTTGACCTACACAGACTTTAATCGAGCCTTGGACGCCCGAGTGCGTTTTCTAGATTTGTCTTCAAATATACTAATTCTGTCCTGACATCTGGAAAGTGCAAAACCTCAACCTGAAAAACCACGAGTCCAAATGATACAACCAGGTCCTCTAATAAAAGAACATGAAGCAGTATCTTGGTCAATTCAACAGGAAAAATAGAAAAAGTTAATTGATAAAAGGCAACTGGCAAAAATCTCAAGAAAGTCAAGAAACAACTACGTCAAGCAACAATGTGTCCTCCATTACACAACATGTGTAAACGTGTAGGCAGTATCACTGAGGCGAACGCCAACTGTAACTACCTGTCAGCTCCGTCCGGTCAGTTGAAGTAAGTGCAGCTCACGTTATGTACAAACTGGTTCTCGTCTGGAACCAGAGGAATAACAGATTCGACAGCGGTGGTGATTATCTACAGATCTCCACTGTGTAAACCACCTGTCAGCGAAGGTAACGCGGAGCCGACGACATCCTCTGAGAATTCACTTCGGCGGCGTCCCACGGCCTCCGCTCCGTCTGTTGCCGTCGTAACCACGGATGGAGATCAGCTCTTGAAGGCTCCGCAGCGGCTCGCTCGGCAGATGAAATCTTTGAGCAGGTTGCCGTCAATCTGCCAGAACGCAGTGGTCTGGGTCACCTCGGTCAGGTGGTTCACGCAGAACTTGAAGCAGAACTCCTCCAGGTCCTGAGGGACAAAAAAGGAGAGCACACACACACCTCTTAGAGGATGAATCATTCAGTACTTCTACCCATGTCCTCTGCTTCTGTCCTGACTCTGACCCTGAACTGTCCATGTTTTTTTTATCCAGGTTTATGTCAACATCATTTTCTGCATCACTGCCCACTGGCTCATCCTCACTCTCCTTTGCCGGAAGAAAATATTGTTGAATCAGACACTATTATTATTATTATTATATTATTATTATAATTGAAAGAATTTTGCCTAATTATTGAACAATTAGTCAGTTTTGGCGGCTTTCAGGTCATAATTCCCCCATGTTCATGGAAGAGGTGATGCAATCATGATTTCCTGGTCATGTGTATTTGTTTGATCAAATGAATAACCTTAACCCTAATCCTTTGCATCAAACCCATAGCAAGAAAGCAAATAAGTGTAATTCCTTAAAAAACTAATGCTAAAAAAACAAAGATGCCGTTTCCTGCTCACCGGATGAAACATTTTCTATTTTCTTTTACTCTACAACAGCTGTTTTATGTGTATTTCAAGGTAAACAGCATTTTACCTTGTAAACATAAACACAGATGACGACTGACCTCTGCATCGTAGCGCACAGCGGCCGACAGCAGGGAGAAGGCGTTCTCGACGGTGATTCCTCTCTTGATTATGTGCTGACAAAGTCGTTTCAGGCGGTTCTCACAATACGACGTCGCCAGATCCAGCAGCCCTGAGAGAGAGAGAGAGAGAGATAGACAGCAACACAGGAAGTAAGAATGACTGACAGGTGAATACCAGGGTATGAGACGAGGCAGCTCCACCTCTGTGTGTGTGTGGGACTGACCAATAGCGTCTTCAGGAGGCAGCTCCACATTGTCCGTGTAGAGGAACTCCAGGAAGGAGCGGTAGACCGGGTACGAGAACTGGTCGATTTCAATCACCTCCTTCAGGTCTTCGTTCCAGTGGGACTGGAACATGGATCGGAAGTGTTCACACCTGCATGACATGTTGTTTAAGGATTTGGCTTACAGATCTTCTTCATATTTTGACAGCTTCATGACTTTTAACAGCTGTGAGATAAAATTAAAAAAAATCCCAACCTGATTTTGAGAACTGCTTTGTGGACATAGATGTATTTGCCATCAATGCAGAACTTGAGGTCGGCTGTCTCCGGGTTGTCAAACTCTTTCTTCAGACACTGAGCTACGGTCAAGAAGTCGTCGTGCTCTGGAGCAGGGAAAAACACACACACACACACACACACACACATCAGTGTCCGGCAATAGAAAGTTTACAGCAAACACGTCAAAATAACTTCCATCTCACAACGTGCTCCTCGTCTTACCAATGGAAAGAAGCCTCCACATGACAGAGGGCGTGGCAAAGCATGCAAACACGTCGTCGGTGCAGGTGAAGTGCGTGAGGTGAGGCAGCACTAAGGACTGACCCCTACACTGGCCCCACATGTACACCTGACCACTTTGTGTCTTAGCTGCCGACGTGTGTGTGGAGTGACAGGCAGCGATCTCTATAATTCTGTCGGAGAAGAGGAGTGTGTGTGAGACCGTGGTGGGATTGTTGATCCATTTTTTTTTTCCTGCTATGATGACGCCGGTCTCGCTCACCTCTCTTTCTCACTCATGATCTGAACCGGGCTCAGCTGGTTGCTCTTGTTGCCGGTGCCCAGTTGTCCGTATGTGTTGGCGCCCCACGCATAGAGCAACCCCTCATCTGTCAGAGCCAGGGAGTGGGCATAGCCTGAGACAATCTGGACGGGGGGTGGGGAACTTGTCAGATGTAATATTAAAAAAGTAGTTTTCGCTTCAGACGAAGTCTGAATAAAAGTTATAAACTGCGAATAAATTGATCTTGCGTATTAGAGTTTTGGTGAGTGTGTTATTTCAGACCTGCTGCACACATAAACCCTGCAGTGCCATAAGTCGACAGGGGGTGAGCTGGTTCCCGTTATTCCCGAGTCCAAGTTGTCCGTTCCCGTTATAGCCCCAACCGTACACCTGCAGTGACAAGGAGAGATAGATGTTTGGTTGTTTTTTTTTGCAGGGCTGGATATCACCTTTCATATGTCCACTGTGAACCAAGAAATCACCTCTCCGTTGTCCACTACGGCCAGAGACGAGGTCTGACCACAGACGATGCTGACTGCCACCTTGCTCTGCAGGCAGCTGGTCACTCTGCGGGGGGTCGGCTGGTTCGCCGTGGAGCCGGAGCCCACCTGACCACAGTTGTTGTAGCCCCATGCGTACACCTGTTGGACGAGAGGTCGAGAGGTGAAACAGACATTCACATGACCGAGAGAGAGATCGTTAGTTACAGATTAAGTGCAGCATGTTACGAAGTCTCACAAAATATTGTTTGTCCTCTCTTGCGGCAAGTGAATTTAGTTCATAATCATGTTTTTTTTATAATATTCAGAGTCATTCATAGATCATTTCAACATTTCTTTGTATCTTTGATCCTTCTCATCATTACCGACATGTTTTTAAAAAATATATATGAACACAAATTACAAAAAAAGAAAACTTAAAATAACAAAACAAATACCTTAAAAATAAGGGGTAAAAAATAATTAAAGGAAGTAGTACCTCTATATATTGTGAAAACCTTGGGGTTAAGACAAACTGTATCGTCGAAAACATTTAATTCACTTTTTTCCCATCACTGAGAAAATCAGTAAAGTTTTTTTATATTTTATTTAGAATCAAAGTGGATCAGCTGTACAGTGTCCGTCACAAGAGATCATGGTGTATTGTACATTACATAATAATTCTCCAGTCTTTAATCGATACCATTCACTGTTCTGTAGTATGAAATTTGTTTAATTGTTTGTTTGCTATGTCAAAGATCTTACAGGAGGTCATGTACCAGTTATCTATTTCGAAGTCAGCTGGCTCCCGGCAGCTTCACATGAATGTACAGACATGAGTCTGGGCATCTATCTTCTCGTTCAACTCAGCTAATTTGTGTTGAACTATTCCTTTAATAACTAACAACACACTAATAGAGCAATCCTTGTGTTTTTGTGTATTCAACCCCTCCAACACAAACTGTTGTTGTATCTGGGGAGCAGCAGGAAGACGCAAACAGTCTGACTGTGTGTGTGTTTAGCAGTTAGAGGCACAGTTGATTCCTTGTGGCTGAGCTTGTTTTCTGAGTTTTCAGCTCAGGGGGGATCAACGCGTCTCATAATGGTCTGAGACTAAGCGCTGCCTTTGACCAAAGCTGAGTCACCTGTGTCATTTTCCAACTATTCGTTTTATCGCAGACACTTACTTCCCCTGAGTCTGTCAGAGCCATCGAGTGGTGCGAGCCACAGGCGACCTCTGTGACCTTCTTATTGAGCAGGTTGGCGGACACGAGCACGGGAGCGACTCCTTGGTTGGTCGTCCCATTTCCAAGTTGGCTGTAGCCATTGTGTCCCCAGGCAAACAGCTCCCCGTCTGCAACACAAAGAGATTAGTTATCCTGCAGCACCTTCTTTTTTTAAACCCCAACTGTGAAAGGGAGGATTACATGTTTTGTGCAGCTACCCTCTGTGGCCAGCAGGATGTGGGGTCCGCTGCCGTAGCTCAGACTGACCACCTTCCTCCCACTCAGGAAGTCCAGCTTCTTGGGCACAATGGTGCTCTGGCTGTCCCCCGTGCCCAGGCAGTTGCTGCAGTTCAACCCAAACACATACACCTGAGTGTGGCCAGAGGAGGGAATGCAGACAGGGAAAAAACAAACAAGCAGAACATGTAATGTGGATCAGTGATAAGCAGGGATAAGCAAAGTCAGCTGAGGAGGTAACAGCAGGTCACATACCAGACAAAAACATCAACATGAACAGGAGCAGCTGATGAGAGCTGCAGGTGTATGTCAGTTGCAACTCAATAAAGAGCGACAACACTGAAACAGAGTTGTGACAAACAGGAACACCGGCTCTTTGGTTTTTCAGCGAGCATTTGGCGGATGTGGAGAGAAGAAACTCCCATTTAACAGGAAGACATTTCTAGCAGAGCCACACTCAGTTGTTGGCCAAGCATCTGCCTCAACCGGTTGGGGTCTGGGCAGAGTTTTGGTCTCCGCGCTGAGAAATGTAGAAAATCTGTCTCTTAAGCTGATAAATGCTCCGATATGTCCACCAGACGGTTACTAATTTTAAGTGTCTGTTGTTTTGGTGCAGACACTTAGGACACAGAGGTACATGATGCCTCAGCCCCCTGGGTTAATCAGGACTTTATTTTTTTGTAATACACAACCACACAACAATGTTTCTCTCCTCTGACCTCTCACCTCATCGTCATTGGTGATGTAGATGGCCTCATTAGCGGACGTTCCAAACACGCATGCTTTCTGTATCGTGGCGAGCTCGTGAGGCCCCATCAGGCTGAAAAGGGGCCATTGGGTTACATCCACCATGATGCGCTCACTGTGAGGCTTTGGAGAGAGAGAGAGAGAGGAGGGGAGAGAGAGAGGAGGGGAGAGAGAGGGAGAGGGAGAGAGAGAGAGAGAGAGAGAGAGAGAAGAGGGATGAAGCTCAATCCTAAAGCAGAGCAGGGGACGGGACAGAGGGGAGGGCCTGGGTGGGGAAGGCTGCCAGTCGCTGTTGTGAATGTGTGTGAAAGTAACAGTCAATACATGTACACACACTGATCTGGGAAAAGATAAACTACATGATGACAGAAAATGTTGAAACCTCTGGAAAAAGACATTGACAACAAAGTCAAAGAATTTTGATGGTTTTTTTGGTTGTTTGTAATGTTTATGCTGAATGTTTTGGGACCAAAGGGCTTCACACACAGAAACAACACGGATGTTCAGCTTAGTAAGAAATTATGTTAAATCCATGCACGGTCTCACTGAGGAGATTATACAGAGAAACTGGGTCATGTGGCGTAACATCAGCCCCAAGAGATCAGGGCCGGTATGTATAAAGCCGCTCAAAGTAAAATTTTGTGTTTTAAACTTCTACAAGTAGTAAAGAAAAGGTGCAACTAGGGCGTAGTACTGCATGAGAGTCAGTTGTGAAACCAAGACAACCACAATACAAAAAAAATGAGTACTAGAATTGTTATATTGATTATTTGTCTGCCATAAGTGTTCTTAATTTTCTATATATATATTAATACTGGCCAAACATAGTTATTTACAACCTTTTAAAGCACCTTTGAAGCAGTGTTGGTAATATGTTGTTCTATCCAGATTCAAATAAAACTACCTGTTCTTAAAATGTCCCAAATCTTATGTCAATTTGAAGTGTCACCTAAAAAGCTTCATTAGTTTTAGTCTCTGACTTCCAGACGTCCTTGTAGACATTGGGGCAGCAACAAAGCAAATACTTTCATTAATTGTTCACCTACTGATTGGTTTCCTGATTAACTGATAATTAATTTCATCTATACAAAAAAAATGCTTATTGTAATTGCCCACAGCTCAAGGGGACATCTTCAGATTGTGTCTGTCCTACAGGCCAAACACAAATATGATTCACTTTATTATCAAGTACGACAAGAGTAGGCATCAAATCATCACGTGAGAAGCTGGAAACAAAGTGTTACTATGTATCTATCTATTACTTTAGTTAGATAGATAACTACTTTATTGGCTAATCGTCGCAGCTCCATATCACTGTCAGATGTAAACAGGGTGAAAAGGGCGTGATTTTTTTTTCTTACTTTCTCTTTAGACCAGACATGTTGTTCTGCATGTCTCACACTGTTTCAGGTGAAAAGAGCTTATGAAGGGACTTAACGAGGGATGTGTGTTCTTTTTGCAAAAGGTGAGAGGACCCTGACAAAACCACTGTCACATAAAATGTGACATTATGAAATGGAAAAGAAAATAATATATAGATACTGCTCTCAGTAGAACACACACACACACACACATCTATATTTATATTTATTTTCTATGTGTAACTATTGCTTTTATATATTTTGTACATACCTATTGCTTTTTTGAATGTCTTCCTATATTCTTCTATCCACTTTGCCACTGTAATGTCCAAATTTCCCCATTGTGGGACGAATAAAGGCATATCTTATCTTATCTTATATATAAATATATATACAGTATATAAATAAATAAATGTATATATATATATATATATATATATATATATATATATATATATAAATATAAATATATATGAATATAAAAAATATTCATAAATATCACTGTGAGATAAAAAAAAACAATGAACCCCCATTTGAATTATTTAACGGATTTATTAAAAGTCGATGACGTCAGCTCAGGGAGATTTAATGAGTCGTCACAACTTCGCTGAAAAAGAAACAGCAGCAGCTCCAGGTCGCGGTCGCGTGAACGCGGCTCGCCGGCGGCGGAGGGCTACACGTCGGGGGCTACACGTCGGGGGCCCTTGTTACAAACTGCATTATTCAGCAAACTAACCGTGAACGGAGTCGCTACTCGACTCGTCCGCTGGGAGAAGTCTCTCTGATCTGGAGCTGACGTTGTTGTTTTCTCGCTCATTAGCAAATTAGCCCAGAGCCAATCGGCTTCACCCACACACACACACACACACACGCACACGACGGTCGAACCTCACCTGTTCAATCAGTTAACAAGAAAGTCCAGTGCGTGTGCGTGTGTGTGTGTGTGTGTGGTGAGGTGTCGTTAACGGCCGCTGAGCTCGGGTCGGTGGCGGAATGTTCCCGTCGGTGGTTCCGCTCGAGCCGCCGCCATGCTCCGCTCCGCTCCCGTCGATATGCGGAAGTGGGGAAGAAAAATAATGTCACGTGTTTAAAAAAAAAAAAAAAAAAGAAGACCAAACTAATCGATTGTAGACGGAGTTCATCCTGGTTCAGCCTGGATATGGATTATGTCCTGTAGGTCACAGGCAGCCAGATATATGATATATGGCATATTCATCTTCTTTATTTTACAATGAGGTTAAAGACAATTTTTTTTATTCAAAGCTGAGCATTCAAATTTGACAACATATGGCAACATCATATATTGCCTAGAGACCCAGAAACAAACTCCCACCACAAAGTCCACTTAGTAACTGTTCTGGAGCTCTCCATCATATTAAACGGTCTTCCTCTGCAGATGGAGATCCCCAGGATCTCATGGTCAAAACGTGAGATTCAGATCTCAAATCAGATCATTTCTCTTAGATCGAATATTTTTCAGCCCCAGGCTTGCTGTGTCTGTTTATCGTAAGTACACATACAGTTATTAGTATGTTAGTATGACATCCACAGAAAATATTAAGGGCATTCTAATTTAATTCTGACACAAGCCTACAAAACAGGACACAGTAAAACTGTGTGATCTAAATCTGGGTTGAGCAGCGTTAATGTAGTCTGTTGTCTTACATTGCACTTTTTGGTGACACAGTCAGTCCAAAATCCAGATTAAATGTCTGCAAGTTAATCATCACCCTCTGATCAGTGTGTTCGACAACACACATTCAGCAAAAGGAAACTGCGCCACTAAGCAAACAAACATGTTTGATACACAATGGGCCATTCCAAGGGTTCATCACGTTACTCAATTCTCAGCAGTGAACACGTGCCCGCCAGAAACTGGCCTGTTCTTGTCTCTGCAGTAATCATGAGTTTTGATATTTCTGGGTGGAGGGAAGTTCACAATCATCAATCATTTAAAAACATCACGCTGAAGGCAGAGAAGACCTGAGGCTCATGAACAGATAATGACCCTCTGACTCCCATCTTGTCTTTTGTGGCCGACAGATATTGATGTGTACTATAGAGGCGTGTCACAGAGGAAGGTGTAAGAGAACTTAAACTTTCAGTTTGATAAGATATGACATCAATTTGCCCTTAGACAGGAAGTGAAGCACAACCAATTCAAAAGCATAAAAACTCCACAAGTAAAATTGGGTCCTTTCCTCTCAAACACCTGGAATCCATCCTCATTTAAAACTAGTCCCATTCAAACTGGTTCAACTTAAATTCAAATAACAGCTACTGTGCGTGCGTGTGAATCACAACAACTTACAAGAACGGACGATCCAGTGGCTAAACATCAAGTTTATTTTGGTTAGGATCAGAAACACAGATCATGTCCTGAGGGCGAGATGAGAGGCAATGATATCAAAATCCCCTGACTGAAATATGGCAATGATGGTTTGTTATGTTTCGGGGGAAGGAGCGTAGTCGAGTGGGAGAAATGGTGCATTACAATGTTCCATGAATCCGATCGGAGGGGAGCAGTGGCTCTCAACAGCAGCGAGCAGGACTGACGGCAAACTTCAACACCACGGAGGGCCACACATGACCGTAGCCACATCGCGCACATTCTCCTGACGCTCACAGAATCTTTTTTTCTATTCAATAAAACCTAGTTTTAGTTGAAATGAAAAACAAAAGGCACAATGATTTTCAACTCATTCTTTTCTTTAATATGCACAAGAGTTGAAAGCATCAATGAGCCACCTTAAAGAGAAGAATTCAATCTAAAATTTATAAAAAGATATAAACAATCAGAGGCCAAAACGCTGTCTGTTGCTTCTCTCCTATTATTTTCATTTAAAACTTTTTCATCAGCAAGTAAAAATCTTGCAACAAACATAACGCTTGTATCCAATTCAGATACAAGGCAACGAAATTGTAAATCTTTAAAGTGGCTCGGTCTATTCTGCTAGTTCATGACTGTACACCCTCTCTATAGTTTTTGTTCAGTAATAAACAGCTAGTCCCATAAACAAGCCTGGGCTGCTCATAACAACCCCACACAATATTTTAAACCCCAGTGTGATAGCCCCCCGCCCACCCCCTGCGCTGACCCCCTCTCAGTAGTTAGCAGCCATCCGGAGGATCGTAAAAGTCTTCGAGACCAGGGCTTAGGGTTGGGCTCGGAGTTTGACACCTCAAATCCCGAACCTACACACCGACTGGGACACGGGACGGTACATTTTAAAACAGCCCGTCACCACTATGAAGAGAAGAAAAACACAGCCTGTTTCGAATTCATCAGCATGTCATCACAATACGTATGCAAGTCAAAAATAAAAACAATGAAACAAAGTAATATTGCTTCAAAGAAAAAAAACAAAAACAAAAAAAAACAATCCCTCCCCAGCCATCTTTGACAGTAAAGTTATCGTCCATCCAACGACTGTCAGCTGCAGCAGCTTTGTACAGGCTTTATGTAAATATATTCATATATTCATTAGACGGCAAGGAGAGATACACATTACAGTTTTGTACAATTATTTAAATTGAGTGATGACGTGACCCCTTCATCGAAAAAAAGTAGTTAAGTTTTATAAATGTCAGGACCTATACTCCTTATACAAGTTTAGTCTTCGATGAGTATCGGTCCCTCTCTGCAGGCAGACATCGATATGCCTCTCAGACGTGTGCATAAGACTGAAGAAAAGGAGAATGCAAAAAAAACGACACATGGAAGCTCCACAGACTCGACCAGAAGAAAATGAAACATGAATCTAAAAAAATCTTTTTGCAGAGAGAATAAAAAATAAAATACAAAATAAACAAAATTAAAATAAGCTTAAGGTCAGATAAGCAGTTCAGGTCGATTTTAGCTCGTTTTTCTCTCTGTTTGTTTTGTTGTTGTTGTTGATGTTGAACCCCCCTTCCGAGTTTCACATTGAGGGGAGTCCCGAGCACACAGTTCACTGGGTCGGAGGACGTGACCAAGCTCATGCTGCAGAAATGACGTCCTATGGGGGAGATAAACGCTACAGCTGACATGTTCCTTTTCTCTCAAGTCTCTGCGCCTTCCCTGTAAGGTGCTTCCTCCCATGATAGGTATTCACATACCAAAAAGAAAAAGAAAAAAAATTGTTGCTCTGCTGAATCAGCAGCAGGCAATTAGCAGGTCTCAAAGTCGTATGTATTTGGGGGGGGGGGGGAGTATTATGGCATTTTCTTCACATTTTTGCTGATTTGTTTTTTTTTTTAAAACAAACTTAAGTTTGATAATTCAACACAGGTCACGTTAAAAAAATAAGTGACGCCACTGAGTAAAAAGTCCCGTCAGTCAGTTTGCCACGGAGTCCTCTTTTAGCCTTGGAGCCCTTTCACCACCTCCACCTGCCCAGGACGCTCCTGGGAGGGCAGTAGGGGTCCGTGGATAATCATGGCTTAGCTCTGGGATTAACTCTTTAAACTGGGTGAGAGGGTTATCGGGGTGCCAGGTGTCAGTGTGACTTAAGTGTGTTGATGTGTGTGTACTTGAATATTAGTGTGCGTGCACGTGGGTGAAGTAACAAGTGATATGATGGCTTCTAACAGAAGTATGCACACAAATCCTACGTGTCAAAAGGTGTGCGCGTGTGTGTGTGTACATGTGCTTGTGTTTTTGTCTTTGTGAGAACTTGACATTTGGCAATTATATCTTGCCCCGAAGGCTTTTTCCTTCCTTCTGCTTTTTATTTGTGTTTGATACTTAGAAGCACTGGCAGAGGATACTGACGATCCTCCTGATGCAGGTAGTCAGGTGGTGATGGTGCCTGTTGAGTGACCAGGACTCCTACGAATGGATGCCGTGTTTGGTGAATGATGTGAAAAGAAAAAAAAAAAACACCCCGCAGTGCAGAGGTGGGTAAATCCTTCAGTGGTGAGTTTCCATGTTGAAGTGATCCTAAGTAAATCCTTTGGTACCAGGTTGCCAGGTTGGAGGAGAGATGGATGAACGTCTGGGGTGATTACAGAGTACCCGTGCAGCTGGTCGAACCAGATATCCTGGCTTTTAGAAATTAAACTCCTTTGTTTGCATGTTGGAAGCTGGATCAAAGTTGAAGGTTCCTCCTTGAGTGGTGTCGGGGATCAAGCTGGGATCTTCATCGATCTGAGACAGACACGGACATGAACATCAAAGCAGAGTAAGTTGTTGACAGTGCAGGGAAAACAAATGAAGCATTTGAGGTGGAGAACACTGTTGGTTAAACTCACATCATCTCCTGAAAAGTACTGATCAATAATCTCAAAGGCTAGTTTGTAGATATCCTCATTCTCATGCTGCTGCAGATTCTCTATCTTCTCCAAACCTGCAAAAAAGACATTTGCACAATATTAGTGTGGGGGAAAAAAAGAGAGAGAAAAAGAATATGCGATATGTAGAAGACAAATATGGATTATTTAATCCTCTTTGGGACTTTTTTTAATGCCACTAAAATTGGAATTTATTACTAAATTTTACAATAAACAAAATGAATGATGATGTATTTTATGACTACTTATGGATATGCGGGAACCCTGGAGTAAGAGGAATGAAGAGAGCAGACCTCCACACTCCTCGATGATCTCAGCAATAGTGCTGGCTTCGTCACCCGCCATGATGAAAATATTCTTGAGGCCGTCCAGGACCACCTGCACCACCTGCGAATCCTTCACCGACAGCAGGCTACAGAACGGGAGGATGACATTCTGCTCCACCAGGAACTTCACCTACACAAACCCACACATACCCACCACATCCATACTTGATTACAACACAGGTGCATGGTTACAAGTGTGGAACAGGCATTTATTATTCACTCACAATGACTTTCAGAACTTGAAATGGTGGGGTAAACATTTTTTTTTCATTTGAAATTATAGAATAATAAAAGACTGACTTGCATGCTATGTATTGTTTCTGCGGTTTAAATAAAATACATCACTTAGGGCAGCAAACATATTTAACAACAAAGCACCAGATTTTCACATCACAGGTCCCAAAGCCCAGCTCACCTGGTCTTTCCTCCCGCTGATGGTGAGGTTGCTGATGGCCCACGCTGCCTCTTTCTGAGTGCCAAAGTCGCCCTATGGAGAGACAGGCTGTCACTAAGATGTGCACATAGCAGGACTTTTCCACGACAGCATGATGCCAGGGCACGGGGAATATCTGGGCTACGTTTGCCTTCGGTGCCCATTTCATTTATCAGTATAAGTTGTTTTGCTTTTCTTGCTTCAAAACATGGTATGTGTGTCGATGCAACTGAATAAATATGAAAAGCGATGCCAACATTATGCCATTCCAAATTTAGAGTCTGGTACCATCTGTTGAGAGAGCTCAACATAAAGAGTGTAGGATTTAAAGCTTAAGGAATTTCTTTTATGCTCTTCCACCACAGACAAACCTTAGCCAGTTGTTGGATGATCATAGGAATCAATCCGGCATCGATCACAGCTTGGACCTGCTGCTGGTTCCCAGCTGTGATGTTGGACAGGAACCAGACAGCTTCCTGCAAACAGACCAATTACAAATTCAAGACCAGCACAGTAGCTTCCACAGGAATGGGGCCAAAACTCAGGAGCTGGCTCTAATTCACAAGAACAAGTATTTCAAATCAAAAATCAAAAATAAGAAAAGGGTCGTTGTTTGGATACCTTGTTTATCTTTTCTTTAGGGTGTGTGAGCAGGTTGGAGAAATGGTAGAGGACGTCACAGTTGAGCACGACCTGTGTCTGCTCATCTGTCCCCGTAACTATATTTCCCACTGCCCTCAGAGCCGCCGTCTGCATTTTTTTTATGGAGGATGAATATTAAAATGGTTGTCTCACAGAAGACGCAAGGCAAAAACAAATTAATTTTCTCAATAAAAACAAAACCTCACCTGAACTTTCACCTCCTGATGGCTGAGGAGAGGCACAAGAAATGGAACAACTCCAGAGTCGATGACCATCTGGATCTGCTCGTTGCCTCCGTCCGTCAGATAAGACAGAGCCCACACTGTGTCTACGAGGATCTAGACAATGCGACAGTCACACAACTTAATATCATGTACTGACAATGTGCAATAATTATGCTGTTTAACATTAAGATAGAATGGCATGCTGACAACACGATGAGAATCAGCAAATGATTAATGACTGAAGGAATCAATCTCCACTCTTGATACTTACATTTATATCGTTGTGATATATAAGCACACTGAGGGCAGGCAAAATCTGTGGGGAAAGAAAAGTAGGTTGTGAGTGGGTTGGATGTAAGGAGAGGCATAGAAAGATCAGATTAAGGCAAAAATCAGGGCAGCAAAAAAAAAAAAAAAATCACAAAAAGGAATAGCTGTCGAAACCAGACTTAAAGTGGCACCACAAGAGCTTTATAGTTACAAAGTCTCCCGGGACATGAGGCGGATTCAGCTTCTAAAGATCTTTGTGTGACTCAGCCTGCATTGACACAGTCAACTGCAAAGCAACACATCCATCTGTCTGGCACATGACGGCCTGCACACGCACAAACACACACGCACACCTACGCACACCTACGCACACCCACCTCCTGCACAGTCTCCATGGGCGGTGGTGGATCCTTGTTGCGGCAGAGGTTAACAATGACCCAGGTAACATTGCGGAGGAAGGTAATGGGGATTGACGGGTTGATGAAAGACAGCAGGGGCTTGACCACGCCCAGGGAGATGACATAATCCCTGCACATTGGACCGTCACCTGGGCAAGCAAGGGGGCAGAGGTCAGCCTAACTCTGCCGAGTTGCTTCCACACACCAGACACACACACCTGTCTTACGATACTTACCAATAATGTTTCCTAAAGCCCAAACGGCCTGTTCACAAACATTTTGGTGGGGGGAGTGTAGCAGTCGCAGGAACAGGGGCACTGCATCTGGACACACAAACATCAAAATATCAAACCTTCGGCCTCTGTGACTGAGGCCTCGTGACTTATCCTAAAATAAAATATGCATCCAAACCAAACTTAGTTCTTAGCTATTACAATTAAAATGTATGAAATGTTTAAGTAATTATTTACAAATACTAATCATGAGTACTGATCGTGGTTCCCGATCTCCAGTCGTGTTTTCATTAGATAACAGAACTCTTATCTTGAGACAAAGCCATCATCCAAAAATGAAAATGACTGTGCCTCATTGAGTGAAAAAACAAATGAATGTGCTTGGCAAATTGCAGACGGTGCAAAAACACAGACTGGACGGCAAACACTGGGGTCAACTTACTGGATTTAACCACAGCCTGAGTCTGTGCTGAAGTCCCAGACGCAATGTTGGTCAGAGCCCAAGCTGCCTCAAACTGAAGAGAGGGGCTGCAAGACAAAGGAATAATAAAAAAAGAACAGGTCAAGACATAAAGAAAGCTTGTTTGGATTCCACGTAGTGAGGGAAAAAAATAATAACAAACAAAAAAGACATTTCCAGTTGCAATTACATGTCTTTACAAGGCGGATTCATCCCTCTAAGCACCTAATGCGCTTTCAGTGCTAAAAGGGCTTTTTAGAGCAAAGTACCTCAAAACTATTTTAATCAAAAGCTTGTAGCTCATGAGAGATTTTTATCGTAACTGGTTTCTTTAAAAAGAGATTAACAATCAGCTCGGCAATCTCTGTGAAATCCTGGTAAAACCCGTCTGTGCAGTAGATAATGCATCTGACACCAGCGGTCCCCCGTGGTCTGGATGTCATGCTGGCAAACCAAGGGGGCAGTGCTCAAAAGGGGCAGATTACCATGAAATTATTAAAATATAATGCAACGCAAAATATAAGCCAGCACACAGTAGCAAGTGGGCTTCACACCACCCACCAGCCAAATGTTAGTAAGTTTGCCAAACCCACTAGATATATCAGTTCATTGTGGTTTGTAAAGTTTCAGATTGGGGTGTAAAACAGTTAACAGGGTGTGGGTTTTATTTTCTTCTCGTGTCTTTTTTGTCTATTCCTGCTCGTGTCAAGTGCTGCCGGCTTCCATGCTGTACATGTCATTGTAATTCTGTACCTCATTATGTCAAGCTGAGCTGCCTTGGCTCTCTGCCATACTGCTATAGCAACGTAGGAGACAATTATTCCCTCTTGATGGATGAACATGGATTATTACTGCACCGCTGCATTCTGCACGAACTCAAAAAAATAACACAATTGTCCGACATAAGCTCATGTTCAACGCGATGAAATCTGTTGTGGGTTGTTGTGGCAAAAAAAAAATCCTGACAACTTCTTCCTTAAATGTTTTTTTCAACTCCAACTATTTGCCCCCTCACCCCTCGGTGAACACAAGGTCCTGGGAATTGGGGAACTCCAAGAGATAGGAATGCTGTTATATTTGGCTTGGCCTGCACTGAGAGGACCAGCCAACTGCCCTGCGTGCCTCCACACACTCTCACGTGTGGACACAGCAGGATACACACAACCCCATGCACACAAAGCCTCTGTTGCGGCAAAGACTCGTTGGAGCAGCATCAAGTAAACCGATTTCGGGAGCGGACTTACTTGTCGTCACTTTCCAGGCATTTGACTAAAATGGGCAGAATCCCAGATTTTATCAAGTCGTCGATGGGAGGGTTTCTGTCACTCGAGAGCAGTTTTCTGACAAAAAGCAGGGAGGAAAAAAATGAATGAAATAAGAGCTTCATATATAAAAAATTGCAGGCATCTGTGTGTGTATTCTGTGCGTCACTCACCTGGCTGCCTGTACAGCACTGAGCTGTATCACCGCATTATCACTGGTAGCGTTCTACAGTGACATAGAGTGGAAGGCCGTGATAAATGTTAGAAGCATGTTTAGCCAACAATTAAGAAACTGGTAGAGTTTTGGAAAAGGCTAACAGAGTACAGCGCAAAGGTTTTAAGAACTAGTTTAGATTGATGTTTAGATTCTTACACCATCATGGAGACGTCTGATGTCTGCAGCATGACAGCATTCTTTTTGTATGATGTTAGCTGATGAATTAAAACTATTTGTGTCATTATTTTTGAAAGCATCCTCGCTTTAGTTTTAATCCCTAAAACCTTTGCACGGCACCGTGTTGGGATGGTGTGAATGATGTAAACTCTTACCTGTAAGATGGCATCAAGTGTAACATTTTGCTGCAAAAGGAGAAATGAAAAATGGATATCAGCAGAGTCGTAAGTTAAAAAAACTGATCCGATCATCAACAATAACAAAGCCGAGAGCTGTGGCTTTAGACACACAACATCTGCTAAATGATCCATTTCTTCACTACAATTAATAAATATTTTGTATCTTATTCTGATCAGATATCGTTTCGGGATGTCGCTGCTCATTTTGAAGATTATTGTATTTACCAGAAAGTACATTTTCACCTGTCTCTCTCTGAGCCTCAAGTTGAGAATTCAATTCCAACTTATGATTAAAATGCACAAATTGGCTTAAGGCCGGAAAAATTCTCACTTGTGTCCTTAAACTGCTTAATGAATGTCATCAGAGATCAATGGCTTTGAAGACAAATACTTTCGTCTGCCCACAAATCATGTAGAAAAAACAATCTCGACAGCAAAGTTCAGCTAAAGATTTAAAATAAAAAAATCTGAAATCAAATCGATACACTGCCCACTTGATTTGAGCCATTTGGACCCGTTATCCACACAGCACAGTCTCACTACATCTCTCACAAATACGCAGACAACCGCACTTACTCCTTTGAAGTCTGAGTCGACATCAGAGTCCTCCAGACTCTCCTCCTGCGGGACATTTCTCTTCTTCAGTAGATGTTCGTCTCGTTTGTTCTGACAAGAGGAAAAAAAATAAAAAAGGACAGAAAAGCAATGAGGGGAGGAGATGAAAGTGTTCATTAATGCATTCATGAATTCGGCATCAAAAACAATGTCTCTCTTACAAACTTTTAACTTTCTGGAGTGCAGCGGCCTTAATGTTTGAAATCCCAATCTAGGTGGCCAACTCTGAGCAATCTGCCTGCGGGCTAATCTACAAAGCAAACACACTTGTCGTTGAAGGACATTGGACCTTTGCGCATAGTGCGACACCCACCGACGTGTGGGCAGAAAAGACCCACACATCCCAATCAGTTCACCGGGCAAGTGAGTCAGTGGTAGGAGGAGATTCCCTTGCCCTACATTCCTGTGCACCACACTGATGTGCGTCACTGATGACTAATCAGCTAGTGCGGTGCCTCTTTTGCTGCTCTGATCCAGCTAAACAGAATGTGATAGACTTCAGACCACCTCAGCACTCTCAATGTTCTAATACCCCCGGCTATGACATCAGCACTTTCAAAACGTCTGCTGACGGCCGTGTTGTCACACAAGCTTGTGTTCAAGCCTTCTAGGACTTTGTCTGAAGTGTGCCAAGAGTTGGACCGACACAGAGTCAGGTCCCTGCATGAGAATCTGGTCAGTCGTTGAAATGTTAAGTTTCCCAGGGATGATGTTTGGTGCTGTGATTTATTATTTTTAGACAGTTCTATTCCAGAGGGCATCTTCACCTCCTACTACCTACACACGTGTTTCCTATTCCATGGAGAAGGAACTCTGTCTGATATCACATGACTCAAGATATTCTAGTAAGATTTATGTGGGAATATTTAATCAATAAGGATGCGACCAATAAACTACTAAAATGACCAATAAACGTGCTGTGGAAAGTCATGGTTGTTAGAGCAATATCACTTTTTTAGAAACAAAGAAGTGTAACCCGAGCAAAGGTGCATGACAGCACTTATTTCTCAGTACTAAAACAGTTAAGCAACACTTAAATGATATCAAAAGCCAACTGTATTAAACCTTCTAACTTAGATTGCCCGACTGCACAAACTACACATTGTACGACTGCTAAAAGAATATGCACCCCCCCCATGTTTTCGACCAACAATCGAGATAGACAATGGTGCCTTGTCAAAAAAGAAACTCCTCTTTCTTTTTCAGCACCATGCAGTACAAACGACAATCACAACAGGCTGATATAAAAATGATCTTGGCCCCTCTTCCCCCTCTTCTGTTGCCCTGCAACATAATTTAGCGTCCAAACTGATTACAATCTGTCTAGCCTGTTGCTTGCGTCATTGACCACTGAAAATAAACGTCCAACAAAAACCCAATTTTACTGCAAAATACACAATTGGCCTTGCGGCCATTCCTTCAAGTTGCAACGAATTCAGTCTTTTGTGGGTCTGACAATCTCTGAGCTCATGGTTGAATTAGAAGAAATCAGACCTGCTGCACACAAACCGCTGGGTAGTCTGAGCATCCTGTCTGTGACTTTATTTAGGCTACAATATCCATCCATCCATCCATCCATCCATCGTCTACCGCTTAATCCACTTAAGGGTCGACGGGGGGTGGGGGGCTGGAGCCAATCCCAACTGACATTGGGCGAGAGGCGGGCCACACCTTGGCCGGGTCGCAAGCCTATCACAGGGCCACATACAGAGACGGACAACCATTCACTCTCACATTCACACCTACGGTCAATTTAGAGTCTTCAATTTACCTAACCCCATTCTGCATGTCATTGGACTGTGAGAGGAAGCCGGAGATCCCGGAGAGAACCCACGCATACACGGGGAGAACATGTACACTCAACACAGAAAGGCCCTGGTTGGTTTGAACCGGTACTCGAACCCAGAACCTTCTTGCTGTGAGGTGACAGCGCTAACCACTACACCACCGTGCATAGGCTACAATATAACTCATCTAATCTGCCGCAGCTAATTAATTTTAATTATTTCAGTTTACCAAAGGACCGAATAAAAACGTGACTGTTATTGTAGCCGGTGTCTGTACCACTAATGTTCTGCCAGGGATGGTTTCTTCAGGAAATCATCCTTCACTATCAACTGAACAATCCTACTTGAAACAGTAGATTCAAGTGTGGCTGGTATCCTGATTTATTTTATAAAATCTTTACTTGAGGAGGTCAAAGATGTGATTCCAATCAGATCTGTGAAGATGCATCTCAGTCCAGATGCTCTGGATACTCACATCTGGATGTCAAAGTGTCTTTTGGGTCTCGACAACATTAAATTCAGAGTGACAGTAGCTGTGCTGGTTCTACAGCAACCCATGCAGGTGGGTTGGTGATGTGGACACACAAATCTGATCTTATCTGAACCCTTGCAAATAACAGCATTGACAGTGGATCCTAAAGATCTGATCTGAGAAACACATCTGACTTTTGAAATATCTAAAGTGCTGTGTTTAAAACTAAAAAGTATAAGTGTGAATAATAATAATAATGATAATGATGGATGTTTGCATCTTTTCTCACCTTTCTCAACTCAACTGTCACCTCATTTCGATGTCTTCTCATAGTCTGTAACACAAAAACAAAACAAAGACAGAAAATGTAACTTCTTTTTTTTTTTTACACACATTTCTGAGAAATTTACCACTGTGGAATAATAAACATTGAGCCATTTGCAGGGTCTAATAATAAATTAAATGTATTCATGAGCAAATAAAAAACCCATCAGCAAAAGTTATCAAATCAATTTTTTTCCCATTAATTTAAACTCTTAATTTTAAACAAGTACATGTATGACTTTTATTTTAGACAAACACATTAAATCGTGAAGTGTTACATAAAACAACTCAAAAAATGGCACCAGTGACGAAATACGGCTCAACTAATCGCCGTAATTGTGCGTCTACTGGTTTTCCAGTTCATCCTGAACATTTTGAGATGGTCGAACATCTTGTGACTGTTTGACACGGTTCATGTTGCCGTCCTAAATAGCCTTTTACGTAACCTTGGACAGTCATAACTCAGGAGGCTGTGGAGCAGAGCGGTGTCTCCCAAACCACTGCTAGAACGGCAATGGGACCACACTGACCCAAACAAAATATGCCCCTTCACAGAAAGCAGATTATTAAAAATACAACAGTTCAGCCTGACTCAAGTGGTAATTAATGTAACCCAACACACTTATATTGGCTTTATTTGCCCAATTCTGTTGATTCATTTACCCCAAATGTGAACCTAAATACAAAATTAAAATAAAGATATTCTTGCTAAAGCCTATTAAGTCATGGCAGTAGATACTCAAGAAAAAAACAAATATATATATGACTTTTTACTAGGGGGAGAAGGACATGATATCTGGGGCTAGATAACACTTGAACAATCCTCACGATAGCCCCATATCCGATATCTTGGACAACAAAGGAGGATCTTAAGAGTTCATGACATGGAGCATGTGAGACTTTACAGCGTTGGAATTCAAAGCTGTTACCAATGATGTCAGCAATAAGGAGGAATCTGTTGTGCCTGACCTAAATATATAAACCCAAACTGGCTTCTTTTGTGTGTGTGTGTGTGTGTGTGTGTGTGTGTGTGTGTGTGTGTGTGTGTGTGTGTGTGTTGCTTTAGTCTGAGTCATCCCTTTAGGAAAACTCATATTCATACAGGGGGCATGTAAGAGGACCCGGGTCAGACATCCAGGATGCCTGAAATAGCACCAGGAATGTACCGAGCGGAGTCTGTCTGTCATAGTAGCCATGTGCTCGTCACACGGACTCTGAAGTTTCAAAACAACCACCTATGGGGTTTGTCAGACACACCTTTGTTGAAGGATCATCTCAGGATTACAGATAGATCATCACAGCAGCCCAACTGCAGGTCAACAATGAGGCTGTAGTAGCTGTATTATAGTATTATATATATATATATATATATATATATATATATATATATATATATATATATATATGTATGTGTGTGTGTTTTTTGTAACTTCCTTTAATCCTTTATTGTTGGTCGGTCTGAACACAGCATCACGCTAACTGGTTCAGTCTTCGTGGCAAATGGAGCATTACAGACAAATATCGCCACCGGAAATCCTCTTTAGACTTCTTGGTGGAATGATGCTGCAATACTCGTACCAGCGTTTCAGGATTTGTGGATTTTGCCACTGGCACACGTTACACCACCACAATCATTTTCCACATTTTGGTTGATATAACAACGTGTTATAAGTCAAAGCATAAGCATTATTAAATATGAGATCTAAGGCCAAGTTATATTCAAAGAGCACTTCGAGCTACATGTAATCAAAGTATATGATATCTATTTCCAAATGATGAACAGTAAGCTCATGGAACACGTTTTCTTTCACTGTTTTTCACATGAGAAATGACCGTTATCGCGTCAGACCCATCCGGCTAACGGTTTACACGTTTTGGCTAGCAGCTCGGTGTAGCTGGCTCACCTGAGTGCAACATGCTAGCACGGCTAGCAAGGAGGGGCAGTGTTTGGATTGGGGTGGATGTGGACCGAGCGAGGGGCTTCGATGCAACACAACCCGGCGGCTGACTAACCACGACGGGTGTGTGTTACGTAGCACCGGCGTCATCTGGAGTCGCCTGGCTGTTCGAAACGAAAGGACGGAGCTACGTGTCGGGGATTGAGGTGCCGGGGGCCGGGGCCCAGCTCGACCGGTGTCCATCCCAGCTGAGCTAGTTGACGTTAGCCCCGGCGGTGACAGCTACAGCCGCCTGCCCTCCCTCGATTGTCCACCGGTCCCGACAGTGGTGTCGCTCGGCTCGTAGCGAACACCGACAGGGGGGGTTGGTGGAGCACCACCGGCTCACTTGACAACTATCAGCACGATCACTTACTCATGGGGACATGTTTTTTTTGTTTTTGCTAATAAGCTCTTCTGATGGCGAACTCCTCACTGTGGCTTACGTTAGCTAGCTAAAGTAGCTAGCTAGCTAGCTAGCTGGTTGGCTGGTTGGCTAGCTGGCAGACAGCTGCAGCCGGGGCCAGGCTCCCCGACGAGGCCCACACAGTCTAGCCGCTTTCTGCGTTAAAAAGAAAAGAAAAAAACCCAAACTAATTCCACTCGTGCCATTCACACTGGCGCTCGGCTGCCGACTCACCTCGACATCACGTCCCTTGTTTTTGAAGCTCTTGATGCGGTGGTTCTCCAAGCCGGCCTTCTCTGCCATGGCTGTACGGGTGTTTCGCTATTTACTCCGGCTGTCGGGATGTCCTCGGTGAGGGACGAGGCTCGGCAGCTCCTGTGCTGCTGCTGCTGCTGCTGCTGGATCCGGGGGCGGAGGAGGGGGAGGGGGAGGGGGGGGGGCGTACCAGATCGCAGAGTGAGGGGAGGAGCTAGCACCTCCTTCATGGGCTGTCCTGGTTTCCACGACTTCCTCGACGCAGTAATAACAAATTCAGCCACAAATGTGTTGCCCCCGCCCCCCCAGCACAAGTCTTCAAACGAGTAACCGCCACCGGGAGACACAGCGGAGATCCTGTAACACGACGCGGTTATCGAGGCGACTTCAGGTGTAACTCTGGGGCTTCCGTCCTACGAGGCAGGTTCTCGTCTCTCTACATCACCATGGTAACTGTCTGATGAACAGGCGAGTCTGCTCCGGACAGGGCCAGGGTCAAGATAAGGGATCAAAGCCAACTACTGGCCAATCAGATCACTGGGGAAACCAGCGTCATCATTGTAGTGCTCGAACCCTAATGATTATTAACAGTAAGGATTAATCTGTTGATTAGTTGATCGATTAGTTGTTTGGTTCAGAAAACTTTCATAAAATGGTGAAAATCTTGTCAATCGTGTTTCCCCAAACCACCGGGATGATGTGTTGTTTTGTCCACACACCAAATATATATTTAGTTTACAGTCACAGAGGAGCAAAGAAATCAGAACACATCCACATTGAAGAAGCTGAAATCAGAGAATTTTTAACTTATTTTTTCTTCATAAAAACTACTAATAGTTGCAGATTAATTTAGTAGTCGATTAATAATCGATCAACTGTTGCAGCTCTACATCATTGTACAGGATCCTGACTGAAATAAAACATTTTATCCGGAGCAAAAAATATTTATATATATAATTGGAAAACGAAAAAAAGTCAAAAGGTACAAGACTCCGTAGTTATGTTATGAGTGAAGGAACTACACATCCCACAAACCATTGCGAATGCTTTCCAACCAACCAGAGACGTCGATGTTGGACCCTAGGATTGTGGGTATTGTAGTACTCAATGATTTCACGATTATATCATGGCAGCTAGGAACAACACGGTGAGCCTATGACGATAAATATTAGTACATAAATAAATCTCTTCTATTAGAACAATGATCAACACACTGATCAATATTTCTCATGATAATGAATGAACAGTGTGTGATAGACTTATTCTCTCCTCTGCCTCAGAAGACGCAACAGAATTACATCACTTCATCTTCTCTTCATAATAGTTTGATCGTCATCAGACAAAAATATTCACTCAATAGTTAACTTGATACATTCCTGGGATTATTTTACATTATATTTTAAGGCTGACTTTACATTTTTTTGTTTTAGATTTTTGATCATATTATTCTCATTTCACTTCGTAAAATGTTACATTTACATGTTACTTGAAACAATTTGACCTGCACCTATCAGCACTTCTTTTTGCATCATATTGAAAACTTTGTTCATAGCCCTGATAGGGTTGACTGAGACACTTGATATCCAGCTTCGTAGTACAGGTTATCCAGGGATGGTCAATGTTAGGTTATGTCAAACTACAAAACATATC
Organism: Scophthalmus maximus; assembly: GCF_022379125.1. Classification (NCBI taxonomy): domain Eukaryota; kingdom Metazoa; phylum Chordata; class Actinopteri; order Pleuronectiformes; family Scophthalmidae; genus Scophthalmus; species Scophthalmus maximus. Next base: position 7,079,291 of record NC_061528.1, on the reverse strand, counting down.
TTGGTTATTAACTCACTTCGTGCCCAAAAAACAAAACAAAAATGATGCTTCTAGACACAACAGTTTATTGAATGAACAATATTTGGATTTGCTTGTACAACAGGAATAATTAGTGCAAACAATGGGCAAGCATTTGAAATATTTAACTGTCACACTGCAGCAAAAGGATATGCAATGCCAATACAACACGACAGATTGACATTTTTTATCACACATCTCTAATCGGAGACGACCAGCACCAGCTCTGGTAATATTTCTGATATTTTAGAATTAAATACTCCATAAAAACATTTCAGGACAAGAAGAGTGTGGGGGAACTCACGGGTTGTTTGAAGAAATGATTAGCACCGTCACCTCAGCATACCTCAAAGAAAAGTCAACCTCAAGACACTGGATTGTGCACAGGTTCAAAACGCAGTAAGTATTTGGGTCAAATCAAATTGAGACAATGCCGCAATATCTTCACTTTTAATTGTATTCTTAGACAAAGAAGGCAGCATACATGTAAATGAGATATTGTTGACGGATGTGTAAGTACATCTTTTAGTTCACAAATGCACAATAGTCAAAAAAAAGTTAATCTTAAGTCACACCAACGAAAAACAAAACTTTGATCGATGTTTCCAATAAATAAGAATAAATATGGAGTGTATGCTGAGATGTCAGGTTAGCAATGACGAGAAAACACGACGATGCCAATCAAACACGGCTTTCTGATCTGCACGCAGACAAAGGATGTAAGCAGCAACTCGGACTGTTTCAGGTAATACAGCACTGACATAAGGTGATGATTTGGGTTTTCCCATCAGCATAAGACTCAAACAGCCAATCACAGCCAACCAAGGATCAGAAATCCCCACCTCTTCAAGGATACTCCAACATCAATCAAGAGCAGTGATAATGAGAGGTAAAGAGCAATCAGGGGAAACAAAAAAAAACGGCCATTCAAGCCACACAGAATAAGGAACATTCAATTATGGTCAAACTGTGGTGCCACAGAGGTTGCTATGAGACATGGAGTAGGACGACGACGTAAAGTAGAGTCAAGGCTGAAGGTGCTTCCTTTAGAAGATCTGTTGTTCAAAGAGGATCTTCTCGAATCCCTGCGGAGCCGTGTGGTAGAAGTCACTGAACTGGCAGTCTAAGATGGCACTGTCGTCCACTGCAACGGCAGAAGGGAAAACACAAGCTTAGACATTGTTTACATTGTTAAACTCATTTAACTCATTTAAATTGTAACATTCCTACGTAACATTCTGGAAAGATAAATCCTTAGATATTATCATGAAGGGATATTCTCTCAAACCTTTGTGTGGGTGTGATTTTCTTCCGGTTTGATTGAGAGTTTGGCAACATTACCAAACATTAGCTATCATATTGCTGTGTAATATGTTTTTCTAGTTGAGCCCATTGAGAACAGACAAAAAGTCAAATGCAAAAATCTTGTATAGAAAAAAAAACCCCTGGCTGTTCAAACTTATCCTACAAAAAAGTGATCATGTAGAACCACAGTGTACATCTGTTTTTCTTTCCTGATTTTTATTGGTGTTTTTTCACCGAAGACTACTTGACATGTCACAGTAGGAAAACACTTGGAAGTGTAAACAATGATGCTAAAATTCCATTTAGCTGCTTCAGTTTCTGGTTCCTGGTATTGTGTATGTTGGCCCACTGCCATAACTTACTGGGACACTTGAATAGAACAGAGCCGTATTATTCATATCACCTGGGCTTTTCCTATTATTACAAGACAAAATGTCTGCTGTCTGATAAATGCCTGCTGATTCAAAGTCTTAGATTTACAGTCAAAGATATATATTGGTTGACCCATCAAACGTTGATATTTTTAATTGAAATATCATTATGTGATTTTTTTTTTCAGTTTGTCTGTTTGTTAGCAGGATTACTCAAAACGTTATGGAAGGATCGGCATGAAAATGTTGTCAAAGATAGGTCTTGATCATGGTAACAAGTTATACATATTTGGAAGTGTTCCAGATCCAGATCTGGATTTTTATTTTGAAGGGGGTGATTGCTCAGCCTTTGGCGGGGGTCTGCTCTTGTTATGTATTATATTCAGAAAATGTATATTACAAATTATGCTGATTAGAAAAATAGGTTTATTTTCTAGCTCACAAATATTAGCAGCATTTTAGATAGCTCAAACAAATTAGACACTAGTCACAATTTCTTTTTTTATTTGCCAGTTGATTTCACTTTTTCATTAGTTCATATGAAATCAATCTTAAATATGTAGAGTCTGTTCGTGTGAAAATAAAATAAAAATAGTAATAAAAAACATTTAAGGGCAACTATGAATTAAATTCATTATTATTATTATTATTATTAACTAATGACTTAAATTGACCGGGGTTATGTAAAAATGTACAAATGCAGCCCTCTAGTGGAATGAAAGTGTAACTGCTGTATTGCCATTTCCAGAGTACGCAGTTCTACTGTCAATAACATTTGAATACAACTATTTCAATGTTAAGACAATTAGTTAAAAATTATCCACACTATTCCCACAACACCTTGACAGGAATTAACTGGGACTTTAAAGGACCAACTCACTCAAATTCAAAAGACCCAACATGCGATAGTTTGAGACATGGTTAAAGGATAATTACTTTTACCACATTAAGAATTTTTACACGCAGGTTTTACAGATGTTAGCAGGTGTGAATGTGTGAATCTTGCACATGCAGACAAGGTTCACTTAACCCACAGAAAAATATTTTCAAAAACTCTCAAGGTCTTGGTTTTTGCCTCTCAAATCCAACCTTTCAAGAATATGGAGCTACAGGAAACAATGTAATGTAGGATTAACAAACGTTGGTTTACTAGTCAGCATGTCGAGCCAACAAATAGACTTACCATAAACAACTGGGTATACGGTGCCTCTGATCCCTGAGGCAGGACAATGCATGTTCTTTCCATTCAGATATAAATTCAGCTCCACGTGGTCATATGTGATGCCCTGAGGACCACAAGCAAAAGTGGAAAGAATATCAGTGAATTGTGTATGGCATGACTGGCATAAATCAAGAAAACAATTTGTGGATTTGCTTATATCTTAGCTTTGGGAAATAGGAAGAAACAAGATTATTAACAAGTAAAATGTGTCAAAGTCCAGGTGTGAGCTGAGCCAAAGACTTGTTAATAAAATAGCTATTTGGTTGGAATGTGGTCAACTTTGGAATAAACAGAAGGCAACACAGGCCACATTAGACCATGCATTACAATGTGACTGTTGCTGTCAGCCTGATGCCTTGGGGGGGGGGGTGTTGTGGGTCTCATGGGACCTGCAGGTCAGCCTGCTCCAGCAGGCCTGTAGCAGATGATTAGTCTGTTAGAGGTTTGATTAACGTATTGTAAATACACACAATCTAATGTTAGGCATTTTTTGGAAGACCAGGAGATCGCACAATCTCAATTAACAAATCTGCTTCGGTAACCATGTAAGAGAACACAATCTTTATCTTTGGAATGGAAACCGGTTGGCCTGATTTCAGCTAATTAGTAATTGCAGTGTCTATATCTTCTGTTCTGTGTAGTTGTGACAAGATGGAGACTCAAATGAAAAAAATGGATTCTTTATTATCTGCTTAATTCAAAGATTAGGTGATTAAAAACTTGTATAAACTTGGCACTCACAATGATGTCCCCTTCCTGGGGAAGGCTGTTTGCAGGCAGACGATTCTTCTCTTCATTGTTGTGGTACACAGACCCATCGTGCCTCAGGACGAGGCTGTTTGTGTCTCTGCCCAAAGGCACTTGATTAAGATTCACTTTCTGCGTGGCCACACCTATTCCCCACACACCTGAACAGCACAACCACAACAATCAAGTTCCTGCTACTTTAAAAACACTTTAAACACAAAGGCAACAATGCATTCATATTTATGACAAAAAACAGCTGCAAAAAAAGTAAGTAGGCGAGATTCACATGCATTGTGCTAGTTAAAACTAAAGTTTAGTCAGTCTGTGACAAGTGTGAAGCTGCTTGAGGACAGCTTTGCCTCAGGGTTTAGAGTGGCATGAAAAAAAATTGAACCCGGTCGAGTTACCTGGTTTTCTGATTTTAGGAGCCCATATTTTTCCTCTTTCCTATGGTGTGTTGTGCAGCTTTTTGTGCGTGAAATTACAAAGGCCAATGGCTGCAACAAAGGGAGCCCCTCTCTCTAAATGACAAATCTGCTCCTGAAGTACCTGAAACACCTTGTTTTGCAGCCCTGGCTTTTTTCCCCGTGATGCATCTACATCACAAAGTAACGTGCAACATGCCAACCTACTGGCTAGGTAATTTGTACAGTAGGATCGGAAGACTTCTTTGGGAGAGAAACTGTTCCTGTCAGCGGATGCTTCTTGTGAACAGCAAACTTAAATTGTTTTGAGAATGTGTTTGAGTCAAAGAAGCTCTGAACCACACGTCCAGTCTTTATTGACCTAAATCCTGACTTCAATAAGCTTTGGTTGATGGTATTAGCCTCGGGGTTCTCATGCTCTTTCCAACCAACACTATGAATGTTTGTGAGAAAGAAAATGTCTCGTGGTTTCAGATGCCGTCCGTGTAAGTGAAGAGAATTCCACCAGTTTACATGCAATCGCAAGATATGTGTATCTTCTACAAACAAGTGTGTCCGAATCAATAACCACCACTAGGAATGCACCAGAAAATGGTGCTTACTCTGGAAGGGAAAGAGGCAGAAGAGTAATGGAAACCAACAAAAACCCATATGCCTACCAGTGGACTGGATCTTAAACTCAAAGTAACTTTTGTTCTGGTGCAGCGGAGCGTTGGCCAGACAGCCTCCAGTGCCACATATCCTCCGACCACTCTTTACGATGACAACATCTGTGCCTGGTAGAAAAAAAGAAAAGAAAGCAAGAATACATTTTGCGGGTCAAGGACATGGCAGATATTTTTGAGATGCAACTACAGAATCAACTACGATCAATAACATTATATTCATTGACTCTGCTGACTATATTTTGAGTGATCTCGGAATGGTTTGGACTATAATGTTTCTGCTAAGAATAAGTGCTTTTATACAGAGATAATCAGTATGGGGGAGGGGGGGCGACCTCACAACCTACATATCGTCGCAGATTCAAACATGTTGTACAACAGCATATCAGACCTATTCAATCAGTGCTTTGTTTGTCGTGTCTCGTGTATTCAGAGGTGATCTTTAAAGTTGAGTTGTTGATGGTGTGTAACACTGGGGTTAAGTTGCAAGGAGGAAATCTCAGATTTCACGTGTTCTCCTGTTTGATAATTTTGCTGCGTGAAGTCGTGAAGTATGTAGCAAAGTGGTGTAACCTCATAGGATGTACACAAAGAGGGGGAGGGTGTTCACACACGCAACTGCGACCACCCTTCCCCAACATCAACATGTCACAGCGTTGTCAGCTAGCCAGCTAGCCGACAACGGAAGTAGCAGGCCATTAAATCAGTCATACGCAGTCGACGCGTGAAGACACGCAGCAGGATTACGGACACAATCACGTACCCATGTGGTGAGTGTCTAACTGAACGGTGGGCATTTCTTTGAGGGGGATATGCCCCGATCCGCCATCTCCGCAGCAGCCTAGACAACACGTAAACATCGCTGCCATGATTCCTGCCCGAGACTGAACATCCGGGAACAAAAACCAACGAGCGAGCCTTGGTGTTTAAAAACGCCACGCTGCCACGCGACAGCGACCCCCCGCGGCGGCGGTCGGCGCTGCATAAGCCCCAGCTACAACAACTGTATCCAATCACAGCGGCTAAGATAGGCAGTTGCTCCTGATGGCATGGAAACAAGGGAAGAAAATCAAGGTCAAAAATGTCTACACGTGACTAAGTAACTATTGGATATCGAAGTTACATAACCACAAGTGAACCGAAAGTGAGTTTTGTGGGGGGTGGGGGGAGTGGTTGACAAATGCTGAATTGGTACTACGGACTCATAGCTGAAGAAGAGCATCCTTGAAGTTGGTTTGAATTGGTCACAGGAGGAAGTGAATATAGTTGTTGCTTCAAAAAATCTGTCTCAGATTCTTTCTCCACTTGTGTTTACAGTGCAACCTGACTATTACAGTTTATTATCTAAACCAGCTGATGCATCCAGGTGTGGGCTGTTTACATCCACTGACAAGACCTCACACGAGAGGCTGAAGTTGGGCAGTATATATATATATATATATATATATATATATATATATATATATATATATATATATATATATATATATATATAGAAAAAAACGTGACGCTAAGATGAGACTAAAAAACCCAGTTGACAGTTTTTCACGCTGTAATGTTTTGCATAGCAACAGCCCCTCCCCCCCATCCGACCGGGCAGGGATCCCCTGCAAATTACCCCGCCGCCACAAAAACGCAAAACCCCCCAAATCACCAAAGCCGAGCTGTCAAATAAAATCCGCACATCGGCAGCTTTCGTGTCGGTGGCGTTTATATATATATTTATATGTCGCACCCCGGAGTGTGTGTGCGCGCAAAGGCAGACGAATCAGTGCATTTATATTTTTCCGATCGTCGCCGAAACGGTTAACATGCCATGCCCGGAAAAAAGGGGGCGAAGTCTGCACGGCAACAAGCGCCATGATTGCGTTGCACTGCGCGTCTCGGCAGCTGGTGAGTGTGATTCCTTTTGGTCCAGTAGTTGCATGTTACTATGCGCTCGCTGAAATCTGTCACACAGCTCTTCCGTCAGTACCTTGCCAACAGGAGCAGCGCTTAACGCGAGCGCCAATTTGTCGCATTGGATTGGTTCAGGCGACGCTGATTCAGGATTCAACTGCGAGCTAACCGCCGTGCTGCTATCCTGCGATACAAAGCCAGGGGGGGTGCTCTTATACTTATTATATAAGTTATTTTTGATTTGATATTTCAGCCTGTTTTTTTGCGAGTGTGTCTCCCAACGCCATCAGCTGTTTTTGCTCTGCGCACATCAAGATCAGGATGTGGTTAAACATTAGATTTGGCACGCGGAGCCTTCATTGGCACAGCCCTGCATGTCAACGTTTTGCCCTCTGGAAGCGACGATGAGATTTCACTTTCACTTTTGAGGATGGGAATACTTCACGCGCAGCTGGAACATGACTGCGAACATCTGTATCCTTTACGATGCTTCAGCGTTTTCGCTGGTAGTTTACTGCCGCTGCTGCTGTCCTATTACGTGGCAGCATCTCTGAGTGTGGGTGCGTATTGTGAAGCCTGCTTCTTTTTTTTATTGTTTGTGTTGATTTGCTGGAGGGGTGTTTATGTAAATAAGGCACCAATTTGACGCATGCACGATGTGTTTACAGGACATCATGGAGCAGCTCGAAGAGGAGCTCACGTGTCCGATCTGCTGCGGTCTTTTCGAGGACCCGCGGGTCTTGTTGTGCTCGCACAGCTTTTGCAAGAAATGCTTGGAGGGACTGCTGGAGGGGAGCCGGGGTCCCGCGTTCAGGACGCCGTTCAAGTGCCCCACATGCCGCAAAGAGACCCCGCACAACGGCGCAAACAGCCTGCAGATCAACTACTCGCTGCGCGGAATCGTGGAGAAGTACAGCAAGATCAGGGTCATGCCCAAGATGTCCGATTGCGCGCACCACTGCGGCCAGCCACTGAACATATTTTGCGCCACGGACCTGAAACTCATTTGCGGGATTTGCGCCACGACAGATGACCACAGAGGGCACAAGTTCTGCTCATTGGAGGAGGCGTACGAGCGGGAGAGGAAGGCGTTCGAGGAGCTGCTCCGCGGGGTGGAGAGCTGGCAGAGCGCCGACATCCTGTCCTGCCTGGAGACACTGCAGACCAGTAAGAAGAAGGCTCTCCAGTCGGTGACCAAGGACGCGGAGAAAGTGACGGACTACTTCGACAAGCTCATCAGCTCCCTCGAGTGCAAAAAGAACGAGATCCTGTCCGACTTCGAGACGCTGAAGCTGGTGGTGATGCAGGCGTACGACCCGGAGATCACCCGGCTGGGCGCGGCGCTGGAGGAGCAGCGGCAGGCGCTCGTCCTCGCCGAGTCGTTCCGGGGCGCCTCCGACCCGCTGGGCTTCCTGCAGCAGATGCAGGAGTTCCGCGAGAAGTTCCGCGTCCTCAAGGAGACGTCGCTGCCCGCCGGGAGAGGAGAGATGGACGTCGGTCCCCTCGTGCGCAATTTCGACGTGAAAAAGTGGGACTCGCTGAGGCTCAGGGAGGTGGACAGGATCTCGGTCCCCCACGAGAGCGGCTCGTACCGAGTGGGGGGCTCGCGGTGGACGGCAGCAGCGCCGAGGTGCATCGCCTTACTCATGAGCTTTCTCCTGCCGGCGCTGCTGCTGCTGCCGCTGCTGCCGCTGCTGCTGCCGCACAACCCCGCAGCCTCCGTCACCTCGCAGATGCAGCCGGTCCTCAGCGCGGTGTCCGCGCACCTCGGCCACACCACCGTGTACCTGCAGGGGGTGACTGACGCGTGCAGCAGTCTGGTGGGCGCGGGCCAGGAATGCATCGTGCACATAATTGACTCCGCTGTATCTTTCATCGGCAGTTGTGACCTGTTTTAGTTACAACACACAACCCCGTGGCATTTTGCACAGCTACAGCAAATTGTTCTATCTCAAGTGGCCAAAAAAAAGAAAAAAACTGCTGACAGATGTGCACCTGCGTTTATGGAAACGCTTGTTTTACTTTACTGTTCTCTGTGTCTTTTGTATTATTTCCCCCCACAAGTCCAAACCTCTCTGAAGCCACAGGATCGAACAGTTTATTCCATATGAGAGGCTGCAGCCTTCATTTACATTAGATGCAAATCCACGAATTTAATTCTTCTCTGTCCATGAATGTACAATCTATTCTATATTCTCATTTTTTTTAAAACGCTGACAAGTTTATACCTCTCCCAAGATGATCTTGATAAATAAAAACTATAAGAGATTTAAGACACCTCCATGTTTGTTGTCATAGAGCTTACGGGACATTTTTTAGGGTCAAGTGCGAGGCAGTGAAATAAAACAAGTGAGTTAACTATGATGAGATATAATAGTGTGACGATCCATCTGTGGCCTCCTCGTCAGTCAGGCTGCTGCAGCCTCCTTCAAGGTTACACACGTTACATAACATGATGGGCCCGTGTGAAATATTCAGCAGGCTGCAGGGCACAAAGCAAGACCTTCAAAAATATGTTTTCATAAAATACACACACAAAAAAAAAACACAAAACACTGACGGGTGTGTTTCAGCACAGATGAGAATATATATATATATATATATATATATATATATATATATATATATATATATATATATATATATATATATATATATATATATATATAGCCGCGTTATTACCACGCAACATTAATTAGTGGAGGTTCGTTATGTAACTCGTCAGGTCTCTGAAGTCAAATATCTGCAGGATGTTGAATTAAAAGTACAGCGTGGGCCCTTTTTCCTGCCATGCGTCTGATATTTGAGGGGAAAATTATAACTTGCATGAGGGTAAAAATCCAAAAATTGCAATTGTGTGTGTAAATGGAATTTATATTAAAAAAATTTTTTTAAAAAGACTTCTGAGTCAGCTCAAGATCTTATATCACCAACTGTGGTCTTCATCGAAAAGAAGTCAGAGCCAAAAGGACCGATAATGAATTCATCATTTAACCTTATACATTTATTGACTTATGTATTCCCCCTCTGAGTGGACGTATACAAATCAGACCACGGAGTGAATCCCGTGATGTCAGCACTGACCATAATTCAGGATGTACGTCACGACACGCTCGAACATGTATATATATAGACTTGTGTTGCCAGGCAAACATAGGATGAAAGTAAGACGACCGTGATGCATTAATATTTCAATTGGGACGGCACGCGAGTTTAAATAAAGCCTTGACAAACGTTGACTCAATTCAAATTAAAAAATATATGTTTATCTAACAATGAGAATAACTAAGACTTTTTGTGGAACATGACCATGAAGCCAGGGCGCAGAGTCGGACATTCAAATCAGAAGTGGGCCCATGATGGATTATAAAAATCAATTTCTAATCGCCACCTATAATCTATGTACATGAATAAATCACCGAATAACAGAAAACTCCGGTCAGTGTGTCCAGTGTGAGGTTCCACTCTTCACACACTGTGGCTCTGAGCTTTGGATAGTACATTTAAACGAAGACCTTTTTAATTATCCCTGTTAATAATCATATTGTTTTCCGATGTTATTTCCTACTGTTATAATATTGTTTTTTAAACAAATCGATCATCAAGCTTTTCTGGAAATTGTGGTTGGTTCAATGAGTGCGCACAGATGTGGGGCGGTGACCGGTGCCACCGGGCGCACTGCGGCTCTGGTCGAAGTCACAGCAGGGAAAAAAAATACAAAAACACAATTTTAACATCAATATTATAATAAAATAATAATTTAAAAAATGGAAGCTTAAAAACAGTTGTAAGACAAAATGTGGAATTTCCAGCCACACGTCACCATCAACACTACACTTTCACATTTTGATGTGCTGTGTGTGGAGACAGATGTTTTTTTTCTTCCTCAAGACATGAAACATTTCAACACGCTCCAGATTTAAATCACTACGCTTTGACAAAAATACAAACATTTACTTATTCCTAAAATATTAGGTCACTGAGGGTTACATGACACACAACACACACACACTCACAACATTTTTACTTTCAAAGTCCACCGTGTATCTATGGCATTATAAAATCTATGGCATTATAAAATAATGGATATTATAGTCTGGGTTATCCCCTTTTAAATATGACAAAAAGAAATACATACAAAAACAGAATCTGTTTGTTTATGTCTAATTAATGCTAATTTTCCCCTTTTTCAAAACACACTGCTACTTTTTTTTTATTTTAAACCAAATCCCGTAATCTGCTTTATTAAAAAAGAATTATATTTGCACAAATCTACGTAAATTCAGAATTATCAATAGGCTACAAAAGGCCCACAAGGCCAAACGGAAGAAAAGTGATGCACAGCAAAATATTACTGTTGTGTTATTAGGATTTTTTTTTTTTTTGTTTATCACTGAAGTAATGCAAATGTCACGAGTGTATCTATTCAGTGTTTAACAAAAAGCAGGGACTGGTCCGTTTATCTCTGTAAACAAGTCCTCTATTCACTTACACGACTTATTTAATTTACCTGGAGCTCGTTGCGGTCCCAGGGATTAGGAGAGACAATGACCAGCGGTCATCACACATTAATCCCAGAAGCCGGTGGGACAGCACGAATCTGAATTCATGGTCATCATAACATCTGACTTGGGACGATCGTCATCGTCCGTCCCGCTGCAGACGACGCTCACGTGGCGCTTCGAACGGAGGCCGCGCTGCGTCACGCGTCTCGTGCACATCGGAATATTACAGATATGAATGAAACAGAACCGATTGACAACATGGACGTGAAGTGACCGCGTCGTTGTGAGACCTCCGTGGCGATCGGGCCTAAACCGGCCACTGATCGGTTTTTATAAAATTACTTCAAGAGATAAATATACCCCGACCTATATGTATCGCCTTGATATTTCTGAAAGACGTTTGATGTACATACGTAATCCGCAGCACAATGACTAATGGTTTTTAATCCGCATCAAATCTGTCCTGTTCTCAGATGCGGTGCTGGACAGGCCGGACGTCCCGGCGGCGCCCACACGGGCCGAGGGGTCCGCGGCTTGTTCCTCTGGTACGTTACCCCGACACGTTGATGTTCACTTTAAAATCTACAACGTCACAATAACTTGGACACAAAGTACACGTGAGTAGGACTCAACTGCAAGTTTAGCACGTCATGTTCAATACACAATACAGACAAGACCCGATTTTGTTCTTTTATTTATTCTTTTGCAAGTGCACAGACAAAACAGTGACGTCAACAAAAAAAAAAATAATAAAAAAAATGGCTCAACAACTTCGAACTACCACAACAAGACTGTGTTGAAAGGGTAAACAGTTTACCTGTGGCGACACCTCCGGGGCTGCGAGTCTACACTCAGCTGTGGGTTCGCACCGATTGCGGGTGGTCAGCTTTGCTTCAGCAGCACGATCAATACTGGAGGCTTCAGCGAGAGTCTTAACTCCAATATTTACGTGCTGCTACAGTAAAACGACCAGCAGGTGAGACGTAACTTTTATTATGGGGGGGGGGGGGGGGGGGGGGGGGAAGAAGGAGTACTGTATGTGCACAAGTCACAGAAAAAACAAGCCTATTTCAATCATTACCGCAGAAAAAAGCAAAGGGGCTGAAGAAGTGTGGTACGTTCAGGTTCTACTGATGCAGCACAGTACGGCCTGTATCTCTTTGTAACCCACAAACCATTCCGTGCTGCTACAGCATCACCCGAGCTTCAGGCCTGGTCCCTCTCATCGTTTTATTTGCTCTCTGTTCGTCTTCCAGGCTTCATGTTCACAGACGGGTGCAGACTTAACTCCTCGTGGTGTTAATCTGCCTAAAAGACGTTCAGATGACCATCAGCTTCGTTCGCCTCCTGTCCAAGAGCAGGCTCTCCATCTGAAACACAGGAGAAGAAAAGATGGCAGTCAGATGTCGGCAAGTGCAGACCTGCAGCAAAATGCAATATGGCCCAAAGTATGTGGACCCCAGAATATTTCACTCCCAAAGCTGTTGGTTAACTCTTCTGGGAAAACTATCACAACCTTTTGGAACCTGGCGATATTTTTTTTTGGGGGGGGGGGGGGGGTGAGTTGTGGCACAATTGCTTCCAATAGTGTTGTGGTTCTTATACTTCCAAATTCAGGAAATGGAGATTTTGCTTACTGACACTCACATGCAACAATGAAACAACAGCACAGGGATTAGGTTGTCCACATACTGTATTCAAGGACTTTCACAGACCCAAACCCCCCCCCCCCCATACAGTTAAACATTGCATTATGTCGTTTTAGTAGAAACAGTAAAAACTATTACACGTTTAAATTAAGCTGCGCAACTTTACAATGTTTAGAACTGCATGTGCCAATTTGTGCCAGAGTGGTTTTGTGACACAACCGATGTTCGAAATGATTTCACAACACTAATGAGGGGGGGAGGGATCACTTGTTTGTGTAAACAAGGGGGCAGGGTTGAAAAAAAAAGAAAGAGAGAGCAGCCTGTACTTTGCATGACTCAGAATTGAATCACTTGTCAGCAAACCACTATTATACAGTGGCATTTTTTTTTCATGCCCTTGTTACACACATCAGTGCCATTGACAGATGAGGCCAGATTTATAAAGATGGTGGGTGATGAGGGAGCGAGCAGATCTCCGTCAGTGGTTGAGCGCTCTAGTCCAATAATAATCATGATCCATCGCACAACAGAGACTCCTGTATGTAAATGAGCTATAACACACACATGTGAAAACATGATCACACACATGGAACAACTGAATCCTAATGGTACATCTTCCATACAGAAGACTGTAGTTGGGAGGCGTTTGTCTATCCAGAGAAACATTGACACCATTTTAGAATTTTAAAAACAAAATCCTTGTTTGTGTGCCAACGTGTTAAACTCCGTCCTGATAATAATCCTGCAGGGGATCGGGTCCAGATTGTGTTGCCACTAGAGGTCTCAATGGACCTGTGATTATGACCTTGGTCTGAAATGGACCGGTGAGTCTGGATCTGATCACATCTAACATACGTCTTTCTTCCGAAAAAATAAAACAAAACCCCAACACGAACTCCAGCACAGCTCAGACAAGACTAGTTTTATAAAAGCCATCTCATTCATTTCCTTAAAGGACAGTTACATTAATTATGTGTAGCTTTTATTCTTCTACTCAAGTTACATTTGGGTTCTGGTTATGAATGGGGACAATTTATTGAAATATAAAAATATTAATATTGCATTGTCACCTACACAGCAAATGGCACTGACAATGCTCCCATTGTAAATACAGTCTGAAAAGTGTCAGAAGCTCAACACTTGGAAATGATTGTATGAATTTGGTTGTTTTCTGATTAACTCTGGATGTCAGTGTCCTCAAAAACACAGAACGGCAGTTTTAAAATCGGCCCCTGCTCCCTGCTCCAAATTAAGTTAATGTGCAACAACAAACCAAAATGATCAACTGCACAATCGACAGATAAAATGTGCAGTGGTCAGAATCCAATCAAAAAACTTGTGGTTAAGTTTAGAAAAATGTTAACAGTTACTACACAAACTACAATTGTTGTTGTATGTCCATGGCCAACATTACCTCCTCTATATGCATTTCTCTACAAAGGCGTCGGCACAGATACAATTTGTTTAAAATGTTAATCAATACTTCTCACAAACAGGGAAGTGATAATGAAATGTGTAGGTTTTTGCAGATTCTTCTTGGTGATAAAATTAATGATTACAGCTGATATTTGTTGGGTTAACAAAGGTAGAGAGCACAGATGTAACAACGCTGTCCACACGCAGACACCTGACAGAAGCACCAGTGGATGCAGAACACTTCGTCCTTTTCCCTTTTCTTTTTTTATTGGACGAGTAGGAGCCTGGACCTTTAATTATGCGCACAATTTATACAACATAAAAAATTACCTTAAATACCATAGCATGCAAAAATGTGGTACAAAGGTAATTTAGTATGAAAAGGAAGCATTTCCTCACTAACATAGTTCACACTTGAACTCAATTTCATAAATTACACATTGCATCTAAAAATCCTCTTTTGCACTAATTGGGCCTGATGACCTAAGTTTAAGGTGTAACTTGAGCTTTAAGCATTTGATGCACCACATGTTGTACTGAGGTGAATTCACAACTTCACATCGGGGGGGTATTACTGTCAGATGTCTGGAGTGTGACTGTATCTCCTGCTTTTAGTCCTGGATCTACATCACCTGTCAAATCCCACATATCCTGGCAAAAAATGTAGCTTTTTGAAGCAACTGTTTGAAGCAGTGCTTTACGAAATTATGTGAGCAACCAATAAAGTGAACATAATAAATAATATATATATATATATATTTATTTTTTTAAATCACTAGTTTGTAACAAAAATGCCAAACATCTTCAGCTTCTTGAACATTAAGATTTTCAGTTTTTCTTTTTGTGAAGTGAAACATTTGTCTTAGATGTGACAATAAGAATTCTGAATGTGAATGTGCTCAGCAAAGTCCGGGGTGGAAAAGGGGGCACCTGTCTTTTCTAACATTTGAAAAGATAATTAATTACCAATTTAATTTAAGAGAAAATAATAAATTGAGTGAAAATAATTGTTGGTTAAAATATAATTATATACACCCCCTCAGACATTTTACACATGGGAGCACACATTGTGTTTTTTATGACTCAAAGAAGAAAACCAAAAGAAACACACCAACATCTGAAAGTTCTACTTATCATTTCCATTTGTCTTAAATGTCAGGCCCAGACATTGCTGAATGAATTAATGCGAAGTCGTCATGAAACAACCACTTAACCTTGTCCATCATTATAAATTACCAAACACACACACACACACACAAAAGGAACTCACCAGGTAAGTTGTGTACTTTTCTTTTTACCTGATAATTTCTCTACAAGTCCGAGTGGAATTGTTCACATCAAGGACTCTAACCTCTCCCTATTTTTCCTCACTTTCCTTTAAGGAAGCATGTCCGGACATGTCACCTTCCCTGCGCAGCCTTTTTAACCCATTACTACAACATTTGCTCCTCACACAATGGCCTCAAAGAGTCACCTGACCCCGAGGTTGAGGGTCAAGTAACCTCCTACACCCCATCGGTTACGAGGACCTGGACATGACAACCCATCGCCTCCCCGGATCAAGTGGTCTGGGCTGGCCTCTCTCAGTCTTCTGCCTGTATAAGCACAAACTAAAGGGAGATCTGCAATGACATCTTAGTCTGTGGGGAAAAAATAAACCTGACTGGCAATCACATCTCATCCACACGAAAACATCTGTGCAAATTTGAGCTTCTCCTTGTGTTTATAATGCTTTATACCGCTAAGTCATCGGTGCAAGGAAGGAAGCTACTCAAAATTAAATATATGCAGACACAGCCACTTAGTTTGTCATCATTTAAAAAATTACCAATTAATACTAGTTTCAGAATGTATTAAGACTAAGTCCAGGATAGAGTGAATGTAAAAGTAGGTGTATTGTGCAAAAAACAAAAAATATCTACAAAATGAATTAAATATCCATCACTTGTAATCTTAAAACAGATGAACAGCAGGTACTAGGATACCTAAATCATGGCTGTCCCGTGTTTGGCAAGCAGTAAAAATATAGCATGTACACTATGCCACAACTTTAGATGTAACAAATGTTTCATCAGCTACTGGGGCAGCATGTACACACTACAGTATGTGATCTCTCCAAGCCAATACAAAAAACAGTTCTTGCATTATGACAAAGCAGATGACTGTGATGACATGTTAATGATTGGAAAAAAAATTAATACCACCTTTAAGCAATAACACTTTGGAGGGCGTGTGAAGTCTAAAAGCAGCACAGAGGGTGCTGAAAAGTGTGATTGTTCCTCGCAGAACCGGGATGCTACCGATGAAACACTCGGTCACGTTACTGCAGTGGGTTTGTCAATCCTAGAAAAACCGGTTACAAAAAAAACCTGTCCGGCAGAACACAGGAATAGTGACTGGGAAGCTGCGGGCAGGTCTTTCCAAATAAATTATAGAAAACTCCAGAAACAAACCTGACTAAGACTATTTCACCGGGCATTACTGGTAGATATGTGAGAGACCTCGGAGTAATTTTTACACCCCACAGGCACACACCAACGCCTCCATTGACTGGCAGGTGTGACTGTTACACAAGGAATACTTACACTCGAGGTACACAATACTTTTAATAATGAACACAATAATCTGAAACCCAGGATTAAAAATTAAGTTTTAATTTGATTTCAGTTAAATAATAAGTACAATTTAGCCAATGTCTGAAACTGGCTGGTGGAAGCACAATAGTAATCTAAAAAGTACAGCAATGATTAATGTTTCATTGTGCCATTTTCTATTAGTCACTGAGAGCATGTCCTACAAAAGGGCACATCTTAAAGACTTAATAATTGCCAAAGCCATTTTTTTTTTTGCAAGTGTGGACCAGATTATAAGGTTCCTCCAAGACCAACAGCAGTGTCTGTCACACCACTCACACACACACACACACACACACACACACACACACACACACACACACACACAATGTGTGGTGAAATATTTAAAGCAAACACACATTTGCTGTTCCTGCTCCTACTGTATGAACAAAGCATTTTTAACTTATTAATATTTTCTAATTATTGCCAATTGTCAGCAAATTCATTTCTGATGTCTCCAGTTATTTACTACTGAACAAAATCTCGAGCCACCGCCCACTGCCACGAAAGACAGAGCAGCTATAAACAGGATGCACACAAAGCACACAGTGATGCAATTTAAAAAGTACGTGACATCCTGATTGTCACTTGACCAACAGCATTAAACTATATTTTTTAAAAAGCATGGCCACAACCAACTAATCAAATTAAGTTTTGAAGACTTCCACAACCTTTAACATGACTACCACCACTTTTTTTTCACTATTTACATCATTTACAGAATCATCAGTAAGGCTGAAATCAATATCCATGTAAAGTGTGTACTGTATATTGTATGTGCATACACACATAAGCAAGAGAGGGTAAAAGGGGAAGCAAAGCTTAAGTGTGAGAATTGAACAACACACCCATACACCAAATACACACACACACACACAATAAATGCCTACCTAGGTTAAATTCTGTTTACTGACATTACTCTGGTTTTCAGTGTAAAAAAAATTGATAAACACATTACACTTTATCTTTCAAACCTAAATAAAAAGATTTCCCATTGACTTAAATATTTTGTCTCACTGTTAACTGAGTTTACACACTGAGACAAATAAATAAATAAGCAAAGAGTGTATTACGGCTCTTGCGTGTCAAAAAAAAAAAATTACATGTAAACACGGCCATTAATAATATTTGTATTGATTTCCACACATTCCTTTGCTAGGCTTGACCTACCTACTGTATATACAGTGACAATTACACACCAGCTGGTCCACGTGGGTTACATCGGTAAATACAAAAACGCATAGGTGCTAATATTACTTTTGAAAATATATCAAATTATCTATTTGAATCAAACTATTAAAAAACTGGCTGAACTGGAGACATTGTTGGTCACACTTGTGTGTAAAAGTATCTGCTCTGTGTGCAATCAAGCACACTGGCTGACTCCGGATCATTGGATGATGTGTTGTGTGCTTTACCAAGTCAGTGCTAATAATACAGAAATACACCAACAGTCACCAATATTTTAGGATCAGTTTTTCTAATCAAATTGGAACACTTACACATTAGTACTGTGGACTAATCTAACACCCTCAGGTAAAACAAAAAAAAGCCAGTGCAGCAGAAATAAAAAAAACTCCATGTGTGTCTAGTGAGATGGAGGAATTGTCTTCCTGTATCAAATCTTACTGCCAGGACTGTTGCTGGTTATCATATTACTACCTAAAAATTAATTGTCAAGCAAAGAAGTCACCAGCACCGAAACAGCTACATATTCATCCTAAATACACCGCACAAGTGTAAAAGTACTTTTTGTCACTTTGGGATAAAGAGTAATTTTTTTTAATTAACATAAATAAATGAACAAAGGGGAATATACAAATTTCTAACTGAAATGGGCACAAAAGATGTAACTTTTAGATAAAAATGTTAGAAATTTACTAATATCATAAAGCAGCTAATTGACCATCATAAATACAACAGTTTTTCACAACAGATGATTTTTGCTTTAGTTTGACACAAACACCACTGACCATTTCAACTTACAGAATCTACTAAGTATACACAAACCATAACAGCAGTTAGGCACATTGCTGACAATCATTTAAAAATCACCACCGCCATTCCTACAAACTATATAATTATATCAATTTTTTGCATTTGCTGAAACAGGTGTAAAGCCCTATGCACTTCAGTGATGCAGCACACACTATATGCAAAAAACCAAAGCCAATGCAAAACATATGCTTGTAAGAAGCATGCAAGGACCTGGCACCCTCATATGCTGCACTGTTCCCACTGGTGTTATCAGCCTCAACTGTATGGTTAAATTCACCAAAAACCATAAACAGACATTCCGTTTCACTATAAATCACATCTCAACTTAAGGTTCCCTGAGAATGAACACTATTTAGACTATTCCAGGATTAAAATCACATCTGCGAGGGAACTGACTAAAGCAGATAAAACCATTTTGACAGGTTCTATTTAATGCTGCTGAGACACACAACCGAAACCAAGGCCACTTTCTGGAAAACAACGAACGTGAGCCGTGAAAACCTTTTCCCATCACAGCAAATTTGAATACTATAAAGTTTATGCTGAGTGGTGCAGAAAGGAGGAAGAGAAGGGTGGTGGTGGGGGGGGGGGGGGGGTTCTCTGTAGCCTGGCTACAACACATGTGAGCAAGTACAAGAAGAGAGGCACAGTTTCACCAGGAAATGGGGGTGGGAGCCCATTTTGCCGGAGGGGTCTGAGAAGACAGAATGATGAGTCACAGAATGTCATGCTAACAGTCTGAAACAGCACAGCGGTGCTCCACAAAGAGATTGAAATGGGAAAATACCAGGAAAATGGAGGGGAGACATGGACCTGTAGCATTTACAGGAGATTAACAGTTGGCACTACAGGAATAAAAACTGTTAAAACACACCAGTACTAATCTGACAACTGCACACAGACATAGAGTCAACAATGCTGTAATCCCCTTTCAACACAATAAGAGCAAAATCATGAACACATATTTTTCACCTGTGTGAGCACAATAGATATGCAGTCTAAAACTAAGTAACCACTGAGTTTATATATTACTAAGACTCTTGATCTTGAAATTTCCACTTTGACAAAATGCTACCTCCTCCCGCCTAGAGATAAGATCTACAAATTAAAATCTCTAGTTTTTATGAAACCATAATATCAGCAATCGGCACGCACTGCAGTTGATATTGTAAAACAGATATCAGAATATTGCTTCTGTGGGCTAAATTTGATGAAACTGGATTTAAATAAGCTCTAATGCTGCCTCAACTGAAACATGGTGTGCATTTCAGTCTTCTTTTCCATTTTTACAAAAAACGATAATATGAACATAAAATACATTTCTTTTTTCCACATCTACACAGCTAAACTTGAGCAATATTTTTTTTATCCTTTCACATCATTAAAGCTTTTTGACTCCCTATCTTTAAAATGGCTTTCGACAATTTTGCTGAAATTACACAATGACAAGGCAGGCAGAGACTCTCAACTGTAAGCAAAACATAAAATGGCTGAATAATTTAGATTGGGAATATTTTCGAGTATCCATACATTCATACACCGTTCCTATCATCCTTCTTTTTTTTTTTTTTTACAAATCCATTGCTTTTTAAAATGTGAATAATTACATTATCCAGGCATTAAGTTACAGCCCTTCTAGCTGGTTATATGAAAAATAATACAAAAAAATATCTCCTGTATAACAATTAAATAAAATTGGTGATTTTATAAAACATTGTGTGCATTTCATATAGGAGCATGACAATTGACACAACTACACCTCATAGTGTAAATGAGAACTTGGGTTAGGTATAATTTGCGCATCATTTTTGAATACACCATGTGGTGTACAGTAAATACCAACACAATTACTTATTCTTAGAGAACAAAATCACCTGCCTGTCACATTTTCAGTCATCGTATTATTCATTATGTTTCATACACCCACATTTTTTTTTAGTTTTCTTCCAAGTGACACATCAGGTCTCATAATACAATAATTTCCTCTCCACCTCCTGACTCTGGTATGAAGCGGTGACAACATCTTTCCCCTCCAATTACACAATAGTGAATTTCCCTCCAAATAAAGAAACAAAAAATTACTGTATGGAGGTCAGAGGTTTAAGGGTGAAAATGCTGTTAGAGTATCACCCTTTCTGCAATTTCACTCAAGACAAACTGTACTTATAACTATGGTATTTGGTTAAATTTTTAATTTGGGTCATGCATATCTAAATCGAAGTATAATCTCAAGTCTCTGCCTTACTGCCGCAGAGTATGTAAGAGAAAATGAAAAATCCTGGGGGGGGGGGGGGGGGGGGGGAATGCTATTAGTGCGCACACAGTCAGATGTGACCGGCCCAGGAAACAGATATTCCAGGGGAAAATGGACAGAAGTGGCTGCACTCCTTCCCTCCACGTTCTCCCTGTGGTTAATGTGAACAGGGGATTTGATTATTTTAACAGGTTTGAACATTACACTTGACAATGTGGACGATTATTTGTTGTAAATAAGCGTGACACTGTAAAAAAATAAAAATAAAAAAATAAAAAAATAAAAGATAGGAAGGCCTCACATTATGTAACACGTTAAACCGATCTCTACTTAGGAGGAAGTAAAAGGGGGCGGGCTCAGACGCACAATTATATGGAGCCTGTCTTTCTTCCCCTCCTCTCTCTCTGATAGACAAGCAGTCATGTTGAAGATGAGAAGCACAAGGCGGAATATTACATTACACACATGCAACGATCAGGGGTCCGTTTTGTCACTCCTTTGCTAAACCGATTAGACCCCTCCCTCCTTTAATGTACATGCAGTTGAATTCCATCAATTTCAAAAAAGAAAAAAAAAAGAAAAGGCAAAATGACTGAAGCCTCCAACATCAGACCACGATGAAGCAAAACCCCTCGAGTCCTGAGCTGCTGCTGCTGCTGCACACCACAACAAACAAACAACAGTGTGTGTGTGTGTATGTGTGTGCTTCTTTTAATTAACTGGCGTTAATTCAACTTTACTGCGTCGTTTGGTGGTCGTGAGTCATCCCTGTTAAAAAAGTTGGACCATCAGAAGTTGCGACCTATGGCTGCTGTCACTTGGCCCGGAGCCACGTCGATCAGTCGCCGTTGATCTGAGATATTCAGATCCGGTTTACACATTTTGAAACAAACAACACACACACACACACACACACGAGGCCATAGTAGTCCACACCTGGATAAGATCAGGGGTTCGTTATTAAATCGGAGTCGCGTTAACACAAGAGCTGTCAGGAGTAACGTGACGACCGCAAACGCACCTCGACAGCCACAATGCGACACACGAGACAAGTGGAAATAAAACCAACTCCCTCGAACAACATCACCGACGGTGAGGTCAGAGGCGATGGTGGGATAAAGGAACTTACCAGGTGTGCGTTTTCATTTTTTATTTCATCGCCAACAAAACCCGAAACCCCCGCGTCAAACGAAACGCAACGTCGTGCAATTTGTTTTTTGCCAGCTCCGACAAATAATAATAAAAAAAGATGTATAAAAAAAAAAAGAGAAAGAGTCTGCGCTGCCTAAACAAGCTCGGTTCCAGTGAAGTTACCACAAAAGGCACTGTGTCTGTCGCTCGTGTCGGTTTTTTCTTCTTTCTTTTTTTTTTCTTTTCTCTTTCCCTCCCAGTTCCAGTGTAGGTGCCGTGTGCATTTGTTGACACTGCCGAGCGAGCCTCTCCTCGAGCCTGGCTGCCTCTGCACCTCCCGCTCAAAAAAACACTGGGCACCCGACAAAAAAAACCAACAAAAAGAAAAAAAAACCCAACCCAAACTGTACATTTCTCTCCCAAACTTTGATTAATACGCACCTAAGTTAAGTGTCTCCTTCGTACAATAAAAAAAATATATATCACATAGACTCGGGTTATTCCCCCCCCCACACATCGCCCTCGTCCTGGATACAAACGGACCGCTGAATGAGCGCATTTCTCCTTCTTCTTCTCTTCTACCGTCACAGCGCAGCAAAGTCACAGAGCCCTCTCGGTGCGCTAGCACGCTAAGCTAACAGGCTAGCGGTGCAAGCTGACAAAGCTGTTCAAATGGCCAACGTCTCCCCCCGCCACGGTCGGGCTCTTCTCCTTTTCCACGTACCACCCACCCCCCCTTCCCCCCCCATTCGGTCCGTTCATAATGTCCGGTTTCAAATCAACCTGGAAGAATTCGCGGGCGGCAGTTACCTTGTGTTTCCCGTAAGGAAATTGCGCGGTTCCCCTCTCCCTATAAAAAGAAAAAAGAAAAAAAGAAGCGCAGTTGGATTTTGAGCGCTCGGATTCCTCCCCTCCCGTCTTCCGCGGCAGCGCTCCACATTCGCAGCATCCTCTCGCCGCAGCTGCCGAGACGATCGCTGCTCACTCGAAAATGGCGCCGAAAGATACACTCCTCATTCAAATTCGACAGAGCCTCCCATTGTGCCCATTGGTCGAGCGCGGAGTGGATTCCGCGCAGCCGATTGGCTGCTGAAAATGCACTCTCGAATGACCACGGCGCTCGGCAGAGAGAGAGAGAGAGAGAGAGAGAGAGAGAGAGAGAGACGCGTTAACTCTTCACGTGCCGCTGCCACTCTTCTACAGCGATCGTTTGAAAACCTTTACCTTTCAAAACTTTTTTGGAACTATTCAATGCCACAACTATGCAATATGAAAGAACAGCATGCAGCATCTTATATAAGTGTACCACCGATCTCTATAGTGATACAACAGGGGATTGAGAGAAATCATGAATCCAATAAGGTACAATACTAATGGCATCATTAGGGACTATAGACCAGAACAACATAAATGTTGTATGCATATTAAGGTGTATCAGTTCTTAGTCTTGAAGTTATAGCGAACATTATCATTTGTCAATTTTTTTTTCCACCACCCGATGTGACTACAGCATGATATATGTCTGTGCTACCACGATGGACTGAGCAAAATTCAAAAGCTCACTCCATAGTAATTCACAAATTAACAGCAAACGGCTGAGAGTTGCTATCGGCCTCATGGTTAAAATTGCACTGTTCAGCAGATGAACCGGATCAAATCGTGTTAGCTGTCACTCATTTTACCCCATATAAACAAGTTTACATGCCTTTTGTCAGGGCATAAAGACACTTTTTTATAATGTGCAGACACAAACACTATTTACTTTACAGATTTTCAAAGACAGCGAAATCTGTAGTTTTCCCATGTAAAATACACATAAAGATATGTTCCTGTGGGTGTAGAAGACTGATACATAGCAACAGTTTTTTCTAACCATCCTTGATACAAGCACTGTGGATCTCTTATTTATAGAAGGGGCAGTTTTTTATCACAGTATAGTTCTTGTCTGGGAGTGAGAAGGCCTATCGAACACAATCAGAGAAGAGCCAGACAAAACACATTATTGCAGCTATAGATGACATAAGCATATCATCTGGTGTGTGAGTATGGGGTCAAAGAGTCCAAAGGCCAAGGAGATGCGAACCAAATCATGTCAGGGAACATATAGAGACGAAGGTTTGAATCTGAGTCAGTGAGGTAAAGAGGGGGTGGTAACATTCAGTCAGAAGTTATATTCTCCTTCCATCCTGTTCTCAATCAAATTGTGGAATTCTTATCTTATCTTATTATCTCTGCCAAGGATATCGGTTTGTTTCTTTGTCAGCAGGATAATGCAACACGCATGCAACCGATTTGCACCAAACTTGGTGAAGCCAAATGTCCACCTCTGCCAGAGGTGGACATTTGCTGCAGATTGGATTAAAGACGGTGTACTAGGATTTGATTATATTACTTCTATAAACTTCAAGATTTTTTTCTTCTTCAGATTTTAAGAAAAAAATGGACCCTGATGTAAAAAAGAAAGAGTCATATTCAGGGTGTAGATGTCAATGTGTTTGTATAGTTGGGTGCAGATTATCAGACTACTACCTTCTTCTTTTTATTTTTCTATTAGGAGAGCTAGACAGACATGTGTAGGGTTGTTTGGCCTTGGCAGAGGTATGCGGTCTACTGTGTGATAGTCTAGACTCAATTAAGTTTTCTTTTCTGCTGCCTGACATTTTCTTTAACTTTTGACTGATTTGTTTTCCACACCTTTCAAAGGGCCCTGGTTATCCGGCTCAAAGGAAACACGTTCTGTCTCATGCCACTTCTTCTCACTTTAAGACGAGCTCGGCCAAAACCGCATGAGCGCACACACACGACTGGTGGGCAGAGCCCAAGTAGACGGGTTGGGCTCTGCCACTATAACCCTGCTGTGAACATATCTGCTGTAGCACAGTGTACCTCGGGCAAGGTAAACAGAGAGAGCCATTTCATCCCAACGCACACATAATAACAATACTCGACATTCACCTGCTATGCCAGTAGTTGGCTTCACCTAGGGTGCACGGGGAAAACAACCTGCGACTAGTTGTGAACAGAGACCAATCTTTTGAACCCAACTGTACTGAATTAACATTTCTATAATACAGATGCATTTAACTTTTTCATGTCATTTTAAAACATTATATTTCTCGAGCACCCATCAAGACGCGTATAATTTCCTCGCACTGCTGTCTGCCGTAGTAAAAACCACAATGTTTTCTACTCTGGAGTACAAAAGCGGCCCGGGAGAGAGAGGGCGCCCATTGTGTATGCATTCTGGTGTAGTGTGGACAATGGGGCGGAGAGGAAAAAAACACACTTGTTTACAGATAAACTGGTTTGGACAGGAAGCCAGTAAGGAGGAGCTCTGTGTTGTTAAACAGGCATGTGGAGAGGCAGGGATGAGCCAGCAAAAACACCACCATGACCATAGGGAAGATCATCACACGTCACACGCACGCTTTAATATCTCCAGATTCACATATGCAGTTCTTGCAGATTTGCAAATAGACTCAAAAACATCTTGATCAGTAGCCAGTAAATTCAAACTCCCTCTGCAACACGAACAGAAAAATTGTGGTTTGCTTTGTTTCACTATGACAAAAAATTAAAAAAAGATAAAAATATACTCATGGGTTCCCATTAGCAGAGTCAAACCGTAGCCAAGCGAGAGCTCTGGTGAATACTCCACGGTTTCATCCTGCATTGTGTCACCGTCACATGAGCACACACTGCCTCCCATTAGGCAGGAGACCCTTATGACTCACGAAAACACAAGTCACATGTTACTACACAGATGAACTACGCTACTCAGACTGCTCTGTTATCCTCAGCAGCTTTTCCTGCAGGCCCAAATGAAATCACATCATAATGCATCTCTTCATTAGGAGCGTTGAGACCGAGTGGGGCTCTCCCTTGTCCGCTGGTAGACGAGCCGAACAAGAGCCACAGTGTCATGTGTCGTGGTGTTTGGCACAGCGGGGTAACCCGGCTGCAAAGTTGCCACGCTGGGGCAGTTTTAGTTCAATGTAATTTGATTTCATGTCAGAAGAATTGCATGCATAGTTGGCTGTTACGCTCAGCTGCTTCTCATTCAAGGAGGAGTTTTACAGTTATTTCTCTTCCTCTCTTTCTTTCCTTCTCCTTCACTCATGTAAAGGTGGTGGTGGGTGTGACGGTGGCCCTTCACACACCAGCAGATATGGGACTGCATCTCTTCTAATGATGGGGAAATAGGGAGTGGCCACAGCTCAACTGACAACACACTTCACGAGTTTCAAAAGCATTTACTTTAATAAAATCCTCCGGTGTTACTGAAATGAAGACAATATCGACAAGAGCCCTCAGAGAGCGCAGAGCTCCGCCAAGGACGAGCAGTCCACATATTCAAAAAATACTGGTTGCAGCTTCGAATCGACATCCCTCCTAAAATCTAATCACCTGTTACCGTGGCCGAGGCCTATCTTTGAAAACATTTTCACTCAAATCTGAGAATAAGATTTGGAGTAATCCCGAAAACAAACAAGACAGGCAAACTGAACCAGTCACACAACCTCCTTGGCGGAGATAATAACAGAATAATTATACCCCCAAAAGCGAATTAAAGTCAGGGGTGAATCATGTACCGCAGAAGACAAACAGAAAACTAACAGCTCACAGTTTTCTTGTCAACTTGAGGCACCACAAGGTGATTTCACTTCTGTCTTGTTGAATGTACACAATGCATTGAAATCACCTTCTGTCAAGGTTTGTTACTTAACAAGATTAATCAAAAACTACCGAAAAACTGGGGGCGGATCTGGGATTTTTTCCCCACTTTCTTGAACATGGCGAGAAAGAGCATTAGCCTTTGTAGAAGTATACACTCACTGAGCGCCCCTTTACTTTTCTTACTGTAGAGGTGAATTTAATTCAAATATAGTTTGCTCCAATACTTAAATTCAAACATATCAGACAACACACTCAAGTCAATTATTTCCTTTTCATCGTTCAGGGGGGGAAAGAAAATATTTTGGGACATTAACAGACAATTTCTTATGTACATGCGTGAAACAGCCCCAACAGTCGAAGTGAGCAACAGCCCGCAAGAAAGTGTAAGAGACTGAGGCCTTACTATATTAATGTGGTCTAGTCCCTTGTCTTGGTCTTTAGAGAACACAATGAGCCCCACTGAGAGCTCCACACTAGAGAGAGACTCTCCATTGATGTCTCCTTGCTTCCCCTCCCCCTCTACATCTGTAGCAGCTGCCCCCTTGTGCTCCTGTCAGCAGGGCAGAGTGTGTGTGTTTGCGTGTGTGTATATGCACAAGTTGAGGTGGGGTTGGCCGGGAGGTTAGCGTGGGGCGTGTTATGACACCTCCCCCTTTGGAGGGGTCCGGCGCGCACACTTGTGGGACATCACATTTATCAATGGCTAATAGTCACTAGCAGGTCACCCTGAAAACACAACAGAGACCTCTGACCTCTCGCCAGCACAAAGGCAGCGAGGTGGTCACATTAGACCCCGAGACACTATGAAAAGTGTGCACACACACACACACACACACACACACACACACACACACACACACACACACACACACACACACACACACACACACACACACACACACACACACACACACACACACACACACACACACACACACACACACACACACACACACACACACACACTTAAGTTCTTTACATATGGTAAGGGAAACATGGTAAAATATTGCCTCTTGATTCATTTTTTTAAATAAATGATCCCCTAACCCAATCCCCTGAAAAAATAAATTATTTAGATTGAAGTAAAAGAAAAAGAAGAGAAAAGGAAACTTTTATAGTCAGGGCTCTGCTAAACAGTATCACATGCTTGGCCAGCAATTTCAGATGTTACAGAACAAGAAGCCCTTTTTATTTTGTCTCTCTATAATCTTACAGACATTCTCACACATAGCAATCAAATTAAGTGGGCATAATTCATAGAGCGGGCTGAAATTACATTACAAACTGGGGACAATTAAGGGGAAAAACTCAGCTAGCTGTAAAGAACAGATGGGGGGAGGTAGTAAGAGAAAAGAAAGGCAAACTTAAGAGAATAAAGTCACATTCCACAAAGAAATCTTCTGGTTTGAGACTTGTTAAACAGCAAGAGGAATCAGCAAAGACTTTGCTGCAGACACTGCAAGAGATCTGTCGCCTCGTAACTTCTCTGACTGTTACTGACGAGATTCTCAAGAGAAACTTCATTTCATTCTAAATTGTGATTTTGTCGCTGTTGCATCGGTCATCTTGCTGTTTTCGTATGTATCAAATGCTCTTCTATTTTTTCCTGAATAAATGCGACCACGGAGAAATACATTTTGATCGGTAACCTCGGGGCATGTATTACTACATGGAGTTAAACACAGCCAGTGTTTGTGGAGTTTGAATCTGATTAGAGACAGTTTCCATTCAAAAAGATTGTTATTGTTGTTTTTGGGACAGGTCTAAATCAACCCACACAAAACATTATTCATGTAACTTCCTGCTGTAGTAGTATTTTTTTTATCTTGACTGGATTGTCCACTTCCCTAAGTGTTTTTTCTCTTTTATTGAGGCAGACTGCTGAGGCGGATTACAGAGAAAGCAAAACACAAGCAAGATCTAATCCTAGGCCAGCAGAGTTACAGAAAGGCCTCGAAGAATACGTTTTTATTTTTAAGGCCGACGTTAACAGTTCCCTCTTTTGCACGAAGCTGGTGATTGAGAATATTTTGTGCCTATATTCTTTATCTTTAAATTTGAGGGTGACCGTGCCACAAAGGTTGCGGCAGCAACAGCAGCTTCACCACAGGACACCAGGATGGTTGAACAATGACAACAATATTCACATGCACATTAGTGTGCTGGTAAATCAAAATACAAAATTCCCAATAAATTAGGGTATGGTCAGAGAGAGGTTTGCCTTTAATTTATTACAATGACAGAATTCCATCGGTAAGTCTCAGAGGGCCGATCAATAACTGCAAGGCCAGTAAGACTATTTGCAGAGTTTGTGCATTCGAACATCAGTCACTGGCTCTAATGACATTTAAAAGCTACAGGAGACTCGCTGCACCGTCCCACAGGACTATTTATTTCCTTACAGGATTATGCAAGTTCTCCGCTGTTTTTTCCCCAATCTCTATCTCTTACATTTAACTTGAATAATTGATCCACAGGGCATCAAAAGACCAACCAAATCCTGATTTGAGAAAAATTGCATCGCATGAGTGAAACAACATTCCTATATGTTCATACCATATAAATATCATTTATATAATGTTTAGATTGTGATTAGAATGCATGCTTGTTCACTCCGGCTGAAAGTCTGTGTCCACAGGCAGCTTGTGAGCCGCCACGACACAACGTCAGATCCTAAGCGATGCTTTACAAACTCTAATACAAATAGGGAAGTGTAAAAAAGGAATACAAGAAAAAAACTTGAGTTGTCAGACAGTGACAAGATGATACTGAAAATCTAACATAGTTTTTCATTCTTTACATACTCCACTCTAATCTGAGACTCCATTGACACAACCAGTATTCTTGCCTTGCATGTGTTAGATTTATATCAGTCACCTATTACGATTAACTGTTATATTGCTGACTTTTAGATGCAGGAAAACTGATGTGTCTTTGAACTTGCGTGAAGTCTTACAGTTATACTGTTAATGTTATATTGTTAATGTCACTGCACTGAATACTATGTGTTTTCTAGTGAGACGACTGTTTCCACAAGTCCAGTATTCACTTAACATTCGGCCAATATACATTAAAAGGATAGACTAACCATAAGCATCGCTCCTGCGGCTCATTAAAATAACGTCCAGGGCGGAAAGCAGCTCCGTTCTTACGGTACATCAGTGATGGGAAATACCTTAAATTCTGTCAGAGTAAAGTAATAAAAACTTTAAGTGTAATTTTATAGAGAATAGAGGAGGGAGAGGATTTTCACCTATATAGCTTAAAAAAAATTAATAACAACCCTGCAAACGACTGGTCGAGTACACTCACTCACTGCGCTCACATCTCAATTAGAGAAAAATGCTTAACCATAACATTAGGTTTTTTTTTAATTCGGAAAATGACTGTACAGCATTACGTTCAATATGATTATATTACAGTCTAATATACAACTGCTACTAAATTCACTGATAATAATGATAATGTAATAAAGCAGCTTGTCACAAGGCAACGCGGATTTGAGTGCAATAATTCCAAACAAAGATCCTGTATTCAGTATGAACAGCAACTCTCGGTGGAAATCATTCGGCCTCTTCTCTTTTGCTGCAGCTTTGCAGCTCACGACTAACTCTGATGTTTTTTGCAGAAAGTTTGCGGCGCTGCAGCCTGAATGCATCTCGCCACAGATTTTTTAAAAATTCATATTGTTTTTATTCACATGGTAAGGTAGCTGACCAGTGTTGCCGTTCTGTCACTCCGTCACTGTAGGAGCTGGACGGTGCGGGAGGACTGCGGCTAATCTCCTCTACGACCGTTGACGGCGACAGTCGTGTGCTGTACGGTTGCAATTTGGCACGGAATGAGGGAAACTTAGTGGCAATATTCCTGCTAACAAAAAAACAAAACAAAACAAAATATATACGAGTCACAGTATAAATGTCTCTTGGTATAGCGACAGTTTCGGCACCTCTTTGGGGAGCACAGAATGATTTTGGAGCAGGTATAGTTGCTGAGAAATGTCAATAGAACTTTGTAAATGAAGGGTTCTCCTGCCAAGTATCTTTAGCGTTGAAACTAGTAGCGTGCTGGTGATGGATTCTCACATTTTCCATTGACACTCTAGAGGTTACCCAGTGCTTCACCTGATCATGTGAGACATGCACAGAGTGTTTAAGGCACCTGACAGCATCCGAGTGAGAACAGGTTCTGTGAACGGATGGGGGAAATAAAAAAAATCAGACTCCAAGCTCCATAAAAAAAAAAAAAAAAAGGAAAACCCTGTCTCTATTCATTGTCCTGCTTCTGGACTACAAACCCGAGAAATTCCTGCGGAAGTCCCTCCCTCCCTCCCTCCCTCCCTCCCTCCCCCCCCCCCCCCCCCCCCGCGCGGCTGCTGCTGCTGCTGCTGCTGCTGCTGCTGCTGCTCGGCTCTCCACCTCGATGATGTAACCACTTTCCAAATATAGCGTGTTGCTGATGGCCGCGCGGCCTCGCCATTGGCCGGCGCCCGCTGTCAGTCGCGTGACGTCACCGGCGCCCGTGTTATTATTGTAAACAGCCCGCCTGCTCTCCGCCGACGCGCTGTGCCCGAGCCGACGGCTCCATCCAGCTCTTTGTTCATGCAGTGAAAACACCGACGCGACAACCCAGCGCGGCCGAACCGTCCGCCCCGAAACTGCGGATCGGACACATGGCGCCGGCGGGAGACGATGACACCGCATCTGCTTTAATGCGAGGAAGCAAAAAAGAATAATAATAAAAAAGAAATCATCGCGCTGCTGCACTGTACACGTCCGTCGATCGCCGGGATCTTCATGCAACCGGCGACTTGCTCCGGGGTCTGCTGCTGCTGCTGCTGCATGAATAACAACACTGAACTGAACCGTTGAAAGTCTCGTCAACGCACAACACACCGATGTCGAGGTTGTTCACACTCGCCCTCACATAAAGTCATTTATCGTTCACAATAGCAGCCCCGGTCTTTTAGCAGAATAGTTCCAAGCCCCTAAATGTCAAATTGACAGTAAACTACAAACTTGTCATTTTTTCTTTTTTTGGGGGGGGGGCAGCGTGCACATCGACATCCCTCACACTGAATCTGACATAAAGGTCTAATACTTTCTCTTCCACACCTCGTCAAGTCGACAGCACTTTGTGTCGCAGACAATCGACCAGAACGACTTTGTTGGCTGCTTTTTCTCTTCTTCTTCTTCTTCTTCTTCTTCTTCTTCTTCTTTGTTGTTGTTGTTGCAGTGACTCGCACCGTGTACGACAAACTCCCGCGAGTCGCGCGGTCACACACCAAAAGTTGAAATGACTCCAGTGAATGTTTTAATGGCACTTACTCGATCGCCTGGATGCGTTCCGGAGTGGTCGACTGCATCTCTCTCTCTCTCTCTCTCTGTCGCCGCTGCCCGACGACCGACGACCGACCGACCGGCCGCCGGCCGCCGGTGACACCCCTCACCTCCACATTTCCATCCAGGCAAGTTGACAACGAGCTTCCGTTCCCCGACTAAGTGCAGTTTCAGCAAAGCTTCAAGGAAGTTGTTTCTTTTGTTCCAGTGTTTTTTGGTTGCGTCAATGTTGCGAAAAGGAGGGGGGCGGGGGGGGGGGGGGGGCGGAGCGGTGGATGTACGGAGAGCGACCGAGGGAGAGGAGGGAAGAAGAAGAAAAACACACACACTCTGAGCGCACCACAGCCTAGTTCGCACTGCTGGCCGTTAACGCGCAGAAAAAAAATACCAACCCTCATCCAAATCCGCGGTAAAGTCGTCTCATCAGCTCACGCTCACGTGTCCGGGACGAGCAGCATCCCCTCCGAAGTGAAACCGACGAGCCACACGGCGCCCGGGTCCGATAGGCTGCCCGAGATCAGGCTACACTATAGATCGGTGCGCCCCGTGCGCGCGTGCACGGAGGAGCGGAGACATTTGCATACAGCCCCGGCTCGGTAACCGGAATGTCTTTACGCAGAAGTACACAGATTATATGAATCGGCTTCCTCACTGTCGCTTCCCAAATGGCGCTCACTGGCTCTTCACCGAGCCTACACACACACACACACGCACACGCACGCGCGCACATACACACACGCACACGCACGCACACACACACACACACACACCACTACGCCTTTCCACTTCCAACTCCGCCAGTTCCCGGACGGTAATGGGCGGTAACGACAGTAACGCGTTACTACGCCGCTTCCCCCCAGCGAGGAGGAGTAGAGCGACTTAAGATTTCCCTCCTCTTAAAAACAACAACAACAACAACAACAAAAAACTGCCATCACACGAATTCACGTTTTCTCACAGCCTGAACGCCACAAAAAGAATGAAGTTGAGCAATTATCCAATCCAGCCATTTCCCCCTCTCTCGACAGGTTACATACTCTCTGTTGTTGATCAACCTATACGCGGAGCAGGGAAAGTTCACGTTCTTCTTTTATTATTATCAAACATTAAGATGGAAATGACTACAGGACAGGTCATTTGGTTTCCTGGTTTGCGAGGACAAAGGCAGGGGCGCGCGGAGCGAGCGCAACAAGTCATCGCGTAGAACGAGCGAGGCTGTTGACATCGGGTCGTACACAAAAACAAACAGCTGAGGCACGAACGGACTCTCTGACACGACGAGCCCGTCGCTGTTCTCGGAGCAGATTGGGGCTGCGAGAGCTGAAGGCGGCTTACTATGCAGAAATAGGATCATGTAGGTTCACCGGATGAAAAGGTGAGCGCCCTGCGTTTCCCCCGCCGCGGTTACAGCGGCGTTGCGTCAGGAAGTTGTCGGTGTCAGTGGAGTCACCGTCGGGACGCACACGGCTCGACGACAGGCACCGTGCACAGCAAAGACTCGAACAGAGCCGCTTTGGATCGTTTTCTATATCAGACACTAGGACAAAAAAACCATCCAGCGCCTTCAGCTCCTAAATGTCCTTGAGGGTGTTTTGACCTCAGGCTGTGAAAAAGATATATTTGGAAAATAAAACGCTGCAAATTTCACTGACGAGAGAGTTGAGTTCCATGAAGGTTGTGGATGAATTCTGCACATCTGACGTGTGTGTGTGTTGTGTGGCAGCGTCATCGCAACGAATGAACCAAGAGATTCTCATAGAGGAGCTCATCCTGTAGAAGTCCTGTAGTTTCAGGCCTGTACTGTATTTCCTGGTTCACAAACTCTTTGGTAGCTCTGTGACACTGAGTTGTTTGACTGTAACATAAAAATCGACGCCAGTGAAGGATAAACATTTGAGAGCTTGTGCATTTGTATCCCACAATGAACTCACTGCAGCCTCGAGGCGACGCGTGGCAAAAACCTATGCGTAAAAGTCGCCGTACACGCCTGGGAAGCTCTGCTTTGTTGTGGTGTAAAAGTCATGAGAAAACATTTCGTAAGGTTCTTATATAATATAGGGATGTGATCGTTATAAAAAAATATATAGGTTATACTTTTGCTGCATTTGCCAAACAACCAACTGTGCCATCACTTTTTAAAAAGCCAACAAAGGGAGGAATTAAACACGAGCCTCTTGTTGATATCAATAGTAAAACAACACTGCTCGTTATCACAAGCAGTTAAACATGTCACTCTTAAACCAGTAGAGGAACAGGAGGAACACGTTAAATGAAGAGGTGAGCTATTTTCAACCTCGAGCTCAAAACGTTCGGACGTCCCATACATACCGTGACAGCAGGTGTATAACGGCCACCGTGCGTCCCAGGGGCTGTGCCGCAGTTCATCTATTAAAAGGACTGGACTGAAAACGTCTTAACCGTCTGACCTGCAGCCTGCTGATATACACACACGATAAAACAAAACAGGCAAGGAAGAAAACATTTGCTTTTTGGACTTGGCGAGTGTTGTCATAGCATCATTTGAATTATTTTGAGACGTCTATAAGAAAATGTACAATGTATGTCGTGCGCTGAGACTGAAGTACAGGATGAAATCTGTCCGGTGGTGGCTCATTACGCACGAAATGATTCGTCTTTATTTGGACAGAAAATTCCACTTGTTCTGACAAGGAAGTGGTCACTATACATGATTCCATTTGTTGAGTTTGCCAGAACTAATGCACTTAAGAATAAAGTTTAATCCTGAAGCTTTGAGGGCCGGATAAACGGCAATAAATCCCCACACACATAATAAAAATTTCTGCCAACTGTATCTGCTATTTATTAATTGGGTATTAGTGATAACCTAGTGTTCTGTGTGCAAATCAGCTGACGGAGCTGAAGAAAAGTAACTTGTCAATACGCTTGACCTCTCTCTCTCTCTCTCTCTCTCTCTCTCTCTCCCCGCGCGCGCGCCTAATGTTTGGGGCGTGTCACGCGCGGCAGTATGTGAATATTTGCTCCAATGTGTGGGCTGATGCAAAGTCAGACTTTAAAAAAAGAAACAGCCGCTCAGTTATCTGATGGACTGCGGTTTCCCTAAAAGGTCATCGACGGAGAGCAAGCTTGCGCACAAATTCGCCCGCTCGTGGAGACATTTTTATTCCAAAACAAACTCACGTTTCAGACGTTTGATTGCGTTGCCTCTTTTCTGGTTCATCACTTGGCTGCTTGACTCTGTGGGCGCTGACCTCTCCTTTTCACACAATATGTCATGACAAACGTGTCACATACTTTTGCGACCAATCACTAATGTCCTTTCATGCAAATTGTAAGAGAGAGAGAGAGAGAGAGAGATACGGGACGTCACATGCGATTGTCAGTTGCAAAGAAGAGGAAATGCAACCAAAGATAAAACTCTAGACGCCGGATCATCCCTCCTCCTGCGCTTTGTAACAGAAGTTTACCAAAGGTTCCTGTTTTTAACTTTGTAATCGATTATCTATCAGAAGCGGTTTCAGCACGCAGCCATGGCCATACATGAGCACATTCAACATGCGCAACAGCAGGCCAGTTAAAACACATCACACCTTTTGTTTAACTCTGATATTCAGAATATGAGCAGCAACTGAAAGGTCATATTGTGTGGGAGGAATCTATATGACTATGACTCACAACTCCTGTGTGTGTGTGTGTGTGTGTGTGTGTGTGTGTGTGTGTGTGATGTGCACATGACACACTAGTAGCCAACAAATCATCTCCGCCTGTCAGACTGTAAAGAGTTTTTGGGGGGGTTATTACTGTAGCTAAAAGAGAAGTCAGGAAAAAGACATTTCTCGTAAAAATATCTGTAACCGTAAAAATATCTAAATCTAGATCAAACTGTTCAGTTCATCATAACCTCAGCTGGAATTCAGTCATGTGTTGAGTCAGAGTAAACCTCACACTCGACCTGCATCTGGTGAAAGACACTCAGTGAAACCTCATGCAGATCTCACAGATCTCGGGGGGGAGACAGTCTTTTTCCACTCATGATGTATGGACTGAAAAAAATGCCATTGCCAGCATTCAAACATAATCCCCGTCACTCTGACAATGCCATCCTTGTCAGCCCGAGGACGGAGCCAAGATCAATGATGTTCACTCAATTAACCCGATGGATAAAATGTCAGCGAGTTTATGGATGAGAGAGAGCGTCAAGCTTTGCTCAGAATGGAAAAATGTTTACGTCCTGGACTGTGTGTCTATACGGGCCCGGCGGAGACAGTGGGTGAGGCCTGTCCCCACTGAAGCGCCCTGTGTCCAGAGCAGAACTAGGTCAACAGAGACCGCTGGTTGGTGAGTTGGAACGATGCTGCTCTCTCTCTCTCTCTCTCTCTCTCTCTCTCTCTCTCTCTCTCTCTCTCTCTCTCTCTCTCTCTCACACACACAGGGAAAAGAAAAGGAAGGGGGGAAAAAAAGCAGGAGAAGAAAATCCTTGCCTTCAATTGAGGGATAATTGGAGACTGTTTGACCTATTTGTCCCCTTAAATAAACCGTTGGCCATTTAGTCGGGAGTGGGTTGAGAGCGTGTTGAGCCCTTCAGTGGACCCCCTCCAATTATGCTTTTTTTAACATGCTCCCCATTCTCTTTTGTCTCCGCCACGACTTACATTCAAGAGATGTTCAGTGTGCAAAAGCACTCAGTCAATTACACAGTCATTGCCACAATATAAAGCTGCATTAACGGCTTCAGTGACAAAGTAGTTTGAATTAGTATTTTTCCTGAAGTGCTTCGCTTGAAGAGAGTACAGTGCACGAGGAGCATGGGGATCAAAAGACAGATGAACACAGGACATGCATGAACTCAAGACAGTGATATGACAGGCCGTGAAACAAGACGGTGCACCGAGGAGTGATTGGAAAGTTGTCACTCGGAGGCGGCTTTGCAGAATCTGGAGACTACTCAGCCCCCAGTAAAAACAATAGGTTGCCAGCGATTATCCCATCTCTCTTCACTGATGCCTGAATGTCACTCAAATTTAAAAGCATCAGGAACATTAAAAAAAAAAAAAAAAGGCAAAAGCTCACACGAAACCCACGTCGAGTCAACACGAACGGAGATTCGGATGAATAAATAACCGTAGCATTCGTTGCATTACGTATCTTGTGCATAGTCTCTGGGGTTATGAAATGTAGATACTACCATGGCACACGCTAACAGGAAGTCACACGCAGGTGGACCCTCAATGCAACCTACTGTATGCACAAAAAGGTGGCCCACATTCACAGAGTGCTTATGGGGCTGGTGTCCATAGGGACGAGAAGTGTTCCTCCTGCGACAGGTTGCCTGTCCTGCCCTGCTCAGCCCGTCGGGACAATGGGAATCAACAGGTAACTCGGCGACCTGAGCCGAACACACTTCCCAGAGAAAAAACCTGAGCACAAAGGCCAATCACAACATTATATGTTCCCTTTCTGTTGACCTACAAAGGCTCTCGCCGTTACTCACATGCACGCAAACCGAACTTACCTGAAGAACCGGATAAAAAAAAAGAAGAAAAAAAAAAGGAGACTGTTTAAATTGAATCCCGTTTCCTCTTTTATCTCAGCCGTGAGCTGGACACAGCAGCCGCAGTTTGCATGTGAACAGTGTGTGTGTGCAAGAGTGATAAAGGCACAGAGAGAAAACACACGGAAGTGACCAAACATATCAAACTGTTGGGGAGAGCTTCAGCTGGCGCCTCATGACTGAGGCCTATGACTAAGATCGGAAGAGAGTAGGAGTGTGCCTGGGCCAATGTTGCCATACCAATACTGCAGAGAAAAGAGCGAAGGTAGGGAAGAGTGGAGGGGGATTGGACCGGGCTCAGATACACGCCAAATAAGACCAAACATAGGCGGTGTGTGTGTGTGTGTGTGTGTGTGTGTGGGGCGTGGGCACTATTCTGCCTCATTTATGTAAACATTTGTTGACCTCTTTGACCCCACGATCACATATGATATGAGAGTAAATGCATGTGTGTGGTTGTGAATGGTCAATTCACTGTTTATCACGTCTTTGTTATGTGTGCTGTCAGTTGTACAGTCAGTGATCGGGCAGCACGCAGGCAGTCACTTCAACAAAACACTTCACAAAGAGAAGAAAGGGGGAAGTAATCGCTAAAATTGTCCACTTCCTCTTCTCTGTTCACTCTTTGCTGAACACAAAGTAATTGCACTGAAGTCAACTTCTTATGCGAGTGAATCTGTTGAGGCTCTTCAAAAGAGCCGGGCCACTAAAAATCTGATGGCTGTGAGTAATAAACCCTGCCTTCAAAAAATGATGGTCAGCAAAAAAATGTAATAAATAAATAGAATTTCTCCGCTTTTCTGGCCATTTTATCTGATCACCAAATGTTTCCCTCCATTTTGTGGCCTCACGCCCTCGCATCACGACGTGCCCGCCCTCGTTCCCTGCCTGTCCCTCATCCCCGCTCCGCCGTGTCCCACACTACAAGCCTCTCTTCTTACCGTTGAGTCAGTTTGCCGCTGACAGCAGCGAGCGACAAGGAGGACTGAATCATCACGTTTTAGAAAGGCACCAACTTCCATCCATCAGTTCACACTCGTGAACGCAAAAACACTGTGTGAGTGTTGCTGGCCTCTTCAGCAAAGTGTTTCAAAAGATATGAGCAAGCTACATGGAGAAAATGGGCAAAAATCGTGACCTTGCTACCAAATCAACAGAGCGAAGTTGGGTCTTGTGTTAGGTTTTTCGGCGTGTGCCAAGTGGAGTGTCCTCAGCATCGACAGCAGCTCCAGAGAGGGAGAGGTGTATCACTCCAGCAGGATGCTGGTCCTGAGGTGTCTGGTTTCAGATGGCGGGCGTGCTGGGAGCACAGTGTGGAGCACAGCACAGCCAAGTGGACAACAAGGGAAACACGCAGAGACACAGGTGTCCCTACCAAGCGTGCAAGTGTGTTTATTTGCGAGCCCGTGTCTAATATGCATCCGCATGCAAATGTATGGTTGTGCCTGCGTTCGTATGGCGCGTGTACATTGTGCGGCTGCAGCACTTGCACCTGAGTGTGTGTGTGTGTGTGTGTGTGTGTGTGTGTGTGTGTGTGTGTGATGTCGGGGCAGATGTTTTGGTTGTGTGTATGATGTGTGCGTATGTGTGAGTTTGAATTAGCTCACTGGGTATCGATTCCCGCGCGCTCTCGCTGCACTTTAGCTGCACTCGTGCATACTTCCCCCCCAGGACGACAACACCTGCAGATGGAAATCAAGCACAGTGAGTATTCCTTAAAAGAGCGACGCGATGATTGAACAAGCAGACGCAGTCGTGTAGGAAACAAAGATCACGGTCTCTCTTACAGTGTGTATCCCTCTGTCTCTCTCTATTTATTTACAAGTCTCTCTCTCGCTCTCTGTCTCCTTCTTGCCCTCTCCCTTTAACTCACTGGAGGATGCTAAACCATCAGGTCCCTTGGCTCCCCTCCATTGGATGATGTCATTTCAGATGACATCACCATGCAGTGTATGTGTGCATGCGATATGTGTGTGAGCGTGTTTGTGTGTGTGTGTGTGTGTGTGTGTGTGTGTGCCCAACCCCCCCTCCTCCTGCAGCCCTCCCTTTGCTTCTTTCCTCGGAGGAAAGGTGGTGTTTGACACACACCCGCCAAAGCCAGACCATCGGCCAAACTGCCATGCTAGCACAAGTGCTCACACAGACAGGGATGTACACACACACACACACACACACACACACACACACACACACACACACACACACACACACACACACACACACACACACACACACACACACACACACACACACACACACACACACACACACACACACACACACACACACACACACACACACACACACACACGCTCTAAAGAAGGAGGTGAGGTATTCTTCAGAGCAGTAGAGGTGTTTTGTGAGAGTAGACAAAGAGGAGTGGAGGTGTGGCGAGGGCTCAGGGAGGGGATGGGCTCTGAAGGGCAAGTTAGTTTAATTACACAATATTGCTGCTACCATAACGCCACAAAGCCAAGGCACACACTGTCATTATGATGAAAACTAGTACGCAGAGGAATGCCACGGACAGCCTGAATTATTTTGGGACCCATTGTCTGTTGTTAACACGGTTATATTTAAGACTTCACAGTCTGGCGTAACGATCCGATCGCAGAACGAGTTCAAGGAATTTGGAAATACACTATTCATATTGATGTTGAGAAAAATTGGTATTTTGTTTGCCGGTTACTCTAGCTAAACACAGGCTTGGGGGGGGGGGGTCAAAAACAAAAACACAAGAAACTGTCAACCAGTTCCTCTAAAGCACACACATGATCACACTGTGTTGTGTTTGTTAAACACCCACAAAAAAGCTGAAGCGTGAAAATGAGAAGTCGTGGTTTTATGGGAACTGAGCGCTTGACTATTTCTTGGGAGTCCTGGTTCCCAGCCAATAAATAGTCCTGCACGTATAGTAGCTCACCATAAAACCACAACTTCTCATTTCTACACTTGGCCTTTGATATGGATTATACAAATATCATATAAAGTGCTAATATGTGGTATGTATTTCTTTTTCTTAGGCCAGAGCCAGGCGAGCTGTTTTCCCTTGTTTCCAGCCTTTATGCTAAACTAAGCGAACCCGCTGCAGGCTGTAACCAATATCTATTGAACAGGCATAAATGTGGTATTGACCTTTTCCTCTAAGTCTCAGCATGAATGTGAACTCAACACAAACAGTCGTTCTCCTTAATGACAAAATACGTTTGTTCGTGCTCCGTAGGTTAACACACATATTAGTGTGTTTCCTCCTCGGACACTTCGACAAGCAAGACAACAGCGTTTCTCTGTGCCTTTCGAAACCTTTGCTAATGCCGCGCTGAAATACAAATCAGTTTGTGACTTCTATGGTTAAGGTCTAGTTGGTGGTTAACTCATGGTGTGGTCGCGGTCATGCATTCAAACAAAAAAATACAACGCAAAGGAATCAAACAATGGTCTCCCCCTTGTTCTAGTCTTTTGTCGACCCACTCATCCACCTTGACCTCCTCCCTACACGGACGCACTAACGTCACCTTGCTTCCTCTTTTTCTCCCGTCATAATCGTTATGGCCATTAAAAGGCTTTGTTACGTGGTACACCAGCAGATGTTGTTTTGGAGATGACGCCATCATTCTTCTACGATATACCAGCATCTTTAAAAACTAACTTAAATAGAGCCCACTGCAAACTGTTTTACAAAAAAAAAAGAAGGCATCACCAGTTCAGGCAGCAGTTCACCTCACGGAGCCCCAGCTCCGCACGCTAACATCTACTGTAGGTAGGGAAGGATGTTGTTATAATGATTCAATTTCTGCACAATTACTCGGTGACAAGCAATGCGCTCGAATCTTTTGCCGTGACTAATTCCGTGCAAAGATCTCCTCGCTCACGTCTTTCATACAAGTCTCAGTGCAGCAGAGGCACTCCCACACTGAAACACGCCTGGGCTTTATTGAGCACAGTTGGCACAGTCTGATCCAATGATGTCATCCTGGTGAATGGGCCGGCAATACGGGGATCAGCAAGTTTCTGAAATGAGAAACGGTGGGGACAGACGTCATGTGTAGTGGCAGATATTGGAGTCATAATGGCGGAAAGGTAAAATTGCAGCGTTCTGGTTTGTGTGTGTGTGTGTGTGTGGGGGGGGGGGGGGGGGTTCTTCATCTTTTTGTATAGCAGGGACAATGGTGAGCGTCGGAGACGATGTGCCCACAAAGCTGGTCTCAAATTACATGTTGCACGTCTGAAAATATTGAGGCATGGCTGGAGTTTTTTTTATGTGGTGGTGCTGAGGAGTTTTGATAAGTGGTTTAAGACTCTGCCAGTGAAATCTGTTGTTTTCAGATCGGGATAGTAACCTTGCACGACACAGATTATAACCATCAGTTTGAGGCACGTATTGTGCTGTTTGTGTGTGTGCCGAGGTGGGGAATGTCAATATCAGTTCTACAACTAGATGGTGAGGTCCGGGGCTTTGGTCATGGCGTTCACCCGTCTGTCCCATGAGTACAGGCCAAGACCCCCGTCACCTCCACCTGCTCCAGCCTCCAGAGGGATCAGGGGACTATATTTAGACCAACAAGCTTGATGGCAGACATGAAGCGGTATAGAGATCCTCCATTATTGTTTGAAAACTGGGGCCCACATTTTGTGCCAAGCATTATGGGGGATTATTTACTGCAAAAAATATTCCCCTTCATCACCTCAAATGTGCGATTTTATTTATTGATTTTTACAGAACTTATTTAAAATAATACAAACGTAATATATTTACATATT
Organism: Scophthalmus maximus; assembly: GCF_022379125.1. Taxonomy (NCBI): domain Eukaryota; kingdom Metazoa; phylum Chordata; class Actinopteri; order Pleuronectiformes; family Scophthalmidae; genus Scophthalmus; species Scophthalmus maximus. The sequence goes on along the minus strand of NC_061528.1, from coordinate 7,036,746 downwards.
TATATTTATCACATATTTTTCATTTCATTTTTATATAGTGTCATTTCCCTGGAGAAGGCAATATCGGTGTGTTCGTTGGTTCACCACACTGGACAAGACAGAAATATTTCAACAACTTTTAGATTATAGCCATGAAATTTTGCGCGGACGTTCATGGTCCCCAGAGGATGCATCTCAATAATGTCGTTGATCTGACATGAATTTTCTTTTAGTGCCACTTCTTAAAACTACGATGCACTGCCATGGAATTTGGAACACTTCATTTATCCTATGGATAAACTGTAAAGATATTAGTGATCCTTTAATTTTCTTATGTAGCGCCATCAATTTTTCTAATTTTACTCTAATATTGGTACATTTTGCTATTATCTGTTGTTAACATGCTAATACACTCAATTAAGTTGGTGAACATTAATCTATTAAACAGGGAAGAACAGGATGGTAAGATTGTGAGTAGGAGAAATACCGTAAGTGGGTATTTTTTGCAGCGTTGAGGAGGCCAGACAAGGAGTCCACCCAGGGGGAGGTGTGGACCTTAGCCAAAAGCTCACACCCTCTCTATTCCTCTGCACAGCACGGTCTCTATCCCTCTCCATCTCTCTCTTTCTCTCCATGTGCACTCCTGCCTCTCATGCACCTGTTGTTCTTTATGAACATTCAGCTCTCCCTTGAACAGGAGGCAAGGCCCTAAGAATTTCCACCTGTGCGTGGGAGGTGTGTGTGTGTAGGTTTGTGTGTAGTGGTGTTCGTGTGATAAAGTGACAAATAAAGGGGAAGACAGTAAAAAAAGGGAGGAGAGCAGCAATGGTGTTGTTTTTATTAAGGGATAACTTAGGAATAAATATCCCCCTTATAAATACACCCTCTTTAACTCGAAACACCCTTCGAACCCCCCCCCCCCCCCCCCCACCCCCACGGGCCCAAATGTCGCCCTAACATTGACATGTTTCGGGTCATTTCATCTGATGGGATCTCCTGGGAGGAATTAGCATGTGCAAAGGAAAAGTCCACAGTTTTAAAAGCTCAGTGTTTCCAATTTGCCACCACATGCTTCAAATTAGCCACGTATTTACTAAGGTCAGGCGCTGGGCACGGAGACCATGGGGGAGCCCGTGTACGGCATTGAGAGGGAAGAAGTGGGAGAGAGGGAGAGACGGGTAAAGAGCTGAGACTGAGAGGGAAGTTAGTTTAATTGCAAGCCACTGTTGCAGACTACAAATTTTGGTTCGGCCTAAATGAATAAGCACAAGCATTTCCGTCTCGAGAAATTGTAATCTCCTCTGTGTTCAATATAAATCCAAATAACATAGCCACTTCAATATTCCGACACCAGAGGCACACATGAATCCCGCTGGGAGAAGACACAACAGCTCCTTCGACACTCAGAGGGAAGGTCCTGTTTTACAGTTTTTTCCCCCTTAGTGAGGAACTCTGTAAATAGGCTACTGAAAATTAACACAGTGGCCAACACTACTATTTTTGGCAATTTCAAAATGGGCTCAATGTGATTTTGTCAGATTTTTAAGTAGCTTTTTTCCTGGCAGAATATAAGGAGCTGGCTTTTGTCAGAAAACTGAAGGTTTACAAGCTTATTATTAGTCATGTTTAGTCCTGCAGACTTGTTTTATTTGTTCCGAGGCCAAATTTCGTCCTTATCGCATCTGTTGTATGTTTTCTTGTTTGTATCACGACTGTTGGGCGAGGCTCCACGAGTGTGCATGTGTGTGTGTGCACGCATGCCAGTCTGTGTGTATGAGTACAAGTGTTTAAACATACACACTCTTGAGAGTGCACATGCGCGTGTGTGCGCATGTGTGCGTGTGTGTGTGTGTGTTCAGCCAAGCCTAAAAGCATTTAAGTGGGAAAAAAGAGAGGGTCTGGAATCCTGGGATGACATCATTATCCATGATGTCATTTCTGCAGGGTGACTTTGGCACATGTGATCGTTGGGATGAGGTCACACTTTCACATCTAACTCACTGTAATTGACGATGAAACAGCAGGTCACTGCGGCGGATCGAGCCATGTCAAATTCAGCTGCCAATAAGGTAGTCACACATTTAATTAAAAACAGAAAACACAGGATTCATTTTTTTTGTATGACTAATTGCCCGTGTCTTTTTACTGTCAAATAATGAAACCAGATCTGCATTTTATGTTTGTGTGTCATGACTGATTCTATCATAAAGGACTTTATTGATGGGAGACTTTACCATGTGCTCCCTTTGTGCCTTTGTGCAGCACACAGCCGACTGCCTGAGCACAGTTATTGCATTCAAGTGTAACTCTGAGGTCAAAACGTTCTCCATATGTGCATGCTGGATGCCAATTTATACTGTGAGCTTTGCAGAGCAGCAATAACCTTTCACAATAAATGGTTCAAAAGTAAAAACAATTTGCCACCTTTGTACCGTATGTGAAGTAAAATAAAATTGTTGGGAACCAAAAGACAAAACAGAGAGCAAAAAATGCTCTGCATGCGAAAATCAGTTAGGACATTTATTTTATTCAGCTCCCACATGTCCAAAATTTAACACAGGGGATCTGACACTGTGCATGAGCTGACACCATACTTTGACCTCCTCGTACAGAGGCCAAGTGGGAGGATGAACTTCTGCCAAAAACATTAAAGAAAACAAAAGCGGAAGTGACTGAGCATCTATTTATCAATTTATGGGTAAATGTTGTTGCATTTCTCTGGCGTTCAACTACAATCGTTTCTATGATAACTTGTTCACAAAGTATATTCTAATAGAATAGTATAGTTGTAGAATAGAATATAAGAGGGAAAAGGGTAAAGAAGGACGTGGCAACAGAGGAAGGTTCCCTTCTCTAGGACGGACTGATGTGTATTTAGATGTCGTACATAAAGAGAAGACAAAAGTAAAGTTGACACTGAAGAGAAGCAGAATGTCAGTGTTAAATAAATTTAGGGAAAATCTGAGTAACATAGCAGGTTATATTTAGATTTTGATTCACTCTGCTAATTCTCTGATGGAGAATATCTAACAGCAGGGGACACGTCGATTGCTGTATTACAACAGAAAAACCTGAGGCATTAAGAGATAATTAACGGCAACGGATTATGCGTGAGAGGATGTGGCGATCGCTCAGACCACAGAATACGGCAACTTTGCAAAAAAGACTGAACCTTTGCTCATTCCGATCGACTGAGTCCACAAGGACTCTCATCTGGTGAGTGGTTTTGAATCATCTGCCTGTTTCATGGGACGTTGTCTAAACACACTATGTTTCAATGGAAAAATGAATCAGCTCCATGTGAAACTTGGTGACTTCAGAACTCGCATGCTTTGCTCATGTTTCCTCCTCTGGTGAATACCTGTAGGTCATTTGCATCAGCACCCTCTTGGCTACATCATTCAGCCGCTAACTATCAATTTATCATAGTATGAACATGTGTACTCTGCCTCACACACACACACACACACACACTGCTCGAGGCAGGCCATCTATTCTCATTAGTACCCTGTTGCAGTCGGCTGACGGTAAACTGAGCGTGTGCCAAAGTCATAAACTTAAACACCCCTCCCGCCATTACCTCACAATTATGATATCACGCAAGTGTGTCATTGTGATGACATCACACCCTCAGATTCATGGCTTTGCCTTTTTTTCGATTACATTACACTTGGCCAGTTCATGCCAAGGACCTCATCCCCCCAAAAAAACTCCAAGGACGAAATGCCGACTGCGAGACTGGCTCCGGTCAGGAGAGTAATTGCTAATTGTGCTATTGAGATTAAAGCATCTGGTTCGGCCATTGTTGCCCAGTCAGGGGAGCTTATTGGTAAAATGAAAGGTCTTGTTCACACGATGAGATAATGGTGTTGGCAAGTAAAGTAACCATTACCTATAGCATGGAAATTGGCCAAAACCCTTTTGTCACATGAGTTATATTTTTGTCTTTCTAGACACGAATAATGTGTGTGAGTCAGTCTTACGCACCATCTATCCATCCACGTCTCTATATAAATGTTTGCTGACACACACATTTTTCATGCATTACTTGAAATGATTGTGTTTAAAAATGCCAATGTGTGTATTGATTGTGTTCATTGGGTCAAAAAACAATTCAGTACTGCTTTAATGCGACGTCTATCACAGCACATGAAATCATGACAAGAGTTGCGTTTGTTTGGTGAAAAAAAATGACAGTTCTGACATAAAAGCGTAGATCCGTCATGGGGACAATTTCACTAAAAGACTGACTAGTTATTTTACGAAGTAGCCGGGTCGATCCATCTTCTGAGGTAAGTTTAAGGCTACAACACCGGGCTCTCTCAGTCATCCGTGTACCTGCTGCCACTGCTGTGTCGACGCTCTGCCTTCCTCAACGTGAACCCTCGCATGTGTTTGCCTTTCTGTGTCAGTCCTCCGCTCTCACCCAGCATCTGCTTTTCTCTCCCTGTAATGATTATCAGATTATGGAGTGTGAGAGGATAGAAAAAGGAGGGGAAATGATTCAGATGCAAAGCTGCCCATGAACACTCGAAAACCCCCAGGGCTAAATCATTCAGCATCTTTAAATGAAACTATTAAAAAAACTGATATGCAATACATCACGTCAGTGGTTTGGTATCAAAATCAAAACTGTCTTCCACAGACAAAGAAAGGCATGAACATATGTACATGGTTTCTGTAGATAGAGGAGAATTTGCATGTCTGATTGGGGAAACATGAAATATACACAAACATGTCAGAGCACATACTGCAACATACACACTGTAACAGGCCCTTATTTCCCCACCGTGACATCCTCGTAGATTTATACGGTATGAAAGTAATGACTTTGCTCAAATTATCCCAGAATGCCTGTAAAAAATACAGATAATCTTTTAATGGCCCGAGTTGTCGACGGTCTCATTGCACAGCTCATAAATCTGGGAGTGGAGAAAGCGCCCCTCGGCATCTCTGGGTCCCCTTGACTATTTTGCGTCTGGAACTGGACCCCATCAAAGTGAAATGGGAGACATGCTGCTATCAGGCAAGTGGAGGAGACAGTGTTTTTTTTGTGTTGTTGCTTCAGTTTAAGTTTCATTACTGGACTAGTAACCAGTGAAAGCAGTTGGTGTACAGGTACACAAAGTGTAGATGGCAATTTTTTTTCTCTCTATATTTCTGTATGAGTTTTGAAAGCGATGATTTTCTATCAACATTTTGGTAGACAATGGAATTTTGGAAAAGGAAAATATTTTGTGTCCACCATAACCCAATTATGCTCCACATTTTTCTTATTATCAAGTAAATTAAAGTAAATTGTTTTTATATGGTCAATAATTTATATTTGTATAACACATAATGTTTTCTGTTCTGGTAGAACAGAATCAAATAAAATACAGTGAAATGAATATAGGGGGGAGGCCTAAGAGCACCTGCTATTGGCAGTACAGCACTACTTTACTACTACTTCTGATTGGTACATAGATTTGCGTACTCGTCGATGCCTGATCGCCATTTTCAGCAGTATCGGAGGCATTTCAGATACTGGTTTTGGAATCACAACTTCATTATGAAATGCAACATCCCAACCCCAAAAATATTTTGGAGGGAAAATTGGCAGTTGGCACTTTGAGACAATGTCCATTAAATATTAGCTTCATGCAACGTTGATTCAATGATTGTTTCTTCATCACTTGAATAGTGACTGATTAGGAGTTCATGTTGAATTAAAAAAAATCTTTTCAATTTTAATAAGAACTTTTTTTGTGTTGAATGAACAACGTTGGCCTTCTGGCAACATAAGGAATTGTGGTATTGCAAACCCACACCCAACAAAAGACATTGTCATTTTCAGGTTCAAGTCTGAATGATAATTACCATTAATAAAGATACCACACGTCAACAAACAATAACAATTCTGTTGAAAAGAGACCCTGTCTCAAATTTGAGCAGAGTGAACCCTCTTACCAAACTCAACAATAAAGGATCTCTGCCAGCAGTTACGTTGTGCTCACTTCAGGTTTTCTTCTGTTGTAAACCCTCTTCTCAATCAAATCAACACAGGATCTCCGATTGGAAAGTAAACTCAAAACTTCTCCCACACGGGTCAGACTCACCTTCATCATCCAGGATACAAGAACGTGATTGAACTGTCCTGCTTTGCGGATCCGAAGTTGTCCAGATGAAGACGATTTTTATCACTGCCAGAATCGGCGCACTGCAAAACCGCGGCAGGTCGCCATGTTTGTTTGTCGTCCATATTTAAAGCAGTAAGGGCGGGCAGAGGTGTCTGCGACCGGAACACGATAGAGCTTGTTCATTGGTTGCTTGCGCTTGCGCATGCGTATTGTCACGTCTCCTGAAATAAAATAAAAAAGCCGGGCACCGATGTAACATCTCACATATTTTCTCTCATTTTATACCTATAAAGCATTTGCATGATGATGATGATTGATAATGATTATTTTCAGAATATATTAATCATTCGATTATTTTAGGTAGTTATTAGTTCCATAAAATGTCATAAAATGGTGAAAATGTTGATCATGTTTCCAAAACCTCAAGATGTTTTGTTTCGTCCACAGACCAAAGATATTAGGTTTACTGTCTTAGAGGAGAAAAAAAACCCGGAAAATATTCACATTTAAGAAGCTGAAATCTAAGAATTTTGCTTTTTTTTCATAAAAACTACTTGAACCGATAAATCAATTATGAAAATAGTTAAGAAGGCGATATATTTAGTAATCGATTAGTAATCGTTTACCTGTTGCAGCTGTAGTGGCGACTGTGTACCCCACCTCTTGCTCGCCCTATGTCAGGTGCGATTGGCTCCAGCAACGCCATGATCATCAAAAGGACAAGTGGTATAAATAATGGATGGATGATATAATATAAGATCTCAAACCACAGATATTTGAACAATTTTAACACATACTCATTCTTTCATCCACAGAGTGGAACAAACATACAGGAACAATGTTGATTAATTAGTGAGTTTAGGCGTGCTGGAGGATGAAGAGACAAGATCAAGCTCATATGTCTATATGTACATTGAAGAATTTATTGGTCACTGTAATCATTCTTCCTGTCCATACTGTACATTAAGATGCCCTTCCTTAAGTGTGAAGGAAGTCAAGATGAGTCCTTGGTCAACGTTCTGTTTGAAAACACATGCCAAAGTTATGGTCAAATGAAGTGAGTTTGTTCTAATGTTACAGTCTTTTTAGGACAAATTTATCATACTTCCACTGCAGCTCAGCACAGAAACACTGAATTCTGAACTAAAACACAGTAACTTTGGAAGATACTTACTCAATATGAATAATTAAAAAAAATGGAGGAAGCCTCATAGTAGCTCCTGCTTCTGCTAACACCACTGACAGTACGTGCTGTCTTTGAACTACAATTTTTGGAAAAATGTCAATTACACCAAATCAGTATCAAACTGACACAGTAAAGGCAGAGGGTCCCACTACAGCTGTGTTTTTGTTGATTTCTCGTGGCTCTCCAACGGGGGCTATCGGTGCACATCACCCTGACATGACCCAACCTTAGAAGCAAAGCGAAGTGCCCTGGAATTCAGGGGTCTCATAAATAAACAAATAAACACATTTCATACACAGAGTTCTTATTCTAATTGCAGTCCTGGACATGTACTGAGCAGTCTCTAATTTCTCTCTGAGCAGAGAGACTCGCGGAGCCGTCTGCGGCAGACCAGCAGTCGGCAGATGTAATTACCACATCATCTCTGGTCCCTGGTACACTGAGAGAGAGGGGGAGACAGTGATGGAGAGAAAGAGAGAAATGGAGAGAAGGATGGGGAGAGAGAGATTGATCCTAGTAAACAATAATTAGGGTTGGGGAGAGTGTATTGTGGGACGTCTTCTCGGCAGGACCGAGTAAAGTGAGGGAAAGAAAAGGGAGAGAGGAGACAGGCGGGGACCATGGGCAGATGAAAGCTCCTGGGTCAGACTGCTGAAATTTAAGTTCCTCACACATCAGGATGCCGTGTTAGGGATGCAACAAACTTTTAGACCCATTACTTATTCATCTATCAGTATTTTTGTGAAAGCTAATTTTGCTATCACAAAAATTAAGGTAATTTTAATTTCTTAAAGCTCAATGTGGCACCATCAGGTTGCTTGTTTTATCCAACTTACAATCCAAAATCCAAATGTATATAGATTAACCAAAACATGAAACAGAAAAATAACACAAATCATAATATCTAAATGTGAATGTTGCTAGATTAATAAAACAACTATTTATCTGAACATTGACTAATCAATCATTCTTTTCTAATTATGTCAGCCACATTTTCATGGTTAATACATAAAGTATTTCAAAAGCAGATGTGACAAATACACAATGAAGAAAAAGGGAAATTTCGGTCACTAAAATGTAGAAAAACTCCTGACAGGAAATTTTTTTAATTTTTTTTTTACAGCATAGGGTCACAGAGAGTTGCAGCCTGACCCAGCCGCTCCTTCTCTCCTATTCATACTTTATACCTTTTTTCTACAATTTAACAAAAAATTGTCAACAAACTTGTCACTATCCATTTTGTGTATTAAAAAAAGAATAGAATCGATAAAGGAACACCTGAATATAAAATGCTTTGCAGCACATGTAAACTTAACCTTTCATGTAAACTTAACCTTATTAACCTTTCAATATTAAATAACTAACATGTAAGACCAATATTCAAATTTCATCTATATTCAGTGTCTTAGGAAAAAGCAGTTTTTGAAGTATTGAGGTCTAATTAAAAGCTGAATGTTTTTACTTCCCGATAAAAAAAAAAACATTGCAAAACCAATGTTTTTGTTTACATCCATGTTTTCTAGCTTGCAGTCTCCTTCCTCCCTACAATTTACTGGCTCTGCTGCTTTTCTTGGCACATTATCACCATCGGCAATTGGTAGAACGGTGTGAAACCATCGGATGGAATGTATGTTGTGTGACTCACGTCCTCAGTCGTCTGCATGAGATGCAAACAAAATAGGAGCCCAGTCATCAAAACAGCTTCATAGTAACATTTTTATTCATTCATTGCATTTGACTCAACCATCAGAGTCATGCCAAAGTAAAAACATGAAACAACAGAATCAATCTGTGCACAGGGTCTGTGCAAAACCTTGAGGACATGGAACGTGATGGAACGTCATGGAAGCACTGTATCAACTGAAGTGGTAAGAACCTTAACAGACCAGTTTACTCATCAGAACTATCAGAAGCCTTGAGGGTAAGATGGGCATGTCCAAACATTTCTGTGATTGAAAATCCGTCCTTCACACCCACTTCATGCCATGACTGGCTCGCTATGCAGGGAGGGGAAGAAAGAAGCCGTGAACTTCTCAACCAAGCAATAAGGTGTGAGCAAAGGTTACCACGTAAAAGCAAACACGCCAGTGACGCACACTGTAGCAGTGAGTGAGGGTAGTGATTCACTTCATAGTTTGCCACCATAAAACGTAAAATGAACAAAAAGGAAGGTGACCGCAGCGATTTGTGTTGGAAGCAATGGATCAGCTGAAAAGAGTAAATCGAGACAAATGGCAGAGCAAGACAAGAATTACCCAACTATAACAATTAAGGCAGTGATTGCAACAAAGAATAATCTGGCTGGAAATCAGCAGCACTAAATTCTTGACTACCAGGTAGGACATCTAGCAAACCTGAAGCAGGTAGTATTAGTGCTGTGTTCCCATTATACCTGGGAACTCGAGCTCGGAAGCCTCAGGCTGGTGAAGTACCTCCGACCTTTCGAGTTGCAATTTTGGTTTTGGTAATTCCGAGTTCCCAGATTATAATGGAACGACAACCCCGACTTCCAAGCTCAGAGTTCCGAGTTTTGAGGTGCAATGGAACTCAGATGGACTGAACCTGTGGAAAGAATATGGGGACCAATAGGGGCCCACAGCTCATTCATTGCCATTGAGGCCACCTAGAAGGTTAATCCAGACCTGGTTGGGTGATTTGAAATTATAGTAAAAAGTAAAAAGGATTTGTTTGAAATAGAGTGAAAAGCAATGTTAAGTATAGCACTGCTGCAAAAGAATATTCACAAAAATGTAGAATATTCCAACGGTTTCAAAAAAAATAAAGGGCTACATCAAGCAGAAAGCCACCACACCATTCTCACTCAGGGTGAAGGGAAATACTCAACTGAAACAGAGGCCCCCCGCCGAGCGACTGATGCTGGGAAAAAGGAGTCACCATCTTGTGGGGTGAGTGGGGGGTAAAGAGGAAAAGACTTTTACGGGAAGGAATATCTCCCTGGTGAGAGGGCTGCCGAAAAACGTTACGTGTAAGCGTGTGTGGGTGCACATGAGGCATGAGTGCTACGATTCGGATTCTACAAACGCGCGGGGAGGAGGCAATAGCGCTCCGGTGATCTTTGCATTCCGGCCATTCCTTCCTGTGAGTTTCCAGTCAGCATGAGGCGCACTGTTCCACAGCTCTGACATCATGAGGGGGTTCCACTCTGCTTCCACACTCTGCCTCCCGCTTGCTCGCAATCCCTTCCATATTTGGAAGTGAGAGGAAGGGAATCCCAGATGATGACTCAAAGGCGTCTGCTGCCAAGGGGAATTCTCTCCACATCTGTTTTTTATGTGTGTGTGTGTATGTCTGTTATGAGTGTATCGATGTGTATTTTACCTCCTCGAGAGTTGACATCTGTAGGGAATTCAAAATGGCAATGTGGCTTTTTACAGCTGTGTGGAATAATGGCCAATGTCTGTATCTATTAAAAAAAAAGTGGCACCCACAGTGACGCTGTCTTTCTATTTATAACCTGCTTTTCCTGGCAGCCACGACAGTTAAAAACGCACTGTGGTGAATATATTTTTTTTTCTTTTTTTTCTCAACTCTGCCCACTCTACAGATCCTGAAGATGGACCATGGAGGGGGTTAAGAAATACACCCAGCACATGGTGGTGGCATGACAGCTCAGGGCTGAGTCGATATGTTAGCTGTAACCCGTCACCCGGCAGTGGACCCGCCACAAATGAGGCCACAGAGATAGATAAGACCACGGGCTGTTCATTGAGCTCAGCAGAGTGTGACCAGCTCTCTACATCCTGCTGGCTGCAATACACTACTATTTCCAGTGAGGAGTTTATTGCAATCATATTGGTATTTATTTGTTGTTTTTTTTACAAGAAATAGCAAGCTCAAAGGTGAATTACATGGACAAAAAGGACATTGAGGTTGAGGGGGAGAGAGAAAAGAACAGACATAGCTTTGGTTGTGTTGATATTCTCTTTGTTGGATGTTTGATGGATGAGAATTGTGGAATAGGGTTTGGGAGAGGATAGAGGGGGGTCTCGGACTCCGGGTCCACAAAGCCGCATCAGGACCTAAATTTAGACCATCTTTGTACTCGTCTGCACGCTGGTGACAGAGTGCCGGGCTCTCTGGGGTTGTCTGTGGTCCACTGTATCAGAAAAGGCTTCTGTTGTTCTCCCTGGCAAGTCAGAAATGCAGACGTTCCCTCAAGCAGCCTAGAAAGAAAGAGAGCTTTCATGGAATATTCTGTTTAGCCGCGCAGCTTGTTGTGTGTGTGATACTCCCGGGACCCATAAAGCAAGTAATTCACAGACAACATCTCACCCATGCTCTCTTTCCCTCAGACCACAGTCACATAAATCTAACTTATTCTAAGGAGGAGTTGAGACAGTGATCAAAGGGTGTAGAGCACATGTTGCTTAAAATCTGGGCAAATGGGCCTGTAAGGCAAAATTTATTGAAACAGACCAAAAAGATAATACAAAAATTGTATTCATTGACATAAAAAAGAAACTAACAGAAAACCAAGAACACATTCAGCCATAAGTCACCTGATGTATTTTTTCCACTTCGTCGTGCTGCTTCCCACAGGGACGCCGCATGGCAGTGTTTGAACGATCACCCCTCACACGCAAATCCCTCCGTTCCTCATTATCAAAACAAGCTAATTAAAAAGCTGTTAATGGGCTGTGCTGTGGGCGTCTTTAGAAGAGAGGGGGAATCCAACGCCCAGAGAAGCTATATAAACATATCACAGGGAACCCTGAACAGTTAAACAAATTGATGACATTGCAATGGTCCTCTAATGGGGATGGAAACACACTCAGGCATCCTGCTCGAGCGTGCACATAAACATTGCAGGAGGAAAACAAAACAGGTGACTCACTGAAAAACCAACTGGGACTCAACAGTGTCACATCCTGAGGGTGGCGGTGAGAGATGCCCTGCTCTTACTGAAGGACAGATGGATACCCCAATCTGTTACAGGCCAGTGTGCCAAGGGGACAACTGGTCACCAAACATCCTGCACCGGAGAGCAGAGACCTCTTGGCTCTGAGAGGGGAAAAAACAACCCCTGTTACTGAAATATCATCTTCTAAAGCAACCAGGAGGGAAAACTACCCAGCACAAACCAATAAATGTGAAAGTATTCTTTCATTTGTATCCACAGTTCTCGGGCGACCTCTCGCGATATTACGGGCAAACTGCACGTTGACGACCTACTTCTGCTGCGTTCCTGTTAACCTCGGAACTCGGAACTTGGAAGTCGGGTTTATCGTTCCAGTATGATCTCGGAACACGGAATAACGACCTCCGAGTCGGAAATTACAAATGAAACGCCCCTGCGAGATGGAATTCCGACTCGGGAGGTCGGTAAAAAATCACTACCCCGACTTCCGGGGTCCGAGTTCCGAGCTCCGAGGTGACTGGAACGCATCATTCCTTGTTGACAGCAATACTGCGGAACGTACCACTATACTGTGAACGGGGGGATAAAAATCACCGCGACGCCGTTTTCGCTTCACTTTTCGCCTTTTCTTCAGAATCAGTTTTTTAATTTGATTAGAAAAAATATTAATTGCTGTTTCTTGCTTTATTTTAATTTTTTTAAAGCTCACAGTCCAATAATAAATATAATTTTTTCTCCCGCTCCCCCCTCCCCCCACGTGGGACAAACACACATGGACACAGAGAGGCGCGCTTTCTGAGCGCCTGTTACCGAGCGGAAGTAGCATCTACCCCGTCAAGACAAACACGTCTGTCAAGACTATAACATAACATAATTCATATCAGCAGCAAATTTACGGTCAACACAAACTCGTCCCCGTCCAGCTGAGTTGTACAAAATGGCTTCTATGAAGAAGAGAGCGCCTCGTGAACAAAATGACAGCTGGGTTGTCATCGCTGCAGGTGGGTTGAAGCGGTAGCTCCGGACTGAGTGAGCTATAGCTAGCTAAGATGCTACAAACAAGAAAGCTATGAGCCCTTAAACTAAGATAAACTAAATGTTCATTATTGTCATAACTTACTGAAACCTGTGGGTGACGAGCTACATGTCACCGGAAATAACGCGTGACTTCGCAGTTAGCTAATGCTAGTTACTAGTTAGTTGGTCATTGGTGCGTGTTGTGTTGTGTTGTTTCTCAGTGTGAGATGCTGCCATGCAGCATCTCATGTTTTTGTTAATGAGCTATAATGAGCCTTATTTGTGTTTTGATGTGCACAGACTCTGTCGTCGACACACATGAGACAGACAGTGAGCCAGCTTTTGTGAGACTAAGGAATCCCTCTACAGGTTTGACGTTGTTGTTGTTGTTGTTGTTGACTTCCAGAGCCCTGGGCGATGCCTTCAGAACTTTTTTTGTTCAGTCCAACTAGCAGCCAAGGGCCTAAAGATATGAAGTTTTGCTCATAGAAAACTATGAATATTAGCAATAATTCACATTTGAGAAACTGAAGTAATTGAGTGTTTTGCCAGGTGAACTGTGATGAAAACCATTAGCAACCTTCCACTTTGCTTTGAGAATAATTGCATCAAAAATAAACTGAAACATAGTTTGCTCTCCATAGTAGTTGGAAAAGAATTTGCCCCAAAACATAAAGCAATATGTGTTACCTTAACAAGATACATAAACAGAGTAATACAGCTTTGGAGATGTAAGAAACCACATTTAACATATGAAACAGTGTTAACAGCGAGTTAACATATAGTAAATTATAATAAAATTCAACACGAGGATCTGTATAAGATGGGGAAACAGTCAAACGCATAACACAAAGTCAAGTAAATACATGTTTGCTTTCACTTTTCACCACAGGTTAGTTCTGTCATGCAGAACTGGTAGTGACAGTAACACAGTTCCTCTTTTCTTTTTCTTTTTTTTATCCCTACAGATGCCACATGTCTGTATATGCTCGGTGCTGGTGATGTACAGCTGTATGAGGTCAAAGCATTTGAAGAAGATTTCCACTCGTGGTTTGTGGGCCAGACTGTACAGAGAGGTTGGTCTTGTTTACTTACTACTGAGGTGTAAACTTTGAAGAAACTAAAGCACCATTACAAACACTGATGATATAATAATCAGCACTTATAGCAGCGTACATACAAACAACAAGAAAGAAACAAACCATCAATTACGTTTATTTTTTTTATCATGAAGTTGATGTTTCGCTGTTATCCTGTAACTGGTCCTGGGTCAGAATTGTTCCACGTGTAAATCAAGTGTCTGTGTTTTTACAGTTGTCTCTTTTGTCAAACAGATGGAAGACTTCTCTTTATTACACCAATGGATCCTCTCTATCTCATGTTGCCATATTTGAATAAAGCTGGAAAAGAGGTAAGAAGCAGACATCTGTTCATTTCACAGCTGAAGTGATGGTTTCATGCGGATTTAATTTACAATTTATGTATTAGATGTCATATCTAACTTTCTGATATTTCTTATGGTTAGTACATCAATATTGTGCTTCTAATATAACCTTATGAGTATATAAATGAATAATTAAGACTTCGATATTGAACATGAAAGTCACCATATTTGCTTTACCTTTGATTTCTGTTTCAATGTTACTTGCTGCTCAGGGGAAGTTCCAGCCCGTGGATCAGATTGTCATGGATGAGGAATTCCCAGCTTGCTCGAGGTTGCTGAGCTGCACACATTCCCTGGCCTCCCTGCACCACATTGCAGAGGAAAAGGGTGACGTTTATTTTTTGGAGCCCATACCACTGAATTATGAAGTTGTAATAATTGCTTTGTTTAAATGGTGTGTATCATTCTTTCAGAGGTGGGAAGCCTGAAATTTCACCGATACAGCCAAGAGAAGACAATGAGCTGGTTAAAGAAAAAGGTACGCTTAAATACTAATCAGACCTTTTTTATATGAAATCTATCATCTTTCTATGCCGGCACTAAGACGAGACAATTAAACTGCTTTACAGCAGACAAAGAATTAAAAACTGTGAAAATGCATTTTAGGTTTTTGCACTGTGAGGTGGGATTATTTTTTATTCTTCTTGTCATAGGTGGAGAGGACAGTAGTTGCTCTCAGGAAGAAAAATATCTCAGTGGGAGAAGGAGTCAAATCCACAACTTATGTCAGAGTGAAGTCAGAATATCAGGAGGGTGAGTCAATTCATCTTCAAAAACTCTGACTTGAAATCATAATTCATTGTCAGTTCCTTGTCAAGCCTCATTTCCATTTCTTTCTCCAACGTTTCCATCTTGTGATTTAACATTAGATATGATGTTGACCAATAGATGGCAGTACTGACCTTTGAGTTTTTTGTCTTAGGGTTAACACTGAAACATTTTCCCACCTTTTAGTTTGACTTTTGAATCACTGAAACTTAAATGACATTAAATAATAAGTATTATTAAATTTGTAATGACTGCCGTTCTCTCATCTTAACGATACAGAGGACTACCTACGCTACGCCCACGGCCTGATATCAGAGTACATCAGTGAAGACCTGAGCAAAGCCCTTCTCAAACACTTGCAGTATGTTCAGACATCTAACACATTGACGGCATGCTTTTTTTTTATTGGTGCTGAGCTATGCTCACAGTGCCACTGTGCATCTGCTCCTACTCCACAGGTTACCAGAGCTCACAAGCCCAAAGGAGACAGAGCCTCCTTCCAAGGTATGTTATGTGACTTTTAAATTTTCTTACACCTTTCTGTTTTTAGAAGTTGGTATAACTCATCTTCCTTTTTCTGCATGCTGCTCAAACCATGTTGAACGTCCTCTGTTTCCCTTCACCTCACTGACATTGCTGCATTTGCTTGTTTTTGAGGTGAAATGATTCCTAAGCCTTTTCCTGCTGTGATTTTTAATTGGGCATTAGGTGTGTTTCTGTGGTTTAAAAAAAAAGTGTGGTGCTCTTTGTTGTGAAAAGCTTTTCTTACTTCCTGGTTTGGCAGAAGCGGAAACTTTCAGACAAACCGGTGGAGGCCGGAGACGACTACACCAAATTCAACAGTGTGGACTTTTCGCGGAAAGTGAGTGTATTTGGAGCCTGAAGAGACGGAGCAATTAACTGCAGGAATTGGTGGCTTTCATAATCATTTGTTTTGATTCATTTGCTTTTATCTCTGGAGACCTTGAGGGATTGTTAGTGTTGCTCCTGTTTGTTGACCATTTCTTGAGGCTTTGCTTGTAGATTTCATTCATATGGCTCAATGGGGCAAATATGTTTGTTTTTCCCTCGGCTTGAATTGAACTTCACCATATGTAATCAATTCCCTGCTGTGTCCTTGCAAGGTCGTCTCGTTGTCATTGATTTTTTTTTCTTCTTCTCCTCTGCCTTATTCCAGCCACCTAAGAAGATGACGGCCGCTCAGAAAACTCTGGCGAAGGCGGACAAGACTGGCATGAAGACAATGTCATCCTTCTTCAGCCCCAAGGTCAAAGCAGAAAAGAAATGAATGTTGTATAGTTTCCGGTTTGTACATGACACATTTGTAATAAAGAAATGAAAACGTATGTGATTCAGGACTTTAAATATTATGTTATTCTCTTTTTTACTTAAGTCAGGTCTAAATACTTCTTCCTACACTGTAGCTCACCAAAATACACCATAGTATCTAAACATGCAGAGAGGTCAGGGTTTTTCTTTTTCTATGTTAAAAAGAAAATTCAGTTGTTAGTTTAGTGCGACGGAGGAATGTAATGTAGTCTCTGCAGGTCTGAACTATGACCTGTACTCAAGCTAGCTTCCTTGCCCGTCACGATAAATGGAAAAGGACCCTTGAAAGAAATGTTGATAAAAGATGGTTTCACTTTATTGTTGTTGGATGGTATTGAGAGGAATTTAATTTAATCATCCAACTTACACTTACAGTGGCATCTATATCAATCTGATATAGATTGGGGTTATAGTGAATGATCTGCAACTGTTAATGAAATCTTTGAAACAAATGATACTAGACAGGCCTTTTTCTCTGAGGCCTTTCGATCTGACACGGGGGGAAAAGCACAATTGTAAACAAGAGCACTGAGCAATCCCCCGCCTTTATGCAGTTTCACCTTCTAGAAATTCCAAGATCTGGTGTCTAATAAAATTCACATGCATATCCCTAATTTTTGAGTACTCCTGCTAGCAAACTGAACCTCCTTGGTGGAGTTAATGATGAAATTGCTGCTTCAATTTCCGGGTCCTGGTATCGTAAGTGTTGGCTCCCTGTAACTCTCATGACTTCCTGAGATACTAGTAATGCCTCCGTTTCTTTGTGTGACAACTCCAAGACCAGCAGGAATTAGATTCATGTCAGTGGGTCATTTTCTTTATTAAAATGATGCTTATTATTTGTCATGTTGACATCGTCCAGAAGGGATATTTTTGCACAAGTGGTGCCTGTCCAAACAAACTAGATATAGCTCTCTTCAAATGTCTTAAGAGGCTTCACTGCTTTTTTAATTTGGGCTTGAAGCGCAGAGTCTGGAAAGCGCTCTCCACCACTTTGGGCAGGTGGATCGGGTTCCTCTGGAGCTGCAGTCTGCTGCTCGTGGACCCGCTCTGGCTTTTCTTCTTCTTCTTCTTCTTCGAGACACTTTCATTGGCACAGGGACGAACCGCTTTCTGCGTGGAGTCATCTGCGACCCGGGGGACCCGCAAGACCCAATTCGAGTGGAGGTCGTGTTCAGCTGAGCTGGAGGCCACTTCGGGGGAGAAGGTCAGAGGTCAGAGCTGAGGCTGAAAGCTGGTACTTCAACAGTTTTTTCTAACTAAGCAGGGACCAGAAAAATGAGACCAAGTGAAAATAAGCAGGTCACAATGAGCTGCCAGGCCTTCCCAATCCCTAACCACACTACATCTACCCATCCAAATATTGGTGGAAGAAGACAGACCTTTTCTCTGTGGTGCATTGTACAGATATGCCTAAATGTGTAAGGAGATATTATTCTCATATAAAAGCAGAATTTAAGTGACGATAGCAGGAAACAATAGCCAAATGTGACAGTGGTAAAATGAGTTTTTCTCTATTGCAGTGTCATAAATAATTGATTTGTTGTTAACCTGTTAGAAGCATTTAGCAGATCCAGGTGGTGTTACGCTCTTCCACTGTACAGCTTCAAACAAAAACAACTAGAAATAATACTAGCTATATATTTAGCCTAACAATATAGCAATGTAAAATATGATTTGAGCTTACAGTATGTTTCACAAAACTTGATCTGGAAGGTTACAGCTGTCAAATACATGGAAAGAAAAACTTCACTTTGAATTGACTGAAGTTAAAGTGTGAAGATGAACAAATGAAAAAGCGTTGGCATTTAAAAGTTAAATTGGGTAGAAGTACATAAGTACATTTTCCAATTTAAATAAAGTTTAAATAGCAAAAAGTAAAAGTACTCAAAGCAGTCCGGG
Organism: Scophthalmus maximus; assembly: GCF_022379125.1. NCBI lineage: Eukaryota > Metazoa > Chordata > Actinopteri > Pleuronectiformes > Scophthalmidae > Scophthalmus > Scophthalmus maximus. The sequence continues at coordinate 7,018,123 of NC_061528.1, read as the reverse complement.
CCCCTTCAGTGTGATATTATATGCAATAATTTGAGTATATTCGATACAGCATTTTAATTTAAACTGATTGATGTGGAGTTAGTCTAAAATGCTGCTGCATGGGATGTTTTATCTCTAACAATACATCGTATTTTATGTATATATGATTTGTAGTGTGGAGTAATCTTATTATCTTATCTTATTAAAATACTCCAGTGCTGTATTTAAACATTAACTTATAGGCAAAAGCATAATCACCTTAATGCCCTATTAGCAAAAGTAAAAGTATAAAAAGTATTTCTTTGTCTTCTAATTGTCTTTATAAAAATCAATGGACTGAATGTGTGAACAGCATTTGAATATGTTGGACAAGGTGGACAAGTTTTTTGTGAAGCAATTCATCAATTCATTTTGTAGCCTATATCTACTCACACCGCAGTCTAACTCTAACCCAACCTTTCATCGTGATGACTATAGTTCATGGTTTCAGGCTCATGTCTCAATAAACACAGGGTCATCACTTATAATCCCACCGTGACTGTGACAAACAACAGAAGACCCAGACAAGAGTGACAAAAAAAAATCTGTCAGGATTTGACCCCAATGCAAGCAAATATTAATTGCGCTCACTTTGACTTACAGCGAGGCAGTGCTGAATAATCACATTTTCAAACTCACCTATGAAATCCACGTCTGCGTGTCCGTCATCCATGTAAGGTTTGCGCAGAGGCTCGTCGCAGCTGGCGATGACCTCATCGAAGAACTGCAGAGTGTCCTCCTCGCTGGGGACTGGAGGGGCAGACGGTTTGGCTCTTTGTATCTGTGGTTTAATAAAAAAATAAATGGGAGAACATTTTGTCTTTGATATCGCCTGCTGTGTGTTCCGGGAGAGATGATTTAAGCTCACCACTTCTTCCTTATTGGGCGGCGGAGGCGCAGGCTTCTTCCTGGAGGACACCGTGGCCTTGATGTCGTTACTCTTTAAGTCGCTCACACTCTTTGTGTACTGCTGCCTCAGAGCCACGAGTGCCTCCAGGTACTCCAGGCAGTTCTGATTCTGAGAGTAGAGCCATATCCTGTCCTCTTGTCTCTGATAATAGTACAAGGTCGACTCGATGCTCACTGTGCTTTTGCTGCGTTTCAAAGTCGAGCCCGCGGCCGCCTGGGTTTTCTCTCCCACCACGAGCATGGAGGTGCTGCGGACCAGCCTGACGGTGCAGGCGCTGTGGTAGTCCTGCTCGGACCGAAACCCTCCACCGTCCCTCCCTCGGTGTCCGGGGTGGTTGGGACGGAACGCATTATTGATTTTCCTGAACATCCCTCTAACTGGAGCCTTTCGGGGTTACAGCAGTGACCTGAGGTTCCTTAGTGTTTGTGAAGCATCCATCCATAGTCGCCTCTTACTCTTCCAGGTAAAGTATAATATCTCTAAAAAACAACAACAACAACACCTTTCCACCTTTGAACAGGAGCTGTTCACTGGGACAAAGGCGCTGTCCAGGGTTCTGAAGTGGTCAAACGTCTCTGCTCTGTTGCAGTGGTGACACAGGCAAGCAGGTCTGAGGTAGGTTGTCTAACCCGATCTCAACGTGTCTTTAATGTTATCGGATGCTGCTCAGCAACACTGCCATGGCAACGGGTCCGTAACTCGACACTCAGTGCTGCTGTTAGCCCCAAGTGCTGAGTCAGATACTGTGTCCTGACTCATTGTCGACTAATAACAACAGCCAGCCACCGAACAGACTGTGGGACTTTATGGTTTTACTGCTTGTGACTGTGAATCCACCTATTTATAAACTGTGTTAGAGGAAATTTTTATTATGGAAATATGATAAACTGCAGTTGAGGTGATTTGGTTAAAGATTTGGACCTGACACTAACATCCAGAAACCTTTTATCAGTTGTATAATGAGCGATATATATTTTAATGACAAGTTATGTGATGTTGATTTACATCTTGCGGTTCCTCCTCGCCTTATTAATTATAGAAATCGTTCTCTGGCGTTCCCTGTGCTTCTTTTGTTCAGGGCTTCCCTGGTGCAAGCGGAGGACGTCTAAATAAAAGAAGTAGTGTCATCTTAAAAAAAAAAAAAAACAGGAGAAAAAAAATCCCGGCCACAAATAATGTCTGCAGGCTTCCATCGCTTTCACTCGATTACTGATTTAGAACCTGGGTCTGCTGTGAAAACAGAAACGAGCCAAAATGAGTTCACACCACAGAGGAGCACACATCAAGTGAGGTGGAAAAAAAAACTTGAATTTAAGGTTTCATGCAAAGTTACTATGACATGCAAGGAGTTGGTACAGTTTCATAGAGGAAACGGTCGCATAACTGAGCGTGAAGTCACACTTCTGCTTGGGGCTCACAGACGGATAACAAGGAGAAAACTGCTTAAACAACAGTTATTCCAACTACAAACCTCGACCGTTGACTGTCCTCACGCAGAGGTAACTCAGAATATGTGGGGCGACTAACGAATAAATCAAAAAACAGGAATCGGCACCCGACGAACGTTCTGTTTACTGACACTTTGATCATATTAAATATGACTTTCCTTTCTGCTTTCAACCCAAAACCTCAATCACACACCTGTTCCCTTTACAGAGAAACACGACTTCAGTGGTTTCTACTCACGGCTTGAAGGACCTTCATGTAATGACTTTTACACCTGCCACTTCATCTGCTGAGATACACCAGGTACATTCTTATGTAAAGCTGTAAAAAAAAAAGATAAACCAGGCAGGAACACGCAATACTAAATGACATATTAATTTGCAAGATGATGTGTTGGAATACATTCACGAATACGAGCTTGCAGAAATGGGAAAATTAAGAAATGAAGCTGACTTTCCCCACTTCCTCTTTGGGTGGTACAAAACAACCACCCTTTGCAAACTCCTCTCACTCCTCTTCACTCCTCTTCACTCCTCTTCACTCCTCTCACTCCTCTTCACTCCTCTCATTCCTACACTCCCGTTGAGTTTAATACAGTCGGCTGCATTGAGGGACAATGAAATGTTTGTAAGTAGTTTTCTCCGCGGTGATTAAGATATTTTGGCGGCAGCTGACTGAGAGACTTTGAATCCAGTCCAAGGTAGAGTATGATTTGATTGAATTTATTTTCATTTCATATGATAAATATATTTGATTGAGCTAAAGTAGGGTGCCCTTTTGTAAATCCTCTTGTGGACCAGTGTCTTTCTCCGTGTGGAGGATCAGTATGTTGATCCACAGACCTCAAAGTGGATCACAAATAGGAACTTGTCATGAGGCCTGAGCGACCTTGTGCTCGTCATCGAGTTTCATGGTAACCTCATTGGTCTATGTGCTTAATTCGCGGAGTTGTATGTGTTTGTATCAGGTGTAAATGCCATGGTGTGTGGCACTGGTCCATGTTGTGTGTTCCTACAGATCATTACGCTCACGGTGACAGTGTGCTCTCATAACCTGGCTCACAGCGTCTGAGTGTGTCCTTTTTGTCTCCGTTGCAGGATGCTTTGTGAGGGCAGATTGTTGAGCATGACTTTCTGTGAATTGGAGGAGCTGGACTCCCCCCCCCCTCGGAGGTCTCTCCAGAGTCCTCATGGGCAGCCCAGAGCAGCTGCCACCCTCGTGTCAGGCTCCGCTAAGCACGCTCCCCCCATTCGCCGCACTTCCCCTGAGCAGATCGGTAGCGCGGACAACAGGAGTGCTTCAGTCGAGTTGTACATCTCCCCCCCAGAGCCCTTGGGTCTCCGTAGAGCCCATCCAAGCAATCGGATCTCTCCAGAGATAGAGATCCCAGCTCAGGCTCACTCAGGTGGCGATGGCCCTTTCTTGGTTCCCTCCTTCTGTCAGAGCATCTGCCAAAACTACAGTGACCTCCATATTGGAGGTGACCAGGTGCTGCCTCTCTCAGCGAATGATGGTGAGCTGAGGCTCTGCCCTGACGCCCAGCCTGCGGGCCCCTTCCTCCAGTCCTGTGACGTCCCCCTAGCTGTGGAGGATTCTCTCCCAGGGCAGACATCTCAAGGTGGGCTTCTGTATCCGCTGAGGGGAGGCTCCAGTCGCTGGAGGCTGGGGAGCGCCCGCGATCGGAGCTTTTTGTTCCAGGGGCAAGAGGGGCCATTCTCCAACTCCGTTCTGAACCACTACCTGGAGCAGAAACTCTCGGATCTGTACCAGCAATACATGATGGAAAACATGGCGAGAGAAGATCCAGACCAGGGTCCCGTTTGCCCGCTCCTGGGGTCAGAGCTGTTCCTGACCAGCCTGGACCAGATCACCATGAAGCTGAGTCGGGACGGGAACCTGGAGGCCAACCGGGCCAAGGACATGGTCCTGAGCTGCCTGCTGCGGGTAGCAGGTGACATGCAGTCAAGTGAGATCAGCACACCCTGTCTGCAGATTTCAAACGAGGCATCAAGGGAGCAGCTCGCAGAGAACAAGGAGGAGTAACCTGACTCCCTTTCATTTTCACCACCAACAGAAAATACAATACATCTATTTTTTTCTTTTGTTAGCCACTGGAAGGATTTTGCAACCGAGTTCTGTATATTATATTAATAATTACCCGAAGATTTGCTGCATTTATTTGTCATAATAATATGCAGCCATACAACTGGCATGTGTGTATGTTATTTTACATTTTCAAAAGGACAATAAATACAGGAAATGAAAATTGCAACTGATCTTCCCCCCTTTTTTCCAAATGACATTCACTTCTAACAGAACACACCATCCACAGCATGTCCTGCTGTAGTATCGTTCAAAGTATTGTATTGATCAACTCCCTCAGCGCACATTCCTACATATGATTGATATTTCTTCATCTGTTTAGGTTCTTCATCCGGTTCGGTGCAGGAGAACTTGTTGTCTCTGTTATTAGTTCAAAAATAATATAAAAGATCAATGATTATTTCTACAGAAGGAACTCATGCTGTGTGAGTTTTAAGACCTCTAATCAGAAATGTGTTACTTCACGTGCGTGATTGATCTTCACTGTGTCCAATGATGGAAGTGCAGAGTTTGCCGTTAGCAGGCCGTTACTTTTTAAAGATGTGTGTACATGTGCACGTGCAACCAGTTACACAAGTTTTACATCAGAACACAGTTTCCATTGAAGTCGGAGGCATCTTGCATCCAGCGGTGAAGCTTCTGAAATGAAAAACGATTTGAATATTTATAGATGCTAGATGTTTCAGTGGAGCAGAAGGAGCAGATGAAATTCTAAGATGTAATTGAACTTTTTCAGACACAAAATTATTCATCAAAACAAAGTATTTATGTACCTCTCCAGCCATGCGGAGAGAAGATCTTTAAAATCTGTTCAGAGAATCGGCATGTCTCCTGGCTATGCTGCGGAGAAGCACAAAGTACAGAGCCCGATGTCACAGATTGTACAGAGTACCACAATTACACAGTTTTTAAAATGCTATGTCAAAAAAAGAGGAAATTTTCATGTTTTTTTGTATGCTCTGTTGCAAATGATGGCGGTTATTCATGACTTTCCTACAAAATTTGCAGTTCAATAAACAGCCACAAGGGGGAAGCATAAACACTTCACTCATTAACCCCGATGACTTTGAGATGCACCTCCTGCTCCTCTCTTCTATTACCCCTTCTCCTCCTCCTCCTCCTCACTGTCTGTCTGAGCAGCTGATGCGTCATATCGCCAGTGTCCTACTACTCCTAATCTATGATGCCATTAGGACCGGCTTGTAAATCTGTCACACGCAGGCGGTTGAGCACCAGCACCAAACTACACACAGTGTTTTTGTGATACTGTTTCCCTCTACTTTGTAAACAAGCATAAGATAGTGGCATCGACGTGACCTAATTTATTATGAGAGAATATTGCACGAGCACAAGCGATGCCCTCAGCAGGCCTGTACACCAGTGGACTCGCAGACTATATGTTATTTTTCCACGTTTCCCTTCTATTTAAAGTGCTTTGAAAGACTCCTGGACTCCATTCCAACTCGGTGCAGCCGCGGCCTTCTCGGCCAGTGTTTGATCGGCCTCCTTGTTTCCTGTCCAAACAGAGACCCACAAGAGGAAGCCGTGTTTACCGAGCCGGGCGCTGAGTCGGAGCCGTGTGAAGTCTCAAGGCCACGGAGACACATGTTTGGTATTTCTGCCTCTGTCCGGACTGAACACTCCAGGTACACGTTAGAGGAACCGAGTCCTCAAAGACCTAAACAAAAACACACTCACATATAAATATCATTCAGCCAATGCCAGGTCCGGCAGTGTGAGCGTATTCAAACAAACTATGCGCAGTCCTTGGGAAAAAAAAAATGAAAAACAGACCTCTTATTCCAGCATAGGCTGAGAACCGTTTAAGAGGCTGAAGGCAAAGCTACAAACTGCCGTCTCCTACTCACTTGCGTTGTGAACATTTATTCACCTTATTTCACATACGATGAAAATGTTACTTCCCTTTGCTGTTAGATTTACCAGTATTTCACATTGTGTTTTACTTATTTGGGTGAAAATGCGATATGAAAAGAAAAAGCAAATGGATTTTTAAAAAACATTTAATTACCATTCATTTCTTTGTGTAAGAAAAAGGGGAGACTGAAGTCAACGAGCGAAGGGGAGGCCATGAAAATAGAGCAGGGAACAAATGATAGGCTGCATTGATATACAGAAATGAAAAAAAAAAAATCACTTTTCTGTCATGGTCTAGCAATAAAACTAACAGGGAGGGTGAAGTGTTGGAGTGTTTTTAAGAGGTTCATAAAGTAATTTCCTTGTCACAAAGAGCTTTTAACATGGAGGGCGGTGGAAGCAAGGCCACAAGATTTCATATCAAAGCCAAGGTCCTCAATACACTTTCGCTATTGTGGGTCTAATGCTATGTAGCACTCTGTGACTCGCCTTTATTTAAAAAAGCTTTTTTGTATGTAACCTTGTTAATTGGAACAGTCGTATACTTTTTACTTGTCATTTTTTCCCCCCATATTTGTGCTTGCCAAGGCTTATTGATAGTTAAGATCCTTTGAGCTCTTCATGGCGTCGACATGGATACAGATGCACACACACACACACACACACACACACACACACACACACACACACACACATATGCTCACAAACATGCACACATTTCCTGTCATTTTCATTTTGACTCGTAAAGTCCTTTGCCCGCTACAATTTTAATGTACGGTATAACTTCTATACACACACACACACACACACGCCACACAGGTTGAAGAATTTCAGGCTACAGCTGGTTTTCTGAGGCACTTAATTCGATTAGCGTTTGTTCAGAAGCTGAGCTCTCACTGCAAATATCTCGGATGGCCTTGAGCGGATATATGTTTTTTTTAATCTTTTTTCTTTCAGATTGCATCTACCGGAATGACCTAATGTCCAAGTGGCAGCATGCTGGAACATTTAATGACAGCCCCTGCTCTGTGTGGGGCTGATTGACACCGAGACACGTACTGTAGGTGCTGGAACGGGGGAACACACATTTCCCGGTCAGTTAGCCACCCAAGGTCGCGGGGAGCCTGCAGCGGAGCGGGTGACCTTGGCTAAGCCCGGGCAGACTGAGAAGGACCTTGGGAGACATAGCGGGGCGGCAGGATCTGACACTCAAAAGAGCCAGGGAACATAATGTGGAAATACATGACTATATATTACGGTGCACGGAGTCCATGTGGATGTGGATGGCAACTGGCTGGCTTTTATTTGCTCACATTTATTCCTATTTACAAGATATCAAATGTATATTTATGTATTATATTTACATTTTGATTTGTGGATCACTGACATTTTACACATTGGGTGAAAAAATAAATAGCCTCCCCTCGGCGGATATTTTTTTTTTTTTTTTAAGTTTCAAGAATAACAAGCTTATCCGAAGCAAAACTTAGTTCTCATGGTTTTCTAGTTTGAATGAAAAATGGATTATGATTTTTATCAGAGACATTATGTCACCATTGTCTGGAGTTTGTGACCTTTTATTTTTGACTTTCATATCCTTTTTTTATATCATAAACCATGTAGCTAACTACTGTAAGGTTTTGTCCAGACCTTTACGAATGAATTAGACTTAGCTCCTTGAACCTAATCTGGATTTTCTCTTGTGGTTAAATGTTTTTGAGAACAAGTAAAAGGTCTCTCTTTACAAATCCATTAACATTTAATCATTTTGTCAGATGCTTTTGTGCAACATGACGAACGGTGACTACAATCATGACCCTGAGAGTTTGAATGTGAATCAACTGTAGATGGAAAGAAAGTAACATCTATGGAGAACACAAGCCTTCTCTGTGAGGCATTTCTATCGGGCAAATCGCATGGAAAGATATTTTCACCGTTGTAAATCCGCACCATCCTCATCGTAGGGACTCTGATACTCTCTGCTCTGGTCTGGAGGTTTCTGAAATGAAGTCAAAGTGTTTATTTGTGTTTCCTTCCAGCCCTTTTAACATCTCAGTTGTCTTACGGTGTTTTATATTTTTGTGATACCTCGCTGCAAAAATATATTGCAATATTTTGTCCTGTGGAATGACATACACCTGAACCCAATGGATTGGGACTTATTAACCATTTTCTCAAAGTTCATGTGTTCTCAGCTCAAGGGGACCCCTAGAAACCCCGTCCTTTAGACGTGCTGTGGAAAAAATTTGAAATGATTCTACCTCCACAGCGCAAGGTTAATGTCCTTCGACAAAAAGGGGAAAGTGTACAGGATCTTTCCTTTTGATGCGATTGTGAGGAGGATGTTTAAAATCGACCAAAGTTTCCCGAACTAGACTGCAAGCTAGAATTAATAGCTCCCCGACATACATGTACTGAACGGAACAAGGCACACATGGAGCCGTATAGAAAAGAGAGGGCGACGTTTGCATTTCAAAGATTTTAGTGCGAAAGTTAATCTTTGATGGCTTCATACAAAAGGCAGCTAAAGAGACGCAGAAGCTAAAGAGACGCCATTATGAGTGTTTATCTATCGCTGAAAGGGCCGGATTAAATAGTCAAGGGCAAAAGTGAGCTGTGTGCCCCCTTGACCTCCCGTCTCTCCCGCCGTCGGTGTGCGTCTAGTTAGTAATTACCTTCACCGAGGAGGTGATGTGATTGGATCGGTTGGTTTGTTTGCAGGATTACTCAAAACGTAATGGATGGATTTGCATTGATTTTTCTCGGCCCTGGTAACAGGTGATGCATTTTTGGGAGGGTTCATTATGTGAAGGATTCTTCACCAACTCCCATCTCTTTAAATGGAGATGGGATTTGCAAGCTTCAGGATACAGCTGGGGGATTGCTCAGCAGAGGTCTTCGCTCTCCGAGTTGCTTTGAATTTGAGCCTATGTACAAATCTGTCTGGCTGTGTGGTGTCCCATAAAGGCCCCTGTCAGTTTTGTTTATACTGTTCTGTACTATCAAACAAAGAGAGAGAGTCTGGGGCCTTGTAATCCAGCCTCAAAGTTACAGCTCATCTTTGGTTGAAACTCTTTGAAATCTAGTGAGTAAAGACGCACATGAAACATATGGTGCTCACGGTATTGCTGCAAAAGAGTGGCTTCTATAAATTCAACAAGCTTAACTGGCATTTAGTGAAGGCGTTGGCCTTGGCAAAGGCAAACATGTACATACAGCAACACCCAGAGAATAGGGAACAATTATACAGACACAAATAAATTGTAAAGAGGAGCCAGGATGTTTTGCTAAAGCAATTTATCCAGTTAAGCAAGGCCGAGGGATGAACTTGAAAAAAAAACCTAACTGGAAAGAGCCTCGTTATAAAAGAATCTGGGATTAGATTAATAAGAGTGAAATGTGACATTCTTCATGTTGTCATACTTGTCCTGACTGAACGCAAATTAAGTCAATCATCAAAGTAGCCATTGTGAGGTGACAAACGATCTGCCCGCGCAGACTGATGACATCATTTCTGGTCGCAATAAATACCTGACAATTAATCAAGTTTTCATTCTGATACAAGTTTTCACCCCCCAAAAATTGGAACAGGAAAGACGATGAGAAGTCTGATGATATTCAAAATCTTATCTGATCACCAACAGATCAAAGCTCTGTCTTATCGTGCCACGCCTCAGGTTGACCTCTGGAGACTATTAAAAACACGTCGGTGTGCCGCGCCATTAAACTGCAGCGGATAAATTCCCCTATAGTAGGATGAACACGGACACTGTAGTTTATTTTGAGTCAGTCTCACTTGCACCGTCCGTCTGCCGTAAATACTCACTTGAAAACTATAAAATCTGCAGCTGAAAATACTCCCGGATATAAAAAACACTGTTCAAGTGTAGAAACTGCTCATTCAGGACCTGTTTGGTAGGAACAAATGGGCTCGGGCTCAGTGAGGAGTTCTGGAAAGTACTGAGGGACTGATTCGATAATATATGATATCATCAGCCTAAACCTATAGCGCTTGCATTCATGCAGAGTTGGAAAACGCCCAAAATGATGCAAGGATATTTGTTCTAATTGTTCCCGAGGACAGTTTATGAACAATGTTTTTGCCTCTTGCTGCAGAACAAACGCGGAACAGATCCCATGCCTCGCTGATCGTGCTATGTGACGGATGAGAACTAAGTCCTTGTATGTTAAAAATCTTCATCAATCTATACAGCCCCCAGATAAAAGAAAGCAAAAAACACGAAGGAAAGGTAAAGAAATTGCATTTCCCTATTATCCGAGGGTTCAGGCGATGATGAGTTATTTCACAGCAACTTCACAAATGCGGAACGTGGAATACTTTGTATAGAAAGCATAGCATTTTCAAGGCAATGCGGATATTCAATCACTCAAGTATAGCCGGAGCAAAGCAAAGCCAGACAGCCTGACTCACCGCCTGCTGCCAAATCACTTGCAGGCGTCTTAAAATGCTTTTCTCACTGCACAAGATGCGTCAGTCTCAAATGAATCAATAGCTCACTAAATGCAAGTTTAATGAGTTTTTTGGGGGGGGGGGTGAGAATGAAAATTAGTCATCTTACAGCATTTCATCACCCGCAAAACTATTTTTAATTTCTAAATGTGTGGATCCCCCCTCACCTCTGACAAATGTGAGCCTCTCCCTGTTTTCAACTCACCCTTTCACCCCCCCCCCCCCTCCCCCAGCATCTCTCCTTGCCACGCCAGCGTTGTTATTAGTGTCATAATTTAACTCCTTATGCAAACATGACCCTGTCCGCGATATGCTGTAAGGAGAAAATATTCATACTGTAGTCACCGTGAGACCAATAAAGGGATGAGATAAGAGGGACATAAATTATTCCCCCACATTCATCCGTATACCTGCAGTGTTTCATATTTCACTCAGTACCACACATCACACACACACTGATACATGTGTGTCTTTTGTGTGTTTTCGATAATGGCTCCACAGCACACGTGAAAAGGAACATTATGTCATTGAGTGACTTATATTTGGACAAGATAAATAGATCGGCAAGGATAAGGTGAGAGAGGAGGAAAGGACAAGGGAGGAGAGGAGAGGCGAGATGGAGGCTCATAAATGGGATATGCGAGTACGAGTCGAGTCGGGTGAGCCAATCTGCATTTTGATCGCGGTTTTGTCTGGATGTGTTTTTACGACACTGCCGTCGAGAGCGAATCCTCCGTGGCCCCGGACCGAGTGAGATAAGCGTGATGAAGATGGCCCGGAGTAGTGAGGAGACTGTACGAAGTGAACCCATCAGCGTGGCACCGGGGGACCAATGTGCTGCACGGGTTTGGTAGCACAAACACCCTGGTGGGTTTGGTTTGACCTTGGCAGCCTCTCCTTCCTCCCCCGCCCCCCCCCACATGTTAACCCCCCCGGGTCCCACTCAACCTTGGCTAATTATTTCATGTCCCAGTGGCATATGTTCAACACACAATTTATCCACAACAAGGACATTACAACTGCAGTGGCCCGCCTCTACACTGCCTCTCGCTCGCTCCCCCGTGTTATTGGCATTCTGTTGCGGTGTGTTTGTCTGTATGTGTGTGTGTGTGTGTGTGTGTGTGTGTGTGTGTGTGTTTGTACGGCAACAATGCAGATAATCATTCTCTGAATCTGACCCTGCACCTGTTTCCTGCTTCTTTTTTTTTTACACATTTAATTTAAGGCTGCAATTAATCAATATTTATTCCATCAACAATGAAGAACCCACAGAGAATCATCACCCCGCTCCGCAGTTCAGAGCATTTACAGTCCACAATTCCTTCTTTTTTTTTTTAAAGTTGAGTCTTAGCGATTTCATTGGCCTAAATTCCAGTGACTGTTGCCTCCAAGTGGCAAAAACATCCACTAATGCAGACTGTACAGTCAGCGACTGTAATTCCAATGCACTATTTGTCAAATTCTGCAAATAACACTCCTCAGACCACAGCTGATTCTGACGCACTGTCAGGAAAGAAGAGATGGCCGAAGAAACAGACAAAGGGGAGAGGAAGCCAACAGAGGCTGAGAAAGCAGTTCTTGGATCGGTAAAGGTCGAAGAGGCGCGAGAGACCGTCGACACTTGAAAAGGGACGAAGAGGGTTTACTCTGTTTCTGCTTGACAGGTGGATGACGTTCATTTTGTTTTGCTGTCACACAGAACTCGCCAACTTCTGGATTCAGAGCTCCCAGGTGTCAACCGTCTTTCTCCAACCATCGCTGACTCTTCTTTACTTCAATAACTTGTCTTCCTTGAAAAACAACCCCGCCTGCGCAAGCAGCTGATCATACGACCCGTTGTTACACTCTCCGCGGTGGCAGAGGACGGAGTTATTATCTTAGTCTTTCAATTGTTCTCCCCTGCTATTATATCACCAACGTGTAGCTTGAAGCTTTGGTTGTCTACAGACGTTTGTGTTCTTCATTTAACACACAAGCTTGAACACATCATATTGAAACAACACTGCTTACAACCATGACAGCGTCTGAGCCGACAACCTTGCTCTTCTTTTACGTGTACAATCAAATTCTGGTGGTTCTGACAGCATACGGGCTGCATTCACAAAACCTCTGTCTCTCTGCAATTCCATCAGAAATATTTCAGACTCTAACAATCTAAAAGTCCTTTCAACTAATCTATCATTTCAGATGTTTTTTATAATTATGACTGAGCGGCAGACGGTGTCATTACAGGGTCACTGTTCAAACGAGAGTTGGGGGCAGAGCTCGTGTGTGTGCGTTGGTCACGGCGGGGAAATGACCTACAAATGACCTGGGAAGGTCTCAGTCCTCTCTGGGTATGTGGTACAAACATATCCCCCAAAAAGGTTGTCCTATATCTCTTTTTAAATAAATCAATGAATCGTAATGTGCGCAGTTAAAATGATGAATACAGTTTAGACGCCTTGTGAAATACAGCGTCAACACACAGGTGGTTCTTCTTGGCAGCCGAATGCCAAGCGGTCGTGCCAAGCCGAAGACTCCCACGCTCCTTTGCTGGAGAGCGGCCCGAGGCCGCAGTCGGAGGGGGCGTCGTGCCCCCGGATGAGCGTCACTGTGCCTCATCACTCTTTGTATCCGCCTGCAACTGGGATCTGCGTTAAAGACCACACGAATAAGGAACTTTGAATTGTCATATCGGCTGGTGTTCCTCTTTCTCTTGCAAGGTACGCTCGCAGAATTACCACCATGTTTTTCATGTCAACCCGACTTTGTGAACTGCCCTTTCGAAGCCTCAAGTTTAGCGGTCTGGTTGGCCGGCGCACTTGGGTTGGGTGTCAATCACACGTAATGTAAATTAAATAACATACTGTAAGGTCACCACAGAACGGAGCTTTAGATTTTTCCTCAGAACAGTCTTTTTTTAAATGTTGACTGATTTTTAACCTTTCATCTATATAGTTGTAGAATTTTGAGGTCATTAAACTGATAGACATATATTGAATTTCGGAGAAATTTGGGCTAGAAAAGCGGTTTAGGATTTTTTTACTTTATCCCCTTGAATGTATGATGCAGAATAATCTGATTGCACATGAATAATGAAGATAAGTGATTTTGTCTCTGACCTCCCTCTTGCAGCGATGACAACACAAACCGCAGCTGTTACCATGGCAAGTAAGACAAAAATAGAAGACAAACAGGAAGACTGTACAACATGACACAATGCCACGCATTTCATCACGACAACGCGACCCAGCAATAGGCTGTAATAGCAAAAATCATTTGTACCTGGCTTTGAGGGATTGCAAATATGCTGCTGTATTAGTGGTACATTAGGTTACCGGCGTTAATACGCCGACCTTGAACACTGTCACAGGAGGAGACAGACAGACCGAGGACCGCGGCATCACAAGCGCGCGTTACATACATGTGTGCCGCTTACCTACGTTCAGTGAGACGTCCACGGCCGAGGTGAACAATGAGCAGAGCTGTGCTTGTTCAAACAGAGCTGTTTCCATCCACTGACGACATTACCACACGAAACTCACTACGAAAAACCCCGTGAATGGGACGAGCGTAACCATGTAACCCAGTCTGCAAGAAATCATGGTTGTATGCGATGAATTTGCAACGGAGAAAGTGTGTTTTCACGGGAGCGTGACACGTTTATTGACATGAATCATACGAGTTGCAAAAGTGTGGAGAGCGAACACACACGAGTGAAATGTTCACTGACACGGTGGATTTATCTTCTGCCAGAATGTTTGATTTTGAGATATTCTATCTGCTTGTGTGGAGTACAGATCTATGCAACATCTCTGTGACACTGGCAGCTCTTGTTTGAGGTTAGGCGAAGATCACGGTCTTTGGTTTATTTCAAGGAAAAGTCTGGTGTTTTTTGTCTCCACAGTCAGGACTCAGGATGTGAACTCTGGACCCGGCTGTCATTGTTCTTTGTGCGTCCACCGTCCACCTCGACCACCTCCCTGCAACTTCCTTTACTCGAAAAAAAACAAACATTACCTCAGAGCCTCATCCAGCCAGCAACTATGTATTTCACCACAACATAATTGGGAGAAGCAATCTCGTGCTATATAAATGTTATTTGTAGGAGACATGTTTTTTGCCTTGAAAACTAAACAATTTTTTTCTACCACGACTGTGAGTGGTGGAGGAAAAAACTGAAAAACCAGAAAATGAAAATAAAAAATCCAGTAGAAGGGCACGGTGAGTTAAGAATGTATCGTCAAATCAAAAACTGTGAATCAAATCAAAGTTGATTTTATTCATGATATTCCTCAAATCCCAAATTTGTGTCAGAAGCAAACGCCTTGTGATAAGAAAATGGCTTGTAATCAGCCGTCATTCTAAATCTTTACTGTCTTTTCACAATTTGTAATTTGCGTTAATTTCATTGCATTTGCAATAAAATCAAGACAAAGTTTTCAAAAAAAAGTGCATTTTATTTTTTACCATTTATCCAGCACACCTCAAGAAAACAGGTCCTCTGTCTTCCTCTCCAGCACACACACACACACACACACACACACACACACACACACACACACACACGCACACACACATGCACATGCGCGCGCACACACACGCACACACACACACACACACACACATGCACATGCGCACGCACACACACACACACACACACACATGCACATGTGCACGCACACACACACATAAACAGAAACACACGCACACGCACACACACACACACGCACACACACACACTTTCACTCTGCTGTAAGTTGGCGACATGAGTCCTTGGAAGTGCAGTATTCAATTTGTAACTATTATGGAGACAAGGACACAGTCCTTTATGTGAGCAGCCACAGAGAGAAAATGGAGGCAGTCACTATAGCAACCGCCAGGAGAGCGCCCAACAAATCAACAAACAATGCGGTACAAGACTTTTCCAGAGGAACCATTTAAGGCGAAGCCTTGAATCATACAAAGTTGTCCTCTTAAGTTTCTGAGACCTGTCTTGGAGTGTCTGTGGCCCCAAGTGTTTGGTAAAAAAAAACCTTTTGTTTTTCTCCACACTTGTCTTTCAAGGCCGGCGCGGCTGAATTTTGCCAAAGAGCTGTCTTGTTGGGTCACGGCAACCTCAGAGTTTCATTTGTGCGATTAGCCTTCAGGAAATGCTCACTGCTGCGAAAGTACATAGCATAACAAAACTCACTTTCTGAAAACACTGTGTATTCATTTGAGCAAACTCCGCACGCTGAAAAAGTTCTTAGTTTTCTCCGTAGCAGTTGTAGAGGTTGATTGACCACCGGTACAAAAGACCCTTCTCTCTCCCGTCGTCAATTCAGCTTGTGAGGAATGATGGATATGAGACAGTTTACCTTATAAGGGGGAGTTCAAGCTGTGGAATTTACTTTGTCTTTCCTTTCCACCTTTGCTTCCTACGCGTTGCTCTCACATTCCCACGTCCCTCGTCTGAGGAGCTGCTGTGGTTCTGACCTTGCTCTAAATCTCAGCACCGCAGGAACACAGAGCCGCAGCACGGCTGATGCTGCGCGACTGGGAGTGTCTGCGCGTCGCAGCGATGTGTCGGGCAGACGGCAGACAGAATGTACAGTGCGTCAGTGTGCAGGTTCAACTGAACTGTCAATTCGCTCTGACTCTTTTTTTTTTTTGTATTGACTCCTTTGGATGAAGCGTTTGCGCCGATATTTCAGATCTGATCAGTTTGGCAATTTGTAGCAGAATAGTTTCGGACGTGGACAAGTAATGGACCAGACATCAGAAAATGCCGGAATATGACGGTCTAACAGTTGTGGACAAATGTTCACTCAGTGCTGTGATTCGAGAGAAGTATCCCAAAAGTCGTGTGACAAGGCTGAGAACAGGGGCCTCCGTGTGCAGACCCATTTCAAACTGGGCCTGGGACCAACAGGCTCAGGGCCAGAGAGCGAGTCTGCTCCATATCACAGAAAATGAAGAAGGAACTTGACTCTTAAAGCTGATACCATGACACCGACTACTATATATCATGCAATCGTGTCTAGAAAGCAAACGTCTCTTGGCCGTGAGTCCAGCACACGCTAAAGCTAAAACCTTCAACACCGAAAGTAATTCAGTAAAGTGTTATTATTTTAGTTTTACCCTAATCTCCTTAAGATTTTCCCACCGTTCAAATGCGTGGTACAATCTGAACCAATTACCAGACCTTCAGCCTTATCAGTGTTCGGCTGCAGAAAGTTGGAGGTCACCCAGTCTTTGATGGCAGCGGGACGAGTGCGTGAAAATCCGAATCGTTACTATTTTCAGGAATAAACAACACGGACGACTGGGTGTCACTGGCTGAACAATGCAAAGACACAAGGCCGAGGGAGGTAGCGGATACAAGATGAATCAAACGGGATGTGTTGTTAGCCTCGTTCACTTGATATCATTTGCTTTATTGTATACACATTTTCCCAAAAGTGTAGCCTAATATTTAATCTCTTTGAAACCATTTTTGGCTTAAACTTGTCATTGTGTTGTTAAAAGAAAAACAAAACACCATCTTATTGGTCCCCCATAAGCCTTGCTTTCACCATTTTATTCTCCTGGCCACCAGGGCGCTGGTTTACTTAATTTACGACACAAAGGCGCTGCGTCATCCATCGCCGGACGCAAACAGGGAAAAGAATGGCGTTCTCACGGTATCTATGCCCAGGGAAGGAAACGGCAGACGGTGAAACAGCCGAATTGACGAAAAACAACTCAGCCTTGCAAGAGAAAAAGAATCCTGTCGACGGGGGACCAATGGAAGCGAAGAGGGCGAGTGATAGAAAAAGAGATACAATTTCAGAGTGAACCTTGGACGGACGTTCACTCCGTGGAGAGAGCTCCGAGGCTCGATTTTTACGGGGTTGTTTTCTGATTTGGACAGTAGCCAGGGGGTCGGCACTGGGTCAGCCATGACGTGAACGCTAGGAGCCAGAAAAGGAAGCAGGAGCGTCAGTGTTCATACTTCTTTCTTCTCCTCCGTTATCTCCAAAGTGATGTTGGCGACTTCCTCAGGAGCTCTGAGGGAAAAGTACCTGGGTCCTTAGCGGCGCCTTGCTACTGTCGCGTCGCTACGACAGTGACCAAACAACAATACCACCTGGAACCACTGGGGGGCACAAACCTTTTTTCGTGGCCTCTTTAGAATAAAAATGTTCCGTCGTCAGTGTGGGCTGGAGGAATATGAGAAATATTTCAAGAAATATATCATTCACCCTGTCAGAGGGAAGAGGGCGCATGGGGGCCAAAAAACGTCGATAAACAAGGGAAGAAACGGAGGACCTGTGAACAAGGCAAAGAGCGAAAGAGCGCCGTGGCTGTCTTTTCAACTCTGTGCTTTTGCAGCAAGACATAATGTAATCTCTCCTTGAGACGGAGGGATTGTTATAACCTGCGCTGGCTGGGCCTTGAGCGGGAGAAGAGACGGGGCTGAGTGAAGGCTGTTTATCCCGTGGCGTCCTTGATATCAACATGTGAAAAATCTTTCTGTTTTTCTCTCTCTCGGCTAAATCAATACAAAGACATTTGGCCTCTGAACAATGTTTGAAGCGCTGCCGCAAAAGTTTTTCATGCCGCCTCCATTCACCGCCCGCGTCCTTCAGCGGCACAGAGCGCGGGGACGATGATGTCCTGCTCACTGCTATTTCATTAATGTCGCCATGCACTCAATGTCACCCTTTCTCCACACCAAAGACAGCCTTGCGCCGGGACCTTCGAGTGGCAGTCTGAGGGCATTTCGTTGGGTGGCTGCGGCGGAGACGCCGGGATCTTTGCACCTCAAGTCAGGAAAACTGGCTCGCAAGCTTTGTCCGTGTTTTTTCTTCTTCTTCCCTTCGACACAAATTCCCCTCATTCTGACAAGACCGGCGTTTGGTTTCTATCTGGTTTGACTGCCCCTGTAATCACTTCCGATTTTCCCACAGCCCCCTTCCTCCCCTTCGCAGCGGTCAACCCCTGGCCTGTGATCCCTCTTAGGAGCAATTAAGATAAACCTCTAATTCATCTGCTTTATCCCGACCTGTCTTTCTCTCAGTCTCTCATTCACTGACCTCCACTCCTCTCCCCTCTTCAAACCACCCCCTCCTCTCTCTCCCTGCTGCTCCCCATCCTCCTTCAGTGACAGAGGCAAGGAGAGCATTGAGTCATGACATCATAATTCACCAGCTCCTGTTTTCACGGTTAAATCAATATCAGTGTGTCCGAGTCAAGGTTGGAGGCCGGCCTTCACAGCTCAGCTCTTCTTACTTTTTTTCTCCGCCCCCCCCCCCCTCAGAGAAAATCATATAAATTTTCCCCTAAAATAATTAAGCCTTCAGATCTGTCGCTGGCCCATATTTTTCACCAGCTCCTGCCTGATGAACAGCGCTGCCACCGAGCCAAGGCGACGCTGAGAATAGATTCCAGACTCTCGATTCCTCGTCTGTCTGTGCCAATTCTCTCCCTCTCCCTTCTTGTCTTTGCTCCTCCATCACACTGGATAACACAATGGGCTCGATCAACCCGGGCCTGTTGACTGCTGTGTGATAGTCCACCTGGTGACATGGGGCTTTAAAGGGTCACACATTGCAGGGGTCTTTATTTGAGCCCTTCTCAGGGGAGTCACTTTTAATCTCTGCGTGGTGAGGTGTCTCACAAAAAAGGTCATTTCACATAGCTCTGTATCTAATAGGTGAGGAGCACTGAGAGGGGTGTGTTTTTTTACAGTGTGTGTGTGTGTGTGTGTCAGGCCGAGGAGAGGAGAGGAGAGGAGGTGAGGAAGGAGGAGGCGCCTGAGTCTGGGGAGGCGGACTGTGCGGAGAGGGACCGGGCTCTCGGGGCTCCGGGGCAGACGGGAGCTGATATAAACGCGCCGCCCTTCACTCGGGGCTATCGGCGGATAAGGGAAACGTCGCTACCTGTGCGCACTGACCTCCGGCGCCTCGCAGACACAGCGGTGACGCGCCGTGCGCCGGCACATGTGGAGCGGCCATCCATGGCCACGCTGGACGGCTGCCGCTGCCGGGGAGCCAGCGGACGGAACAACAGCAGCATCCTCTACAGCATCCTGAAGAGTGACGGCCTGGCCGCCGCCGAGGAGCCGCAGCAGGAGCATCAGCATCAGCATCAGCATCAGCATCAGCAAGAGCAACAGCGAACACTGCAACACTTGTTCCACAAGGCGTCCCCGTCCTCCTGCGCGCCCGCCTCGCTGCAGGAGCTCCGGCGGCTGCAGCAGCAGCAGCAGCAGCAGCAGCAGTCGTGCTCCTGCGGCTCGACGCGCCGCCGCGGCGTCCTCCGCTCGCCGCAGGTGACGTGCAAAGCGGCGTCGGCGGTGCTGGTGAAGACGCTGCGCTTCGTGAAGAACGTGCCGTGCTTCCGCGAGCTGCCGGAGGACGACCAGCTGCTGCTGATCCGCAGCGGCTGGGCGGCGCTGCTCGTGCTGGGGCTGGCGCAGGACCGCGTGGACTTCGACACCACGGAGACGGTGGAGCCCAGCATGCTGCAGCGCATCCTCACGGGCTCCCCGGACAGACCCAGCGAGGCGCCGGCCGGCCGGGGCCCGGGCCAGGGGAGAGGGGCGGCCGGCGTCTCGGTGGTGGACATCGAGGCCATCAAGGCTTTCCTGAAGAAGTGCTGGAGTGTGGATATCAGCACGAAGGAGTACGCGTATCTGAAAGGCGCCGTGCTGTTCAACCCGGGTAGGTCAGGGGTCGTCAGACTCACCTCACACCGGTGGCACCGAGCTGGTGGCTGTCAGAGCACCACCAGGGCAATGTTGCTGTGTGAGGAACTACTGTGTGTGTGTGTGTGTGTGTGTGTGTGTGTGTGTGTGTGTGTGTGAGAAGTTGTGTTTTATTTGAAAATGATTGATGCATGTGACCTTAATAACCCTGTTATTAACATGTGAAGTGGGATAAGTACAGTTTAAAGTCCAGGTGATGCCATTTCACATGGAGGAGTTTGGATAACAAACTGAGTTACTGCAGCCTCCATGTTGTAGCCCATGGAAACCATCCTAACTCTTCTCCCCACTTTCATCTTTCCATGTCCCTCCTCCTCCTCCTCCTCCTCCTCCCCCTCCCCTTGCCCTCTCCTCTCGTCCGACCCAGATCTGGAGGGTCTGCGCTGCCTCCACTACATCCAGTCGCTGCGTCGCGAGGCGCACCAGGCTCTGAACGAGCACATCAAGCTCATCCACCGCGAGGACACGACGCGGTTCGCCAAGCTGCTCATCGCCCTGTCCATGCTGCGGGCCATCAGCCCGCCGGTGGTCGCCCAGCTCTTCTTCAGGCCCGTCATAGGGAGCGTCGACATTGAGGAGGTGCTCATGGAGATGTTCTACGGGAAATGAGACTCGGCCGGGCTCCGCGGAGGGAGTGAATTCTGCAGGTTCAGCTGCCAGGTGGACTTGAAGTGATGCTGTAAGCTCTTGTCCGGTGTGTAGGGAGTGAGGGCAGGTGGAGAGGATGTTATAAGGACTGAATATACAAATACTGCGTGTGGGAGATCTTCAAAATCTGGGGAACGACCAACACTGGCGAGAGACAGAGAGTGAGAGTGTGTGTGTGTGTGTGTGCGCATGAGAGAATGAGAGAGAGCGGAGGGTTGAGGTGTTCTAATAGAGGAACAATGCAGAGCAGCTGCTGGAATTCATAATTTATTTGTTTTTATATACATTATTTTTCTATAATAAAAAGAATAATCTCAGAGTTGGTTATTTTTTCTTGATGTACCTCGTCATCCCTCGTGTGTGTGTGGCATCAGCTCTGTCACGAGTGACACACACTCTCTTACACAGCATCGTATGTAGGAGACATGTCTCAGTGCGTGCGGACGAGAGTGATAACGAGGATGCACTCACAGATCTGACGCATGTCACCTCGAAAAACCGGACTCAGACTGATATGCGCCAGCCACAGTTTAGAGTTATTGATGGCGTGTTACTACGTCAACGTGAGACGAGTACAGGCTGCGGTTACTCACACCAAGCTGTTCTCGCACCTGCAGGTAAGTCAGAGAGTTGCAGAGAGTTTGGCAGGTGGGTGACTATAGTTCTTCTAAATACTGATGAAATGCCAGGTAAGACCGCCAGAGTGCAACAGAACACCACATGCAGCAACTGTGCTGTGTGCGCGCGCACACGCACACACACACACACACACACACACACACACACACAATCTCTCTCTCTCTCTCTCTCCCCTCACACAGACAGGTGCAGGAGGCAGAGATGGTGCAGGAGGCAGAGATGGTGCAGTAGAAGCGCCTCAGGTAATGTTCTACCTGTCCCTCCAACTCCGGTCATTACGGTGTGGAGTTTTGTGGATGCCGACCAAAATGCCTCCAGCGACGAGGAGTATTTCACGAGAGAGAGAGTATAAAATTTAAAAAAAAATCTGTCTATACCCTGCAGAGGAAACGCATCTGGAGACTGCACATAAAGGCAACAACAGTTAGGGCTTATGGCATCATCATCATCATCATCACCATCATCATCATCATCACCATCATCATAGAGCGTTAGGTTCCATTCATTCTTTAAAGGCCCAAGTGATGAAACACTGTTCAACATGAACGTTCGCCCTGGGCAGCAGCTCCCTGCTGTTACATCACATACAGTCTGACCAAACGGTTTCACGAAGGCCGAGTCCCCCGGACACAGCAGCTAGAATAGTTGGTCACTGCTCAAAGGCCAGATGGTGTCTACCTGTGCTCTGCCCCCCCCGGGCCTTTGTTTTGGGCCACTCTGACAAAATAACCTGACCGGAAGGTTATTATCATACATTCAGATATGCCCTGCCTTGCTCACTTTTGGAATATACTCCCGACATCGGTGGGAGAAGTACTCCTGAAGTAAAAGTACTGCAGCAAAGAAATGTCTTACAAGTCCTGCATTCAAGTTTTTACTGAAATTAAAGCGTAGGCCAGAAGTGTAAGCTTAAAAATGCACTTTAAAAGTACAAGAAGTAAAAGTACATGGAAATAACCCCAAACTATGATGAATTATTTGGACATCACTATAATATTGCAGATGATAAAGCTAATTCTAAAAGTTTGTGTCTAATTATGTTTTAACTTGTAATAACATGATTTATTTGTTGATTATATTTTGTTATATTAATCTAAAAGTAGTAATCAAAATTACTGCAGCAGGGGTTCTGACGACACTGCAGCAGGGGTTCAGCAAACAACAGATAAAACACCTTAAAAAGTATTCAATTGTCTTAAATTCAGTTTGCACAGGTCTTAATTTGTTTAGGCTTGTCACCACCAAAGCTCACAGAGAATACATCAGAATTACTAGTGCCTGTATGTGCTGCGTCTCCTGATTCGGGCTACATTATAAGTGTAAAACCAACGCCTCTCTCAAGTGGCTCGAGGATGACGAGTTGATTTGGAAGAAGTTTATTTGAACTACAAGGTGTGTACTTCCATCCTGTGTGGTGTGGAAAAGGTCGGAAAAAGTCTTGAATTGAACTTATTTATATCTGTAGAGACACTTTCTAATAAACTGCTCTTTGATGAGAACGATGCTATCGACACCACATATGCCTGATGCAGAAGTTTGACATGACTGATAGAATACAGCTTGTCAGGAGTCTGTCCATTAACCAATGCTGTATGTATGTACCAGAAACTGATACGCCAGCAGTTTGATCAAAATCGCAGCTGAAGTTTTCCACCCAAAACTCCACAAGAGGATGTTTACACGGGCAGAAGGATTTTAAAGTGGCAATGACCTTGTCTCTGTGCTACCTTTTCATTCCGATGCAGTACAAAAATAACCACATGGCAAAGGAATATACGGATTTTCACTGAAACAAAAGGAGGTGCCGGGAGAAAGAGGCAGGGGGATGAAAATATGAAATACACCAAGTGATGTTGATGTCAAGTGAGCACACATCTGCTCATTCTCACACACCCCCTGGTGGTCTGATTGAACATTGCAGGGAAAAACACAAAATGACACACACACCACCGTAGACTTCTGCTCTGAATTCCCGTCTGCGTCCTCGACATGTTCCCGTTCGATGGGACCGGTTTTCTCTCCATTAAGTCCTTAATTGCTGTGGGTGATAAAGACTCTATCAATCCTGTGTCTGCTAATAAAAGTCCAGCTGTCTGGTTGGAGGCTGCCAACATGCGACTAGTCACCAGCTCGACACAGCTGTTGGCATCTTTCATTTAAATAAAGTCCAAATTAATTTCAGTAGCTGTGCTTGGATCATTCTACTTAAATGACGCCGCTCTAACAGTTTACGTGGTCTGACACCATCTGAGCTGCACAGGCGGCTCTGTGCACCAAAGCGCGGACAGAAAATGTCCGCCCTCTTGCTTTTCCCGCCGACAGTCTTCTGTCGCTCCTCCCTCTGCCTTTAACTCCGCCCTGTGTGTCTCTCTCTCTTTCCTCTGCCCCAGTTTCCCCTCTTCTATCCTCTCCTCTGGGGACTGACGGATGAATCGGAAGAATCTGCTTTCCGTCTCTGTGTTTACCAGCAGCCCTTGTAGGTAGTGTCTATCCCCAGGAGAGGGCACTGTCTGGCAGCGCGCGAAACACCACGGCGCTTAAGTTGCCAGACGAGTCAGGCATCAAGTGAAACTCCCCCGGCTTGGAGCCAAACATGCAGTATATTTTGCCTCACATCAGCAGATGTGTTTTCTGTTCCTATCTGACAGGATGGATAAGGAGAGCGGCAATAAATATCTCCAGCCAGTAACGAACCAGGGAAATGGCAATTATCACGGCTTGCATTCTACCTCTACGAGGCCCGGGATGAATCCCCGCTCCTCAATCGGAATATTTTAAAAGGTCAGAAGCCCCATTATCACATGCTGTCTAATTGTTGACTCCCCCCCCCCACCCCATCGCCCACCGAACTGACATTCTGCTGCGAAGGTTGTGGTGTTGTGTTATTTGTCTCTTGAATGTGAGAGAATAATTGGTAGGACACAAACACACATCTGGACATTAGCTCCTTCCGCCTGTATAGTACCACGATGCTGTTATAGAATAGTAGAGTTGACCAACCCGGTAGCAGTTCAACCAGGAGACCTATTGAGAGATTAGTGGTAAGTGGACTGCATCTATATTGAGCTTTTCTAGTGTCATTGACCACCCAAAGTTACATTCGACCATTCGCACCCTGCTGGCACAGGGGGGATCGAGCCATCGACCTTGTGGTTGGTGGACAACCCTGTCTGCATCCCGCTACAGCCGCCCCTGCGAGGATGAGAATGAAGTCAAGTAGAATCGAATTAGATTTATTTCTGAGCATGAGGAAATAGACTTTGGTGCTTAGACGCAGGCGGGACACCATGGAAACTGTCCCGTGAATCAACTGCTTCAGACACGAAGGAGACTTTGACGAGAACGAGCTGGTGGATATTAGAGATAGCGGCAACACTGCTTGCGAATTAGGAGACGTGTGCAGGAAACAGTCTTCCCGTCTGAACCTTCACTCCGCTTCATTTGACAGTCGAAAGCTCAGTTCAGTTCTGAGCTTCGGTTCCAAACAAGATCACTTCTCATCTGTTCCACTAGTTGAGTCGGACGAAGCCACGGACGGTGATGAACTCGTCACGAGTGTGACAGTCGGGCGAGTGACGGGTTTTTAGGAATCAGCGACGACAAAGAGTCAAAGCTGGACACAAAAGAAAACCTCAAAAAGGAAATCAATGTTTTTTAATGTGCAGTGAGAAAGTAAGGGCAACTGATAATGATTGTGTTTCTATAAAGATAGACATTTCTTTCCAAGTGAAAATCGTGTTTATATATTTATATAAATATCTATATTATATATAGAATACATATCTATTTGCTATGCATACTCAAAAATCACACCTTCAAATATATTTAAAAAGTCTTTCAAAACACAAATATTTTTCTTTCCTTAAACATGAACTATCCATATGAACCAAAGTAATAATCAAGATGGGAATAATATTGTGTTTAAAAAAACCAAAAAAACCCGAAACATTGAAAATGCTTTACTTTTGAATCTAGAACAGTAGAGGGCATTTTTTTTTTTCCGTGTGGGATTCATAAACCACCTTAGTGTCGTAAACAAACCGGGGATCACGTTGCAAGGATACAAAACCAGCATAACACGTACTGTATACACAAATCCCCGTCCGATGGTCGATGAAATGCAAATCAGTGTGACTTCTCAAGCAAACTCTTTTCCGTTACAAAAATAGAATTCTTTTTAAAATAATCTACAGATTTTCTTTTTAAGGTGAGGCATTTTCACTATCGCTCTAAAAACAGCAAGGCTGTTTGTTTCAATAGAAAATATGAAGCTTTAGAGATCTGCCAGTCTGTCGGTCGGTCTGATTGGAGAGGACTAGCGCTGCCCCCCGACCGCTCCACCTGCTCCGCCCCACAGGGCGCCGCATTTTCACCAGCTCCTCCTTCTTTTTGCATATTCTATGATTTTTTTTTTTTTCTTTTCTTCAAAGGAGAGTTTCTTTTTGAACTAGATACACCTCTTACAGGTACAACGGAAAAGAAGTGTCGGCTCCTCGAAGCTCCTGAAATGTCCAGGCAATTCCAAAAAGTGTTAAAAAAATGTTCTCTTAAACTACACAAAGATTTTAGAAAACAAACAAACAGACGGTCCCAAACAAAAACCTGAAAACAGCACAGGTGCATGGGCATACAGGCTTTTCAAACAAGCGTGTTGGAAGAATAAAAAAAAAGAAAATCTTAAAAAAGGGAAAACAATAAGAGATTTTACAACCGTGTGAAACAAGTTAAAGCAAAGTCCTACATTGGAGAAGGCAACGAACATGATCGAATAAAACAAACAGAAATGAATAAAACTAAAACGGGAAAACACTGATGCTACAAATAAATTGAAATATATGTACAAGACCCTGTTTTCCTTGTGTTTGTATGTATGCACATATGTGAGTGTACGTGTATGCGTGCGTGTACAGAATTGCCATAGTGTGTTGGTTCTTTAACGTAGAGTTCCTGTGAGTCCGTCTCTCACTAGATGATGAAACAGCGTCTTCATTACATCTCCTGTAGTGTCACATTGAAAACATCCCCTGTGACACAGGCGCTGTCCTCCTGGAAAAAAAAACAAAACAACAACAACAACAACAAAAAAAACCCACGAGGGTAGCAGTGTCCACGAACCTGCCGCATCTCCGTCACTCGCTCACCAACCGTTGGGTCAACTGGATCCCGAACACTCGTCGGCAACAAAATTCGCGAGCGTGAGCTGTTTTCCGTAGCGCTACCAGACTGAGCCCAGCCACGCCTGACCCTGATTGATCCTCCTCCGGCCGCCACACGCCGAGCCCTGTTCCATCATTACCAGATGACGCTGGAGATGCTGGTTTCTCTTGGCAGCAGAGGGAGCATGGCGTTGTTGGCGTGCGCCTCCTCCAGGCTGTGCTCTCTGCTCTTCCCCGCGGGCCTCTGTCCGTTCAGCAGTGTCAGCGGGATGTTGCAGTAGGTGTGCTGGTTCCCCAGGGACGAGAGAGGCGGCAGGGTCCCCCCCGGGGGCAAGTCATACTCGTAGCTGCGGTAGTAGTGTTTCTGCCTCATGGTGGTGTGGTAGGTGTTGTGGAAGGTGGAACGCAGCTCGGGGTGGGCGGTGGCCATGGCGGTGGAAGTGGCCGCCGCCATGGAGATGGCGGAGACGGTCTGCAGCTCTCCGAAGGGGCCCTGCTCGCTGACGTCCAGCGCCGGCTCGTGGGTGAGCATGGGCACTGTGCGGCGGAACGGCATCTCGTACTGCAGCTGCTTCCAGAACTTGGAGTTGAGCTTGTTGCTCTTGGGGCCGCGCCACTTGATGACGGTGAGGGTCTTGATGGTGTGCTTGAGGGCCTCGACCTCCTGGTAGTTCATGATGCCGCGCAGCTCGGCGCACTCGATCAGGATGACTTTGATCTCGCCAGTGACCAGCATGTTGCGCAGCCGCGTCTCCAGCTCAAAGATGCTCCAGCCTCGCCGCACCACATAGTTGGGTGTCATGACTATAATGAGGCGCTTGCTCTGGTCGACACAGCGAGCCACATCCTCTATGTAGGCTGCAGGGGGGAATGAAAAGAAAAGAAAAGAAAAGAAAAGCAAAATACAAAGACATGAGAAAGGCAAAAATGGTTGATCAATGTACCTAAAGCTAAAGATATTAATAAACGAGCACAGGACCACGACACAGAACTATGATGGATGAACGTACAGCATGAAACACAAAACACGAGACAATGACAGGCGGCTACTTTGTCCAATAACACTCATTTTAGTCTGTAGATCAAAGTGCGGACAAGCAGACATTGGGACTGCATGTGTGTGTAGACACATATGTTTAAAAGCATGGCGTTGGTGAAGTTTGATCTAGATCGGCACTCTGGGTGGAGGGCAGACCCACAGGCAGAGCCCAAGCGAAGCGCTGAATGGCCACAGATGGGCGTGGATGATTGACAGAGCTACACAGTCAATAAGATCAGGCGGAGTTGCCGTCTATCGAAGCGCCACTGTGAGCGTCTCTTTGGAGACGTCCTAAGAGCGGGTAAATGACAGCGGTGGACAGGAGAGGAAAAAGACTGATGGCGAGTACCTCCAAAGAGTCGAGTTTCATCCTGGTAATGTTCATTGGTGAGACCTAAACATAAACATTTTCACATTCAGGTCACGGGCGGAACACAGCACACAGACACAGAAAACAATACTCAACACAGTTGGTAAAACAGTGTCCGCCTCGCCTCTCGCTCATCTTTTACATTTCACATACCATTAATCAAATTCCATGTTTCCCTGATTGGATATTAATCTTCCACAATCGTGCTTGGCACCGACGCTGCCGGCAATTTTTCTTTTGATTACAGGAAAGAGGCAGGCTCAGTCAGCAGGACTCGGAGCCGTCGCACATTCCCGTCTGATGTTTAATTCTGTCTGGAGCAACTAGGACGCGTTTGCGTTTTATCGGTCCCACATGAAGCCTTCAGTATAAAAACACAGCATCACTGCTAACCAGAGCACGCTGTGTAGAGCGGGAGCCGACTGGCACTACTCAGCAGAGTTAGCGCACATTGGAATATGTTCAGACAGAGTTTTCACGCATTTTTTAATGCAAGGACGAAACCAGGGTGGACGATACGCTTGTTCAACACATCAGCTCCCGATACACCATCGATAGGAGGCATGGCGACAGCGAGCGAGGAATAATATGATCCTCATTTCATCAAGAGAGGTTCGAAGGGCGAATATGTCTTCTTCCCCTTTCCCCATAATCTGGAAATTTGGTCGAATGCTCTTTTTATCACTTCTCAGTGTGAATATATTGTGCTTGAATCTGATCTAAGAGCACAAAACATTGGAACACAAGACAGTGACAGTGAGAAACAACACTGAAGACAAACAACACACAGGAAACGCTTCCAACCACGACAAAATGAGCCGGACACTGCAGCGACTACAGAGCAAAATGTGAATGCCGTCACACGCGGCGACGGTGTGATACATGGACACACGGTATGTGTGCGTCGTGGCGCTTACTTCCTGTCGGGATGAGGTCTCGGTCGGGGATGAAGAGCTTGTAGCCGTAGTGCTTCTCCAGGACGTCAGGGAGGATCTCCAGGGCGAAGCGTTCCTCCTCCCTGGTCTCCTGACTCCACTGGTCGGGATCCACTTTGGTGTAGGACAGGTACGCGTCGTAGTCTTTGTTTTCTGAGGAACGCAAGAGAAACGACAGGGAGATGCCGATGAATAAAAAAACAAACCGATGGAGTAAATTCACTGACGTTCAGCAGAAAAAGCACAAACGCCCCTCGAGTCGTCGTGGCACAGTCGAACATTTGAACAACTCGATGGACATACGTACGTGGACAACTGGGCATCACGCATGTATTCAATTTATCAAACCATGGAGGCATTTTACAGTGACCCTGGCTCAACTTCCACGGTAAAGATTCATTTCTTAAAACTCCTAACTCAAAATGATATACCACTAATTCTGAGGTCACAATCTAATTTGGCAAAAGGCACAGTAACCCAACACTAAATTAAATGTTTATAACTGAAGTTGAAAAATGAATCAAATAAATCACTGTATTCATAATGGTTACATATATTGAATAGAAATTCCGTGGTCATTTCCCTTTGAAGGTGATACAAATTACTGTGACAAAAATGTGAAATGAATGCAGAATTTGAAATTTGAAATGTCGCAGATTGAAAATAACTTTTGAAAACTTCACTTTCATTCGATGAATATCTGACTTTACAATTCAGTCCATACAAAGCAGGAAAACCCCTCGTTAGATGTTTTAGTTCACTGCCTCAGATTACATCTACTGCTTGGAGAAACTTTTTTTTTGTTTTTCATAAAGACATGAAATATTATACAATTCTTTTATTAATTCCCTCTGATGAGGCGTATTATGATATGTGGCTGTAGGGATTTGTTCTCATTCAGCCACAAGGCCTCGATACTGTGTGATAAGGTCTGGCTCATGTTCCAGTTCATCCCAAAGGTGCTGAGTCGAGGTCGGGGCTCGGATCCGCCCAGTGGAGTTCGAGACGAGGCCAGTAAATTAGTTCATTAGTTCATTTTCATAGTTCAAAAATAGGCCCAGACCAAGACCAATGAAGGTACGTGGACTGTGGTGTCCATTTGCTTTTGGTAATATAGTTTAAATGAGAAAACAAAACTGATGTAGATAAAAAAAAATAAAATACCCGAATCATGATTCAAGCTGTTTCCCACCTTGAAATGATTTCCCAGGAGACGGAGGGGAAGAACTTAAAAGGCAGAAAATAGACGACGGGAAAAAGGAAAAAAAAAAAGCACCGCTGGTGACATGATCAGTAAGTCCTACTCATTATGCTCTGTAGAAAGTGGAATGTGGGCCAGCCAAAAAGAGGAGAGGGGCTTTTTGCACAAACTCTTTGAGGAGCGCTCGCAGCTTTGAAACTCACTGGAAAGGCCACGGCTGAGCTCAGTATGGATCCAAACATCAAACAACGCTTTCAAATTTGCATCCGAGCTCGCAAATTAACCACCTAGCAAACTTGGAAAATCAAAACCAGCTTGTATCAGTGGTCCCTGACGGTATGATTTAATCATGCGGAAGTTTGAGTCAACAAAACTGCGTATAATAGATAATTCATGCTACTGTAGAAACAATCAAGTGATTTAGAAATGAGTTCAGCTTTTTTTTGTTTTTCTCCCCCACCCCAGAATTTTTGAGAAGGAGGCAGAAAAAGACTCAATAGAGAGAAAGATACAGGGACACAAACAAGAGGAATCCTGTCCCCGACGCAAAAGTTAACTATGTTCCGGAGCGAAAACAAAAAGTTGACCTCCAATTCCGAGCTGCTTATGCTCCTGTTTGTCGCTCGGGGGGGGGGAGGAGCTCGGAGCCGATCTCGTCCCCTTGTACCACAGAGTGTGGGCATCATCCCATGACATGTTGAGACTGATCTCTTTTTAAATGGGCAACAAATTGAAAATCTGTCTCCTCTCTTTCCCTATGCAGCCATTGCAGCAATGCACGCACACACACACGCACACGCACACAAACACACACGCACACGCACACAAACACACACACACACACACGCGCACACGCTATTCCAACAGCAGAGAGACAGAGGAAATGAGCTGCTGAGATAGAAGCGGAAAAGACATCTGTATCTACCAAGGGGTGTGTTATGGATAGAGGCCTTGACAGAATACACACGCAAAACACATAAAACCATATGCACACGGGTAAACAAACAGAACACATTCACAAACCGAGAAATGCGAGCGAGCGAGCGAGCACACACACACACACACACACACACACACACACACACACACACACACACACACACACACACACACACACACACACACACACACACACACACACACACACACACACACACACACACACACACACACACACACACACACACACACACACACACACACACACACACGTTCATCAGTGCAACATCTAAGTTTGGAGAGACGTGATGTGTCTTTACCTCCGTCCACGTCCTCGCTGCCAAAGTGCCTCCTGTAGAAGAGCATCAGCTCGATCTTGTAGCATTTGTAGAGGGAGATGAGGAAGATGAGGAGCAGCAGGATCGCCCCCAGCCCTCCCGCCAGCTCCACTGTGTACATGAGCTCTGCTGAGGACAACACACACGCCGACCAGAAGATATTCAAAAAAGACAAATTGTGGGTTATGAGCGCACAAAGGGCGGTTATTGATTCTGCACCAGGTTTGGACTCGTTGTCTGCTCCCCTTTTATCGTTTGGTCGTCTCCTGTTCAACTCAAAGAGTGGGGACACGTGTACATGTGGCAGGAAGGCTGGACAGACGTCAGCGTTTGTCCGCGCTCAGCTCAGAGCAAAGCAGCATCAATCTTCACTGGGAAGAGACACAATGCTCATAATGAGTTTGGGAAAAATGAGAGAGCACAGTGCACGGAGACAGAGACAGAGAGAGAGAAAAAAAAGAGGAGATTATGAGGAATTGGATTCATTTCTTTGGCGAAGCGCAGCGATGACACAGCCCTGCACTTTGGCCGTCGTCCATAGTGGGACTTGTGACAATTTCTGACATGGATGGAGGCATTTTCAAAACAAGAGTTTATTCATCTCACTCCCCTCTCCATCAAAACTCTCTCTCTCTGGCATCTCCTTCCCCCTCTTTTCTCTTTCTGTCTCCCCATTCATTTCTCTTCTCTATTATCTCCTCTCCATCTACCTAGAGACCGAGCTCGGGGGAGGGATGAGTTATGGTGTGTATTAAAGCAGCATTTACCTGGCTGGCTCGGCTAGAACAGGTTTACATTTTATCTCTGTCACACCATGGGCCTGGAACAATGCACGGCTACCATAGCAACTGCACGTCTGTATTATCACATATTATGTACCATGGTACATATCTTTCTCTTATCTCAAGTCTCACTAACGTCAGTATGGGGTCGAGAAATATATATTCTCATTAAATTAAGTTCAATTAAAACGAGTCAAATTTGATTTTTTGTTTTCAACACATTATATTTTCACTTCTTTCCGACGCAGCCTCGTGTTTTAAGAAAACTCTCAAAACACGAGGCTGCATCGGAAAGATTATGCAATTATTTAATCACACATTAAGATTTTTATCCTTGAATTAAACAGTTTAAGACTTTACAGGTTTAATTTAAGACCTGAAATTAGACGAAATACTGAAAACAATAATAAAACTGAGTTAAAGGAATAGTTCAACATTTTAGGAAATGTGCTACTTTGCTTCCTTGTTGATAGTTAGATGAGATGATCAATATCTTTATGACGTGACAGAGAGCAGACACTTGCCTGATGCTTCACTGGATCAAATTCCACACATAAATCTGATTCATTTAAAACAAAACCAAAGTGTCAAATTGATATTGATTGTTATGATTTTGCAGGGGGGTTATGAGCCCAACCATTTGTTCACCAGGCCGAGTAACGTCTGTTTCCAGTCTTTATGCTGTGTGAGAGTAGTTGTTATCCTCTTATATAACCAGCCATGTTACCAAGGGTATTTTCTGCAAAATGTTTTTTTCTTTTTCATAGATAAACACTAATACTGTGTCTCAAAAGGCCAGCTCTGCTATTTGGGCTCTGTAATATGAATTTTATTGGTCTTGTAATATGTGAAGAGGGAATATGAAGTCTTCCTTATCCTGAATATTCCGATACATCAAGTGTTAGAAACCGACGTGATGATGGGGTGGTAGTGTGAAGACCTGGAAGCTGTAAACCCACAATTATTGATTTTTTTTTTTGGCCAAAACTTGGCAAAAATTGCTCTG
Source organism: Scophthalmus maximus (assembly GCF_022379125.1). Taxonomy (NCBI): domain Eukaryota; kingdom Metazoa; phylum Chordata; class Actinopteri; order Pleuronectiformes; family Scophthalmidae; genus Scophthalmus; species Scophthalmus maximus. The sequence goes on along the minus strand of NC_061528.1, from coordinate 6,984,532 downwards.
GTTTTAACTGTGCTTTGGCCTTTTTTGCCCTTACAGACAGGAAATGCACATTACTCATTCATTGTTAATATGAAAATATTGATTAGAGCAGATTTAACCTTTAACACACCCGCGGATTAGTAACAAACGCATGCTGTGAAGACAATCTTTGCCTTTATCCCACAGACTCCCCAAATACCAAATGTGTCAAGCTGACTATGCATAAACAATTATGTTCACAACAATGCAGCCGAAAAGGGTACGAGGCTGATGTTTCCAACTTTAATGCCACTTGTCAAAAAAATAAAATGCAAAAACACAGTGGGAAACGCCAGCGAGCCCTTACCCCGCCTGAAGAGCTGGAGAGTGGCCTGGCGACGGCCGTTTCCATTTTCCACATAACAGGAATAATTTCCCAGGTCCTCCTCCTCCAAAGAGTCAATAGTCAATGAAATGGCCACTTCCTGTTCACCGAGATGCTCCTTGATCAACCTGGAAAACAACAACAACAAAAAAACTAAACAATGCCTCTCTGCAGCACCAGTTTTGAAAAGAGAACGTGGGATGGGCTGGTGGGGTTTCGAGAGTCAAGATCCTGAGTGGACCCGTATCATATTGAGTTAAATTTCTATATGACATATGGTAAAAATGTCCATAAGCAGCGTCTTTCCAAACAAAAATGCATTTTGATGAAGCCCGCTTTCTGTGTTACTGTAATTACTTCATGGTATGTTAATTTCCTCCTCTGCACTCAAAACATATGAGAAATGAAAATCAATAAGGACTCTTCCTTGGCGCGCGCGCGCGTGTGGTGGGGGGGAATCAAATAATGGCGATGAGAGGAAAAAATCTTTTTATAGCGGCTGCCATGGAAACGGCGAGAAAGTAATATTCCATAAAGTAAATGAGTGTCCCCCCGCTGGGCTGGTTGAGCCTGATGGAGGAGGAAATGGGGAGATAATGCTCTCTCGTACCTTAGACACACTACTTAGCTCACTTTTACAGCACCCTCAGCACAAATGACACTTTGGAGGAAACAAAGTGCAAATTAGAAAGAGATCACCTCTGTTTGTTTGTGTGCGTGTGTGAGAGTATGCGTTCACATATGTATCATTTACAGTGCGAGGGAATAACGGCTCGGTGTTGAGAAGGAGGGCGGAGAGGAGGAACAGGACGGAAAGTGTGTGTGTGTGTGTGTGTGTGTGTGTGTCTGTGAGAGAGAGCGATTATGTGTTTGAATGTGTTGGGCTGTAATGACTCTCAACCATCTCTCTCTCCCCTCCCGTCTTGGAGCCGATAAACTGCACATGAGGACGGCGCGTTGGCACCAGTAATTGAAAGTGTTGCAGAGAGAGGCTGAGGCAGAGCCGGCGATATTTGTAGTTTCAGCTGAGTTTGTTGTGCGGTGGGGTTGGAGGGCTCGGTGGAGGGGGGGGGGCGCCACGGGAATAATTCATGTCTCTCCGGGGAGTGGTGGGCACTTTGAAGCCTCCCTTTTCACATTATCGCACTATATGAGCTGGCAGAGCCTCGCTGCCGCACAGCCCGAGAGATAACGACAACCGTTGTACGACGCCGAGCCTCACGTGGAAACGGTGAGGACCTTACGTTGGGTAGGAGTAGGTGGATCACTGGGCGCACACGTTAGGCACATAGGTAGAGATGAGAGCACACAGACCGCTGGGCTGAGGCGTGAGCTCGGAGGGCAGACCGTGGCCGCGGGTGCGTCTGCTGCAGTGTCCCTGCTTGTTGGAATCAGACCGACCAGGTGTCCGAATTGTAGAACTCTTCGTAAACCTTTGTAAACCTCCACTTTTCTTCAGGGTGATTGGGTTTATTGATACCGAGTTCGCAGAATGAATTAATCGCGAACACTCTCTCAAACTGTCGGCCGCTCCAGGCCTTTCAATATTCTCTGCCTCCCTCATTAGCGAAATCTCTGTGTTTGCTCGTTTCGTGATCAATTTCCAAACCGTACTCGTCCCTTTTATACATTCGCCTCGACGCACACCTGCAAAACACCAACTGAAGTGGGTCAACGTCATATTGATCACCCTCCTTCATTATGCTGAGCCAGATTTGTTTTTGCTAATTTATTAATCTCGGCATGCTATGCTACTGTCCAGTCATCCGTTCTATGAAAACAACAATAGCCGTGTCCCGCTGGCACAAATGAGAATTTATGGCCTTGGGTTACCATAGAAATGAACTCCCCCCCCCCAACGTTGGGTAAAAATGTACCTGCAGGAACTCTGAGGCCGATGTACGAGCGCTGTTCTCTAAGCTCAGGCTTGCCTGCTAATGCATTAGTAATAAGGATAAAACTGTGCGGGTGCCCGCCCGAGGAGGAAGAGGTAACCCCTTAAAAACATGCCCACTGTTTCTGTGCACTCCATCTAAATGAGAAGCTTGGCTGCAGGGTAAGCACAGATTTGTTCAAGTTAACTTTCTTCCATCCTTTTCTCTCCTCCCAATTCTCCCCCGTTTTTTTTGAGGGGGGGGGGGGGGGGGGTGTGTCTGTGTCTCTGGCTGCCGTTGTGGACGTTAAACCAAGGCTGAGGTGGTAGCAGCAGCAGCAGCAGCATCGGCAACAGAGAGAGAGGACGATCAAATACATTATTGACCCGCTGCATGAAATATCGGTATGAATTATTGAAAAGATAACCCCCCTCAGCCAGCGAGCGGGGGAATCCTGGCGTCAGGGCGTAATGAAGGACGAGAGAGGGGGAGGGACAGATAGTGCAGCAGTGGTGGTTGAAATGAAATTTGTTTCTGTTGCCGGTTCATATCTGTGCACGAGCAAACTCACTTTTGCAGTTGTGTCTCCTTTACTTTCCTCCTCGGTGACTTCTTCTACAGTATTTGTTTCTCTTTCCACTTCTTTCCTGTCTGCTCGCCCCCCCCTCCTATTCCGGTCCCCATGAACCATCTGCATGCTGCTATAGGTGGGTGCAGCGAGTGAGATAGTGATAGTGGCGGCAGGGTGAAAAATGGCGGTTGTTAACCATCTGACAGGGGCTGTCTCCCCAATGCTGCAGCCTCTCCAAACAGCCCTAATGGGAAACATGCACATGGGCCCGGGAAATGGACTTGTTTAAATGTGTTACACCACTCGGAGGGAGAGACATGGAGATGGGTTTGCTTTAAATGTTTTAGAGGCCTGAGAGCGAGGCTCGGCGAGCACATTCTTACAGTGTTTCATTGTAAAACCCGACGGCAAGCGAGGGGCATGGAGAAATTGATTTTTTTAAACATTGTGTTTGACATTTAGCACATTCATCTGTGGGCAAAAGTGTGGTGCGTGTGTGTGTGTGTGTGTGTGTGTGTGTGTGTGTGTCAACGGAGAGCAGGGCATGAATTTTTTGTAAAGCTGCGGTTTAACGGTGTGATGGCGAATATGAGCCGACTAATGTGCATCGTGTTCTGCGGCCGAGAAACAGAAAGTTGGAGAAGAGTTTCTCTACGGAGAAATAGACAACTTATAATAACAACTCGTCCAAACGCGAGTTTTCCCAGAGTTCTCTTCGAAAGTCCCCTCCCTTTGCTTTTCCCAGAACAAAACAAACCAATCTAAACCCTAAAGTCCAGCTAAACTCACAAGATTAGTGATTTACACCTATAAGATTAACACCTAAGAATAAAATATTTGATACGATATTAACATTTCATAAATTGAATGCTCAACATATTTTGTTTGTCTTTATTTTCAGCATTTTTTTGGACTGTGTGGCCTACAAGACTGGAAATTTCAGTCAGAACCTTTATTTTGAATTCATGTTCAGGTTGTAGTCTGAGCTGCACACACAAGGACTAGTTTGAAAAAATCTCCTTGTCGGATCATCTCCGTGAAACAAGAAACAGCAGTTTCCTTTTTCAGAGTTTGCAGAACAAGTTTGCGTTTTTAACGATTTTCTTTTTGTTGATAACGTGGCTGCTCAATGCAATGAGGCGTGGGGCAAATAATCAATATGGCAGTGCAGCCACACTACTGTGGCATGTGGTAAAGACATAGTAAGTAGTGACATCAAAGTGGGAATGTGCCCAGCTCTCAGCTCTTTTGCTTCTCTCACGGTGTGGCCGTCTACCACTTTATGCCTATTAAACCTTTAAATGATTTACAGTCATGCTTATTTCCAGTTACACGGATATTGTGATGTATAATACATGACGATTATTTTCTATTCCATCATTAATTCCGTTGTTCCCTCGCACAATGTGGCACGTCTCATCCAGTTTCCACCTGCCTGCGGGAGCGTTTCCGCAAGGACAAAAAAACAACGAGATTTGAACAAAAGAATTAAGGTGTCAGAATGAATGAATAATGATCCAAAACAAGCTCCAAGTCTCCGCGTGATGGAAGGCAGCGAATAAATCTCTGGAAAACGGTTGGTTTAGTGAACGCAATTTGGAGTTAATGGGCTAAAACGTGCAAAACCATTGCTGTCGTCCTTTAATATTTTCCAGTGAATTTATCCACAGCTGCTATTATTTCCTCATCACCGCCAAATGGAATGATTTCAACTCCAGTGGCGATGTCGTGTCTCTTACTTGATGTCGGTCTCCTGGACCCTCTCCTCGTCCAGGTCCTCGATGAACTTCTCTCCCTTCATCCAGTAGATGAGCGGGCTGACGTCGCCGCTGTAGCCGAAAAACGCCCGGCAGGTCAGGTTCAGAGCACTTCCTGTGAGGACAGAAGACGACACGCTGTCACGCTTAATTGTCCAATTACGTGTTGTTCAAAGTGTTGACACAGACGGGAATGGAAACAGTTTGTTGTTTTGTGGTGCATTGGAAAATCGAATATGAGCCCAAAACACACACACACACACACACACACACACACAGACACACACACACACAGACACACACACACACAGACACACACACACACACACACACACACACACACACACACTTGGACAAGAGTTATTAAAAGTGCTCATATGACAGAACATGTGAGCTGGACACTCATGCACCCTTAACAAACCTTCGGGGACGTACAGCGCAGATTAAAGCAGACAGTCTCTGCTTTCACACACTCTCAAGGGGAACGTCTCTGGAACTTTTTTTTTTTATATGTGTCCATGTCAACAGCACACGCACACATACAGTACTCTGACCTGACAGCAAATAAACAGTAATGAACACATGAGGGCACTCAAGAGCTTCCGAACCCTCCTCCCCCCCCCCCCCCCCCCGAGACTGTGTCCACGAGATAAAGGACGGCAAAAGGAAAGTGAGAGGAGGCTGATGGTAATATTATTTTATTTAGAGCTGCTGCCGCTCGGTCGGTACGAGGGAAGGTCAGGAGTCAACAAGAGCAGTTTGCTGAGAGTTGATCCGTGGAAGAAGAAGTTATTGCCACCAAAGGGCAAAATTATGTCTTTATGTCCGTTAAATGATGAATTATCTCCCCGGATTGAACAGAGAGGAGGCGACTATTCAGGAGGAGGGAAGAAGTGACGCTTCGTGGAACAATTTAGAAAAAGTTTCCTCCACCTGCATTATTAAAATTCAATCCTACAGGTGGTATTATTTTTGCTATTTGCGCTCGTTTTCAACTGTGACCGTAAGGGTAAAAAAATGCAAACCCCAATACTGTATTTCTGTTCTGGGCTGATGAGAGTTGGCATAAAGAGGCTCTGGTTAGCGCTCATGCACGTCCATGAACTACGCATGTATTAGGCTGGTGAACATGAAGGTCGAGCATTGTCGTCACCATACATTCTGCTTCCCTCTGAAGAGGAATTCTCTAAAGGGAATGGGGTGCGGCAGTCACATGCTGCTGCCTCTCATTGAACCCACAGCCACATGTGAACAACACACAGATCCGGGAGGCTCGTCGCGTGGACGCTGCCCCCCGGAGAGTCGGAGCTGTGACCGGCTCCGAGGCGTGCGTTTTTTTCGGGGGGAAGCGTCGGCGTGGAGCGAACGGTAAACTGCACCGGTGTGGGACATGAAGTCCTTCAGATCCGCTTGGCATGTCACAGCACCCACTGTGTCCCTTTCAGAAACGCCGGGCGATTCAGCTCTGATGTGATTCGACTTGGTTTTGTTTTTAATTCATATTTTTCGGTGCATCCTATTTAATGGTTTCAAATTTGTTCAATTTTGAATGTGTGTGTTTTTTAAGATGAGATGGATTGAGGACGATTAGGTGTGGCTTAGGGCACGACTGATGGGGATCCGGATAAATGAACCAGAAACCCCAAAGTGTAGTTGTACTTACAGCCTCAAAAATAACATTGTTTGAGCCAAATCCTTTCTGGGAGCCAAAACTAAACTCTTATGTACTCATTACAATATCGGATATACAATGCTATCGGATTGTGTTACATTTTCCAGGAGTTACACATTTTTTGGGCCACCCAGCGTAATAATCTTTGTATCCCACCGCCCTGAGCGTGACCAGTGGCACACACGACTATTTTTTGAAAGATGCTACATGTTTGAACTGAGGGCATGTATCCTCTGTGCCCCCCCCCCCCCCCCCACAACACAGACACAGCTTCAAAAGATTTCAGTAGGTCACTCTCGGCACAAGGAAAGTTTGTAAGGCGAGCGGGGAAGGAGACTGGGAGGACACCCAGGAATCAACGGATGGCACCGTCTGTGGAGGAGCGGGGGCTGACATTTCCAAAGTTCAACAGCCACTCTCAGCTTGGCATTTTTTTTTTTGCGCAGCCCGGCTCCACAAAAAGACGACACGCTGTACCTACAAAACAAGGAACCTTCCGTGTGCGACCACACACACACACACACACACACACACACACACACACACACACACACACACACACACACACACACACACACACACACACACACACACACACACACACACACACACACACACACACACACACACACACACACACACACACACACACACACACACACACACACACACACACACACACCAGATGTGGACATTGAGCATTTCAATAATACAAATCTTTTTTTGATGGTATTAAAATGAACCTTGAGTTACATGAATGGCGAATGGAAGGCTTTTATATATATAGTGCTCTCCAAGTCTTAATGAACACTCAAAGCACTTTACGTTACACTGCACACTCCCATCCAGTAATGTATCTAACTGTACGTACTGTATGTGTGGGCTCCAAACAGTGTCAGGGGAGACTCAGGAGACTTTACTTATTCCAAGCTTTGTCTGAGAGGATGCCCAGTCTCAGCCCTTTACAACCCCTGGTTTAGATGATATTATAGATCCAAGATGAAGTCGGGAGAAAGGCGCAACTGAGAGAAAAAGGGGCACAATAACACAACTTTCTGCTACTTCAGAACCATGGACAGCGCCGTGGGTTCGTCAGTACACAGCACAGTTCGACTTCCTGATATTTCGAAGCCGTGGTCGGGGCAATAGTTTCTAACTCGCACAAATATCAATCAGATAAAGGATCAATGAGTCAGGCAGACCAGTCTTATTATATTGTATTCAACTAAACAATGCTTTTGCCCCTGCACTCTCTGTTACTAGGGGATGGTATGGAAGAGTCAGAAGAAGAATCAGGGCCAGACATGGAGAAGATCTTTTTCGTATATTTTGCATTTTGAGGATAAAGTCGAAATGTTGAAAAAAAAAAAATGTAAATGTCGAGAATAAAATCAAACTAAATCAGAGAAGAATTGTTTTTTTTAAATGTTGCACATCCAGAATCAAGTCAAAATGATGAGAGTAAACTTGAAATTTTGAGATTAAAGTCGAATACATCAAACTATTATTACATTCTCATCATGCAAAAGAATATATGTTCCTCTGATTTAGTTAGAGGACATTTCTGGACATTTCAAATTTATTCCCGAAACACGAAAAAAAATCTCCCTCTGATTCAGTTTCACTCTATTCACGACACTTTAACTTTGCTCTCGATATGCAAAAGGAAGAAAAAAATAATCCTCCGTTCTTTTCCCCCCGCTCATCCCTGGATTTAATCCTCAGGCAGGTTATAGAATCTCCCCTCCAATCGCCTACTGATCTCTTCATTATTTGTGTCCTGTATGTGCAAAGTAGCCATACTGTGCAATAATACACAACAGTGTCTACTTCTTGTGTGATACAAATGCAACATTTCCCTTTTCCTCTGTTTAGAAACCTCCCCTGTGCTTGTGGGTTTATCCCACAGATCAATTGCAGAGGAAGTTTCAGCTGAGCTCTCGGGGAATCACAGGAAATTGTTGAAGGCTTCACGCTGTGTCATTCTAATCCAAGTGCAGCATCCCCCCCCCCCCCCCCCCCAACTTCTTCCACTATGACAAATGCCAGTGGGTACAGTGGCACATCTGCAACATCCTCATGGAGGCACTGCGGGACGTTGTGTTCCAACATGGGGGCCATCCAAAAGTGCCTCCACTTACAGAAGGCTGATCCCATAGACTTTATACTGAGATCATGACCCATTTATAAACGCTCCCCTTTTCCTGCTGTGATAAAAGTGTATGAGTTATTATTTCATTTGACGAAACAAAAGCACAATGTGCATCAGAAGCTGTCTTGGAGCATTCTATCATATCGTTGTAATCTGCATCAGCTGAGGGGTTTTTCTATGTTGTCATGAATTTATAATTTTCAATTTTCTTTCTCCCTGAGAAGAGAGAATTTAGAATTAACTGTCAATCTCAACTTTTAAGCCAACATGGATGAGGAGTTCCTTAAAAAGGAAGACGTTATGATGTATATTTCTTTAAATATAATATATAGTTGTATTAACTAGTGAAGACCACAATGTGCCATTCAAGACGGGTCTTTTACAATGGTGGTGTACGGGGGAAAATCTTTTTTTTGTTGCAGTGACATTCGGGGGATAAATAGGCAGTGAGGTTTACTCTGCTACATCGTATCCAGCTCTGCTATGACATCCATGATCAAGGACCGTCCTCGGCCTGTATTTAACATACCTGCACCCAGAACATTCCAGTGTGCAGCTGAGGTCAGGTTATCTGAAAGGATATCTATTTTCTTCCGGTGTGTGTGTGTGTGTGTGTGTGTGTGTGTGTGTGTGTGGGTGTGTGTGTGCAAGGCTGCTGAAAAAGACGTACAAATATTAGCCAGGTAGAGAGAAGACAGTTTTACATGAGGTTGGCACGACTCCGTCATTAGCCTCCGAGCCAGCAAACTAGCACCGTGTCAAGCCGTTCGAGGCTTGAACAGATGGCAGAAAAACCATTAACCAGGACTGGAACAATGAGGTGAATCATTTGCACACTGTCAAGTTTACAGAGGAGGAGGACCGGCTTTCAGAATCCCTCTGTTCTCTCCGGCTGCCCAATCTCACAGAAGTGTCATGATTATTATAATCTTTTATCATTCTCAGAGCATTTTGTAAGACTGTGATGACTGTGTGTGTATGTGTGTGTGTGTGTTTGTGTTTGTTTGTGTGTGTGTGTGTGTGTGTGTGTTTATATCCCAGTGTGGGGACTTCAACCTGAATACACACTGACCCACAGGGACTCGTTCCATTTTCCATTCACTTCAATAAACATTTACAAGATATGCACGGTGCACCCTGACAGGCGCCATCTTGGTTCTTTGGAACCAGAAGTTACCTTTATTTGGAGGAGCGGGGGGTGGGTCTGATTGAGAGCTCGGGTGGACTCCAGTCAAGGTGTAGAAACACGTCAAGATCCAAAGACAAAATAAGACTTCACCCCATTTCTTTACATGTCATACCTCCTTGCCCCTTGTGGGGATTCATATGCTATACCCTCCTTTTGGAACGAACTCCCAAAAAATAAAAATAAAATGGAGGCCCATGACAGGTTCATTTTTTGGAGTTCACAAATAAATGTGCAATTACACAAGAATTGGCAAAAGCCTGGTGCGAAAAAGATCCCCCTGCTGACTGACTGTCTGCCTTGTGCGGCACAAAAGCATGATTAAGTGTTTCCATGAGTGTGTGTTTCCTTTTTGTGCGCACATCTTTGTGTGTTGTTCGGCTTTCACACACGCGTGGGTGTGGAACAAATCCATGTAATCTGAATTATTGACATCGAGGGCCCCCCCTCCACCCCCCCCTATTTGGGGAAAATATTCTTATTTGCTTTCGCTCTGATGTTTGTACGGTAAACATGAAGGTACAACAAGCAGCACAAGCTCAGCTTAGCTTAGCAAAAAGTCTGGAAACATCACTGTCCAGCACCTCACCTCTAGAAATCACTAATTGTTATATCTTGTTTGTTTGGCCACAGCCACTTCCTGGAGTCGTGTCTCCACCTTGACGGTCATTGAACCTATTGATCTCTTCATCCAACTCTTGGCAGGAAATAAAATGGGGGTATTTCCCGAATCAATCAATTCAAAGAGCAACTTAAAGTAGCTGGAAATCTTGTCTTCGCAAATATTTCAGGATTCAAACTCTCAACTTGCGGCAGTGATGTTTAAGTGTACTCCGCGTTGCGTCGGTACCTAGTGGCAACCCACTGTGATGCCACCTATTGGTTTGTGAACTTGACGTTTTGAAGCCTCCAGTTTTCATTTTGACCGGTGTCGTGGGATTTTGTCTATCCTCCCCTGAGAGACTGTTGAGACGAGTCTTCTCAGGCACCAGGCCACAACAATCATCGAGCAGCTGAAGTCTCTCTCTCTCTCTCTCTCTCTCTCGAGGAGCCATCGTCGCGGGGAGATGACGACATCACCCTGACCCAACTACTCTACAGAGATTGGGAACAGGCAGACTGTCTCGGGGCGCCACACACTGACCACCTTGTTGATCTGTGTAAACGCACCAGAAATCTCCTTGATATATATTGGGCTCTTATAATATATACTTCTGCTTAGGTCATCCACGGTTTCCGTCTCCCTGAATCAGCATCCACTCCTTCGATTATTCCTTTCCAACCAGCACCATCTTGGTTTTTTGAAACAAGACGCAACTGCATTTTGGAGGTGCAGCGCGACCTGCACCCATCCGACGGTACCGTCTATCACACGGTATCCAAGCCTCAATCCATACAGTGCCTTATCGTCTATTTAAATCTAAATGTGACCATCATTTACTAAATGAACATCATGCCGTGTTGACAAAGACTTGAAACTAGAGATTGGGACCAGAAACCCCTCAGGAAAGAAGTAGCTTTAGTCGTCATTTTCTCATAGACCTATATAGAAACTGACTTCTGTTGTGTGTGGCATTTATGTCTTAAGTGACTCACAACAAGTAAACGAGTGTGGTTCTTGAATACACTACTCTTGAGTGCATTCAGATCAAATAATGACATAAACCAGACGGAGCTTTTAGAGGCCCACTTTTAGCGGATACGTTCAGCAAGCGAAACCTAGTGGAACACAAGCGAGCCCTGACAGGGAGCAGGTCTGTGGCTCAGATGAAAGAGTGACTGAATGGATAAACCAATGAACGGTCCAGTGAATGACCGAGTGAGTGCGCTACACAGGGTCACGAATTTGATCAGCATCAACTCTTTGGCACACGTTTCAACTGATTTCACAGTATTTGGGATAATTAGGCTTGGCGGAGCTGGCACTCAAGACCCAGGCGGAGGAATACTTTCATAACCAGAGGAGAGGAAAACAAACCTTCGCAGAGAAAAAAAACCCCACATTCTGCAGATGTCGTCCAAATTCAGCACAGATGCACAGAACACGCAGTGAGATTGACAGATACGCAGACAGAAGGGCAGATGAATGAACAGATGAGCAGGAAGAAAAAAAAACCCACAATAAAAACCGGCGCATACAAACATGATTATAAATGAACAGACACATACACACACACACACACACACACACACACACACACACACACACACACTCGTCAATGTCATTTCTGTCTTTTCCGTCTCATCTTCTTCTCCCAGAATCCGCTGAATAGGACCCTTGTCTTTCACATGTCACTGCTCGGAACAGCGTTGGTTCGTGTGTGTGTGTGTGTGTGTGTGTGTAACAGCCACGACCATGTTTTATTTGTAGAATGAGCCACAATCTGGTGCGCGCTTTGAATAAGTCATAGTCAAGAGTGTTTGATGTTGCGTAACACGCCCTGGTCTTCAGCACATCCCAGTGTTCTCTTAACGCTGGGTTTCCGAGGCGAGACAAGATGAAGAGATACCGCAAGTTAGTACTTTCTTTTTCCTTTTTTTGTTCTATGCAGGTGGGAAGCAAGGTATAATGACTAAGGAATTCAACATAATTCAAGCAAGCTGAGTTTTTTTTGTATTTCGGTAAAGGAACGGTATTTTTTAAGTATTTATTCAGTTTTCTTTTGTATGTCATCCATTTTTTAAAACACTATGGTTGTGCTATTATGAAGCACATGCGAGGGAAATATGCATCAATCAAAACATAGAGGCATGAGCACTCAACATACCGCAACTTCATCAATTACATGCAAAGTTAGGAAACAACCAAATCCAGAAATGCACTGCAAAAGCAGAAAAGCTGACAGAGATTCAAACAGCAGCCCACTGCCGTCAAACCATCTGAGAGAGAGGGCGAGTGTGGAGATACACGAGACGTACAAAGTTTGCACAGTCGACGTTGAAAATTATTATAATTAGAAAAACCAGTCTCCGATTAACATCGCATCAGATCCACGGGACTGGCTGTTCCCATCAGTCTTCTCTCAGGGTTCTCATCCTAAATCACGAGGTTACCAAGGGAAACAGCTGCACGCATCGGCTCCCTTTGTCCAACTTGTCTGACTCATTAAAGCGCTGCTTCGTTTCAACGAGCCTTTTGAAAGACAATTAGAGAGATTAGAAATAAAGAGATTTTACCAATTTTTGAAAACTCAAAAGTGGTAAACACTGGACCGGCATTAAATACAGGATGCTCACCTGCACCCATCAGTTCTCTACCTGCCCCCACTGCACTCTGCCTCGAATCGACTCCAACTTGACACAGGTCTACTCTGAGGGGACAGCATGCGTTTGGATATTTCATTTGTCCTTTTAAAATTAGATTTCTGGGGCCATGGTTACTGGCTCCCACGCCGGCTGGGGTGTCACAGAAATATGCCCATATGCGCGTGTATCAAACACACATCACAGCAGATGAACGTGAACACAGCTTCCTCCCCGCAACAAACGCTCGACATACTGTGCATCAATCTGCGAAGTGAGGGTCAAAGACCCAAAGGGACATACCATAATAAGGACAACATTTTTTTGCTTCATTTTAGGAAACGTATGAATTAACACATTTCATTTTTGATAGAGATGTCAATACATTTTTAGGAGAAAACGGTCTTTTACATTTCACTTGTATTGCATTAACCACAACACAAATCACTTCATAACTAAATATCAATCGCTTAAATATCAAATAACGATTCTGATGGTTTCCAGTTCATTGGCCAATCCATCATTGTTGCCAGTTATGAAATGTATTGACCCCGCTGGGCCAGTTAGGTCTCAGGGCGTTGTCAAGTTATAAGTTACCCTGGTTTGGCAATGTTTTTTTCTTTCTTTTTCCGACAAACAGATAAAATCTGAAAAACAACCATGGTGGAATCGCAGTCATGAGAAAGGGTCAAAAGAGGGAAAGTGAGAGAAGAAATTACCAAAGAGAAATACCAAAACGTACCAGATCAAAACACAAAGCGTCTCTTTTCAACTCAGCCGCAGCGTATTAATATCAGCAGCATCGTGCCTCAAGAAGAGTATTATAGCCAAAAAGACACCGAGTCAATCTCCTAATCACATTTACTCATGCTACTTGTTTACTTTTGCCAGTTTGTATCCACAAAGGTTTGGTTGAAAAAGCTCATATTGTTTACACATCACTGACTTAAGAGCAGCAGAATAAAGCAGCCTTGTATCCAATGGTATCTGGAGGGGAGTTATGTACATGAGAATGAGGGATCATTCTCATTCCATAAAAGGTTTTATAAACAGTCATCTGAATTCATCATCAATTGCACAAAGCTTTCATGCAGGATGGTGAAATTCTACACCCCAGTCTTTTCATAGAGACTTTCATTTGAGAGTTTGTGTCTTCCGAGCATTTAAATAACATTTTCAAAGTGCCTGTGTGTGTGTGTGTGTGTGTGTGTCTATAAAAGAGAGCGAGGGAGAGACAGTCGGAGGGAGTGCTTGTGAAGATTTCTTGCGGCGATAGCTCCAGGAACATCTGACACAAGTCCTGTCAGTCATGATTCTTCCCCCACAAGGTGTGAAACAAGCGTGGAAAAGTTCACATGGTACCGGCGAATCCCTTTTTCTGCCCATTGGGAGGATAAGACGACGAACAAGACGAGCAATAAACAGAGAAAATAAATCACACTTCAAACTGCCTTTAGATTGACTGGCGCTTCTTGGAACATTTCAGATTGCTTTTTAATCAATCACGACCACATGCAAAGACATGCATCTCTGTGGAGAAACATCTGTCTGTGCAGTTGTGGTCTGAGTCACCACGGAAAGAGGCAGCGAATAAAGTCCCTGATGCATTTTGCATATGGTTTAATACATAGTGTATGTACATTTACTGTATGGTCTTTATTGTAGACTAGCCTCAGTTTCACCCTTCAGTCACATAGTGACACTTTCACAGTAAGTCAACAGCAAGAGAGGCAGAGAGATTACAAAGGAGGCAAAATTTGATCCTTGAGGAAAGACGGGGAATGACAGCCAGAAAGCATCAATAACATCCCCCTCGAGATCCCTGGAAATTCACATTCCCGATGCTAAAAATATATGCGATCCTGCCTGTTTTTCCAGGTTCATCTCTCAGTGCGGGAGGGGGGGGGGGGGGGGGGGGCTTGGTATCTCCAGAGAAAACCGAACATGGACAGGTTTGTTTACTGTTTTCTGGTCTTATCGGGAGTGGGGTGCTGAGCTCAGAAAAAAGGCAAAATCTGTCATTCCCTTCCTTCAGCCTCCCGCTGGTTACCATGACAACACCCACTGTGCCGAGCAGGGGCGGCTCCGTCAGGACAAAAGTACAGTACAGACAGGTACTGTGCCCCGTCAGAACCTTGTGCTGATGGTGAGAGGCATCAAATCAAAGTCAACTCCAAAATTCGGGGGCCACACAATCAGAAAAATAGTCTGCGTTGTTTTATGAAGCAGCTTTTAAAACATTTTCCTTAGCGAGGACCCTCTTGAAAATGAGATGGTTTATCTCAAGGTGCTTGTCCCTCTAATTAACGTTCATGAGTTGCAACTAAGCGACGGTCTGGCTCTTTGTTCACGGCCAAGGAGTGAGTTGATGCGAGACAACGGCTGAAGTCTTTAGTCTGCATTGCAGGAAAGTGCCGGTCGCTGCAAGATTTGGGAATTGAGAAGTACAGTAAAAAATGTGGGATCGGAGAAAAAGTGGAGGAATCAGTAAGGGGGGCCGTGAGAACATGAAAGACTTGGGGCCCACCCCTCCGCCACCGTTCTGTTCTAATATTGTCCCCCTCCCCAGAGACAAGCCCTTAATTACCGTTACTACCCTGAGAGATTTTAACAGAGGGAGAATCCTGCTTCTTTTCATCTCCGTCGCTCCTCCTTGTTCCGCGGCCCCGGATGATCTGTCGGGGAAACGTAAGCCCTTAATTACCGGTAAAAAATTACGGCCTTTGTGAACAGGTAGTCGGTACCCCCGCTTTCATCTCCCCTTTCGTCTGCTAAATTCCCCTTTTTGATGACATAATAGGCGCTCTGTCTGCGGCAGTGGATGACAGAGGGCCATTATACCAGGAAAGGCACGGGGGGGGGGGGGGGGGGGGGGGATTATATGATGATGTGATGATGAACTAAATAAACCCTCCTTTATCTTTATAGCAATTTCACCCTGACTGGGGGATCAATGTGGAAACGGGTCCCCGTACCCCCACCTCTTCCTCAAAATCGGCCTGCTCCACATCCCGTGACTGTATGATATTTTTTCACCCTGGGAATAGAAATCATATTCCCAGCCCACCCATGTTGTCAACCCTTGGCTCTCTGACCGTTCCACGCTCTGTACTGTAATACAGACATTTAGAAACCACTGTGTATTTGCCGCTCATGTCTTATCATCGCCACAGGCTCCACTTTTCTTTTCTTTTTTTTACACTTTCATTTAAATGCCTGGTGGTTTGGGAACCAATTTTTTCTCACTGCTGTGGGTTCATGTGAATTCTATGGCCAAAGAGAATGTAATTTTCCCTGCGATGACACTGGGTGTCATGCTTCTAAAAAGTGTCCTGAAAAAGACAAGGGGGTTATTTTGCTCTCTTGACTTTTGCCACCGACCGAGGCGTTTTTTTTTGAAAATGAGAATGTGAAGGAAATGAAAAGAAGGAGGGCGAAGGGAAGAAGCAACGGGAGGAACAGCGCAGCTTAAAGACTGCGCAGACATGCAGCGCGAAAGAGGGAGGGGAGCTGAAACTGGCTCCTGTCCAGGGGGGACGGAGGCCAATTACATAGGGTGATTAGAACACTTGACGAGGAACATCACTTTAACAGGTGACACAACAGGCACCGAGCCACTGACCAGAATACCGAGACGATACAAAAACAATACAGTGTAACATATGAACGACCATGTTGTGAGAAGACGTTAGAAGTAAGACACGTCAGAAGGAACCCGAAGGTGAGTTTTTCATCCACTTGTGTTGACGACACAAGTGGACGGTGGCAGTGGGAGGCTCAGGTTCTGGATGCTTCTGTAATATCAGTAATGCATATTAAGTCGAGAACAATCCATTCACCACATCGTGTTGTGCTTGTCAGTATATCTTAGATAAACTACACTGCACCTAACTATTAACTTTCAGATTGAAAGTTTACCCATGTCATAGTTGAGGTTTGTGTCCACCACGCATAACAACAACACCAACGTTTAGATAGAAATGTGGCACATCAAACCAATCTTTTGACTTGAAGACAAAGTCTAATTTAAAAAACGCGAGGACACGTCAGACTAATCTGCAGTTTAAAAGCAACAAGCTCATTTGTTCATACACATCTTTTTTTTTTTTTTTTTGCACACCCTCTGGATCTTTTTACACTGTTTTAAGAATCGCAGATCTAAGGAATTAATTAAAATTAATTTTCCTCTTTAATCTCCTTCCTCCATGTAGCAGATCACATATCTTCACTTCCTGAACAGAGAGACCCTCTGTATCGCTTCTTTTCCTGGGTGTTACTGTTCATACAAGCCATGTCCCCTCAACCAAAGCTTTGGCTTATCTGCTGAACGCACAACCCGCCCCTCCCTGTTCAATTATTCTCTCCACTTCTCCGGGTGACCCCCCCCCCCCCAGCACTACTCTTCTTTCTGTCACACAAACAACACCCCTCTCCACCTCCCACACCTCCGCCTCTCTCATCGCACCTCCGCCATTCTCCGCCCTGTCCTCAGTCTCGGCCTCTGGTTTTGTAACCGGACCCTGAAAATCTCAAAGCACCTCTTCAGCTACAGACCGACACAAAGGCCTTTCAATTTTTTTGTCCCCCCTCCATTTTCTCCCTTGTTTCAAATTCTGTTTTTCTCCTCCTCCATCACATCTCCATCATCACATCGCCCCATCATCCCATTTCCATGCGACCCCCCCACCCCCTCTTCCAAATCCACCAAGAGCATGTCCAGTAAATTCAGGGGGTTTTGAGTGGGCGTGCAGTCTGAGCTCCGGCCACAGGAGGCCCATGTGCTGATAAATCTAAATCAAGGCTGACAAATGACTTGTGCCGTGCGGGCTGGGGACACTGGGACAGGGGCATCGGGGGGGAAAACAGAAATGTTTACACACTAACACAGGCTGATGACGTCCCCTGGCACTTGCCAAGCGCTGGGATAATTTCACTCTGGCAAAAAATACCTGCGAGAACAGGGCAGCGCTGCGTCTCAGGATGACTTTCAGCCAATCAGCGGCGGCGAGGGAGCCTGCTAGGATGTTAATTATGGCAATGATTTCCTGTGAGAAGCAGGCTGTGTTTGACTCGTGTGTGTATTTGCACATGTGTGTGTGTGTGTGTGTGTGTGCCTACAGCATACTGTATATATGCTACATCATGCCAGAGGGAGAGTTCAGCTTCTATCAGAGCCCCCTTGTCTCCAAAAGAGGTCAAACGAGCCGCAGTGCACAAATCCTTACAGCGATGACTCACCACCACGTCTCCTTGACCAGAACTGTACGTTCTGCCGCTCTCCTACTGTAACAACATCGCATGATCGTTGGCATAAAACTAACCGAGCATCCCTCTTGATGATCCAACCTACGCCACGACCCCGCTCTGAACACATCAAAACACATCACATCCAATTTTCACTCTGCCTTTTGCCTCCGAGGATCATTAGTGTAGAAGAATGAAAAAGATGCTTTCCGACGTGCACTCTGCCGTTCACACGTGAAGAACGCAGCGGGAGATCGTCTGGGTCAGACACGTTCAAATAAAACTATTTCCTGAACAAACAGGCTAGGGGCGGGGCCTGCGCAGAGCGCCCACTCGCGGACTAACTTGGACATTTTGCGCACATTTTACGAGGATGCCGGCAGGGAAAGTTCATCAAAACTGTTATCGGGCTACTATGGTAACACCAAAGTATCACCAGGAAATGAAACTTTAAAGACGAATCCTTGAGGCTTTAGCGAAGTGAACATATTGACATCGGCCATCTCAGTTCACCACAGTTCACCTGCACCAGCCACCCTCCCTCCGCATCCCTCCACAAACTCTTCGTCTTTTAAAAAAAAAAGCGCCTCTTTTCCATAACTGTCATAAATTACACTCATTTGAGCTGCTTCACTGTCTGATGGCTCTTTACCTCGAGAGTAATTACCTCAGTGTTTAGCAACAACCGGGGTGTTACACATTATTAGCTTTATTTCAACAAAGATTTTTATTACACATACGCTTATCCAGACTAAGCTTTGTTAGTCTGTGGACATTATTGATTTACTAAGCAACATTAAAAAGTTAAACTTGTTTTCTACACACCACAAATAACGGAAGAGAGTGTCACATTGCATGGAGACATTTAAAGCATGTTGATGGAAGCACTTTTCACTTTAATGTGTTGTCTCTCTTATTTCCCTTAAGGATGAATGTAGTGCCCCCATCGTACAACAGGGCTTGAAGGACAGGAAGTAGATGCCCTTGTGTCAGACAATCAGCACAATAGCAAGTACCGCTGCATTACCTAACTACTGTCAGTTTCAGTTTGCCCTGTAACCATGGATGTACAGACTTCCCTCCATCAGTTTCGCTCATCTCATGAGTTTGAGGCCAAATCTGAATTCATAAAGCATAAAGTTTTACCACTCAGCATCATTTGAGAAACATAGTCAAACCTAATGGCAAGCCAACTATTCCGTTGCGTTTCAATTCTTAAAAATTCCCGCAAATTAAAAACACAGGAGTGCTGAACACATACACTCAGACACTCGCTTATCACAGTCTTTTAATGATAAATTAGGAGCGATCCATCACTAAACTATACAATAGCCCAGATTTGTCCCCGGCCCGTTGGGCTCAGAGAAAGAGTGACTGATCATTCCCTGTGAGACAACAGAAGCTGTGCCTCGGACTCTAATTGATTCCATAAAGAGACAGGTATAACCGGTGGAGCGGCATGGTAATTCATTCCAGAGACAAGTGGCCCTGAGATACACTCAGAAATATACACAGCCAGCAATCATGAGGACGCGCATTCGCTTGTGTGTGTGTGTGTGTGTGAGTGTGAAACCTGGCAGGCATACACAAAACATGCCGAGGTCACGAGTGAAGGGTCATTTCCTGAACAAATTTGCCGGCGACAGATATGTTCGGTTGGGAGATTCTATACAAAGTCCCGACTCAGAATATCTTTGGATTTCCCCCCCAAAAGTGCAATCTAGTGTGTGCACAACTGTCGCTGCCGTGTGTGTGCTTTCACGTGTGGTAGGTTCGGATTTGAGAAAGTCTGAGATTCGACGACCTTGGATAACTTTTGAAGTCGCACGTCTGATGGAAACTTTCTTCAAATCGCGCCAACTGCCTGTTGAGGCTTCTCCGCTGCGCTGGTCTACCTGATTGTTTCCTATCAGCACTTGCTCATGATAACTGGGGACTTCAGGTATGCACCATTGGATCCCTTTCTCTATGAAGCCCTTAAAAAAAAAAAAAAAAACCCCAATGGAAGTGGCTGTGCAAAGACCCATTTCTGAAACCAGGGGAGCAGCTAGATCGTTATCACGACCAACAGGAATGAGCGCCAAAAACCCTGAGTGAAAAAAATAAATAATTTTCCCTTAATAGCTATGAGTGGGCCAGTGGGCCAGCATTGCCATTATTTCCAACAAACCATCTGTTGCGAGCTCACGCCCACAACAAATGTAAATCTGAGTGGAAAGAATTCGAGGCCGAGGCGCTAAAAAGGCTAAACTTTGTAATTGCTATATACTGTTGCTTCAATCAAATCTGGAGGATGACAACTGGAGGTGCTCTGATGTTAGAAACACCAGATTGTATCAAATATTAAAAAAAGGCCGTACAATCTCTGAAAAATTAAATAGGTGCCTTGGTTCGATATAAATGTCCCGAGGCTCCTCTGGTGTGTGCACTGTGCATCACACAAAACCTCTGGTTCGTCTGGATGTTGTGATTCTCCGAGTGATCTTTTCGCAATTCAAGGTCATCCCTATTTAAATGCCGATAGCCATGAAAACCCCCTCCCCCGAAAAAAAATACATCAAATAAAGCTTGATATCAAACATTCACTGTCACTGCGGTGCAGACATTTTTCACATGACGCACCTCTCGTTTAATGCAGTCGAGTCGCGATCTGCAAATGAAACCAGAGTGTGCAGAGTCCAACGGGTGTTGGCGAGAGGCCTCATTTCACAAGGCGTGCCAGACAACGCGGCGTACAGCAAACGCACGAGTCCTGACGCGCGGTGAAAGCTGACTTTCTTCCCTCTCATTATTTAGTCTTTTGTCTCCGCATCCAAATTCCCTTCCTCCTCCCCATCCCGTCAACTGCAGCCATTTAAGTCCGTGCGGAATCTTGCTGCAGCACTCTCTCCGAATGCTAATATGCTCGGCTGATGTGGGTCAGGACTTAATCCTGTAGAAATGATTATCGCAGCACGACTGGAACTTCTCCTGTAGGATATCATTAGCATTCTGTACTTTTCCGCCGCACTGCACTATCGTTCCCACCAAGACAGCCGCATGACTCCGGAGGAACAGGAACAATCAAAATGATATGTTGTAGCGTCCAACTGGGATTGGATCTTTTTTTTCCGTCTTGCATTCATTGTGCACGTGTGTGAGTTTGTGTATGTGTTCATGTGGGCACGCAACGGATTTACAGAGCGCACTTGATGTAGATGGATGAAGCCGCGCAGGAGGGAGCTGTGTGAAACTTTAGGGTTGAGACTGTCAGGTAACATCAACATGGAGAGAAATTAGCATTCGGAGTTCATCAATCTAAAAATTAGCATTGTCAAAAGCTGCCTGTCCATATGAGTGTCTAAAAAGTTTTGGGCCTTTTTTTCCTCTGCACTCTTGGATTCACAAATACACGGTGCATTTGCGTGCTGGTGAAAAAAGTCAGACGTCTGGCTTTGCACTTAATTAAAACATCAACATACAACAGGTCATCACACTTCGATCAGATAACATTGAAGTATTTTTTAAAAATGGAATATTCCTGCCTCATCCGGCTTTAATTTTCGAACAACCTAAATTGACTCTACCGTTTTTGTCACATCAAGCACGAAGAGGCTGCGTCTCTGACCTGCTTATCAACTGTCTCCTCAGTTTAAATTGTCTTATTAACGTTATGTTGTAACTAATTAGACTACTTTTATAAAAAGCAAATATGATGGAAGCCATGTCAGCTACAGGGGAACTTCTTCATCAGTGGCCGGGAAGTTGAGCGATCCATTCAACAAATCACCTTAATTTGTAAGTTAACATTAAATAATGTAACGGTTGTTTAAATTTGCTGGAGTAGTTACCCCACGGTTCGCCGTGTCCCACTGTTGTGTGTCTACGGAGACGACAGTGGCAAGCCTCCAACACACTGTGGAGTGTAGGAGCGCCGCCTTTTGTGCAAATGTTGTGGAAAATGAAAGAATCCCGTGGAGAAAATATGTGTGGAAAAAGATTGGCAGATTGACAATTCATCAAACAATAGCAATGATTCTCAAATGAGGCAAATGGTGTGTATGCGTTTCCTTGTGTGTTCACCAGTGTGTGTGTGTGTGTGTGTGTGTGTGTGTGTGTGTGTGTGTGTGTGTGTGTGTGCTTGCTTTTAATTCACATACAGGTTGGTTAAAAAAAGAATCCAAGCCAGCCGCAGAGCACGGGGAATGGGGGTAAGGAAAATGGTATTTGTTTCGGATGGAGTTAAAAAGACATTCTGCTTGAACAGCCACATACATGAAGGGTAGACAGCATTAATATGCATGGTTCTTATGCAGTGCACATACATAATGCAAAAAGCTGCATTTTTTTGGAACCACTTCCACTAACAAGCCACTGAACATTAACTACAGCAATAATGCCAGACCTAGCATATTGAAAATCTGCATACGCTTAAATTTCCTTCAATATTAATACCACTCACCAGTGAGTAAAGTGCATAGGGGGAATGAGAAAACAAATTATTTCTAGTACTCCGAGGAAAAGTAAGAAAAGAAAACAGGGAGGTAAACAAGTCCGAGTTAATTTCACCGCTGATCTTTGCACAGTGGATATCACTGTGGATACATCTGCCTCAGATGAGGATGTATAAAGTACATACGATGACTACTCAGTTGCCGCTTTGGCCGCAGTTAAAATTCTTCTTTTTTTTTTACTAAGGGAATGTGAAACGTGGTGTGTGGGGGACTCCTCTACCGAAGAGAACAAAGGGGGGAACAAGAGATAAGGTCAGACGAGTCCTCGCAAGCGTCGCTACACTTGCACATACGTAAAGGTGACTCATTTTTCTCATGTTCCAGGTGAGGACAAAGACTTCGTAATGGCCCTCTTTGGGTGGAATTCTGAGGCGGGGTCCACTTTAGCCGCACATTATGCTCCACTTGATCCGCAGCTCGATCCACAGCCCAGTCGGCCTCACTGTCAAAGGCCATACGGGAAACTGCCAACACACAAAAGGTCATGTAATCTCTAATAGAGGGCTGCAGGAGATTAGAAAAGCCACTGAGTCGAAGAAAAAAAAGAATATTCAGTAAGAAGAGCATGAGACGGAGATTAATATAGTAGAAAGTCAGTAGGTTTTGTTTAGCCACGCCTCATATGGAAAAGGTCATGCTTGTATCATGACCAGGATATTTAATTGGGCCCAAAAGAAAGATTAATTAAATGGAAAATAAGAGCCAACAAAAACCTGTGTTATCTAAATACAAGGGTGAAAAAAACAAAAGACACCAGATCACACGATGGTTACACCGAACAGGGGTGCGGAGCTTACACAAAGTAAAGAGAAAGAAGGGGAAGAAAATGACTTGCAAATGATTCAGCAGAATCTCAACTCTGTAAAACAAAAAGGCCATAAATTAAAAAACGGAAATTACTAGAGTTCGCGAGTTGCAAACGGTATTTTAAAATCTCACGCAGATTTTCTTTTTGGAAAAACCAAAGCACCAAATCACAACCTACACAACACTCAGGCTCGCTTTAGAGTAAGTTCAAAGGCCACACGATATCGCCGCGAGACACACAACACCTCGTCCGAGTGCCGAGAGAGAGATGACGGGCCGGGGGAGGTCTAATAGTCACCGACATCCCAGGAGAGATGCTTTAAAATCCACCGTCACTGGCAACAAGTCCCACTCATTAAAAAAACAAAACCGGTTTATGTATTAGAGCTTTCCAAGTCTGTCCCGCCGTTCCAAAAAATTGATCCTCGGATCTGCCACCACCATTTAGGCAACTAACGTTCTGGAAATAATGCCTTCGTGTTTGAAAGCTGACCATAGGATACGGGACACAAAGTTCAAATTAGCATGCTTTACAGTACGCGGCACACCACACTGGGTTTGTTACCGCACATGAACGTACACTGTTCGAATCTTTGACAAATTCTACGTTGTTTTCAGAACCCGACTGTCTTTGAAATAAGTTTGAGCAAAATGAAAAAAAAAATGTCATCCCTGTCCTGGAACTTCTGTTCATTTACAACAAAACCGCTTTCTCAATTATGCCGCGGTGGCAACATAAGCGCTGGCTGGATTAGGTTCAAAGGCAAAGCTGTTATTTTTTGAAGACATGAAGTGCTCGGTTCATTGGCGTGGTTGAGGTGGAGGCTGCGTGTACCAAGAGCACGGTCGTCGCAAAAGAGACTGGAGTTTGCTCAGTTCTGGATACAAAAATAAATAATCATATGTCTGAAGACACTGTGATTTCTTTTCGTCCTGCTTCAACTTTCCCTTATCTTAACCAAATGCTGAGCGTGCCAAAACATATCTATATTTAATGCCACCGTCGTCCTCACAAGTGGATATGATACTGTAAGATTGGATATCTGTAAACATTTTCAGAGTGGATAGCGAGTTTCAGAAAGATCAGCATCTGAGCGGGAGATAGAAGATCTTTTTTCCCCCCTATTTCCATGAATTAAGGAATCCAGAAACGCAGGTTTCTGTAATGGAAGCAGACATGGCGACAGGATTTATGATAGAAATAAATGTGTTAAACAATACTTTTTTTTGTCAGTAGGCATTTTTATAAATTCCTCCCACATAATATAGTGCTTTGGCCGACTTCAGAGAACTTTGCTGAAGCTTTAAACAATCTCTTAAAATGGCGTACATATGAGACCTGGAGTTTATCACTTTTGCCATTTGTGGTTTCCTCTGCTATAAGCTTGTCTAAACGCAAAATCATAAGATGGTCAGAGACACCAGTATAAGCAATATCAACACTCACAAAATGTATATTTAGGCCTAATGTTTCAGACTTATGTCAACTAATCTAATGAAACCCAAAGTGTTTTGAATACACAATAAACAGATTTATTAATTGACAATCAATCAATCAAAATTGTAGGACCTGGGTTTATGTATTCAATATGAATAAAGCCCATTTGTTTGAAATCACTTCAAGTTTGTTAAATCTGTGAAATCCAAATGGATGGAAATTCTATATGCAATTTAAATACATAAATGTTAAATTAGTGAACGTCGGGTACAGAGACAGGTGTAGCCTTTCTGATGTGTTGGACTTAATGCTGATTGAGAAAGATGAAAAGATTCCAAAAGGTATAAAAACTCATTAACCATAGGTATCGATGGGCAGCAGATGTGAATGCCAAATTCCTAAGTATTAAAAACTATTTGACTGACATATTTAATTGTGTCGTTGCAGTAAGTCCTGCCGAGCACACGGTTTCCCATGTTCAGGCCTAAAAGAATGGCATTTTTTAGCCGAGACAGAATTAACAATGGTTAACTTCATCTGAACAGCTGGATAACTACGAGCCACCAGAAGCGTCCTGAAAAATGGAGCCAGCCCTCGATGATATCACAGTGTGCCATGTCTGTTCAAGTCTGATGGATGAAAGTTGACTCTGCTTTATGAATGAAAGAGAAGACACATTTCAAAGCGCGCGTTATTGGCGGAGCAAAACCTTTGTGGATGTACCTCATTATACGTCTTATACGGAGCTTGGCCCCCATTGTCACAGTCCGCAGTCCGAAACATAAAACTGAGACTGAGAGCAAACAGAGGAGGAAGCGGAGGCGACGGGAAAGCTGACTTTTATCAAAAACCAATCCATATACTCCTAATCTCGCTTACGCCGGGATCAATGTTGGCTCGGAATGAGCCGGTTAACAAGTTAAGTGGTTGTTGATGACAGCACGCATGTGGCCAGTGTTATTAGCCCATGGGAACAAGCAGGAGCTAAAAGAGCCAAGTGATAGATTGTTACTTTAATACAGTGCTCACGCGCGTTGATTGATTGGTGAATTCACTGGATCGATATCGGCACCAACAATGACCTTATTAAGTGGCTCTGGCATCAGAAGGACCATATGTAGCACATGAAAGACAGCTTCTCCGTGGTGTCGTCAGAAAATGCTTGTGTCTGAAAACAACTCTATATAACTGCAACCACAGCTAAAGACAAAATTGCCCAAATACCTATATAATCATAAGACCTGGCGTTGGATTGGTTCTCAGCTTCGAGATACCCTGACCCGAATAAATGGGGAATAAAAACCTCGTTTTTTGTGGCTGTAATTTTCCTCCTCTCCACGTTTCCCATGAAGTGGCACAATCAGGGACAAACGCCGCGGTTCGCGTTCTTTACAAAAAAAACACGCTCCGCAGTTGAAATTTAGCTAATGAGGCCTCCGCAGTCTGGTTCCCCGGTTGTCCCGGGCGATGTTCACTTGAAGTCTGAGCAATCACTCGTACTGTAGGTTTGTCGCTTCACACAACAAGCACAACACCGCCAATAAAGCCACACTCGACTGCCATGATTAAAATAAATACTTGATTTGGATTTTGGCCTCATTTAAAATGGTTTTTTTCCCCCTAAGAATTGTGGCTTTTGCACCAAATTGGGTTCATTAATCGTGTGTTTGATGTAGCCGCTCCAAAACATTGAACCTTTAACAATAAGTCTATAGGACAGGTGCTAAGTTGTTTCTATTCTTATTCTTCTATTTAATTACATTGTATTTAATGGCATCATATTTCATTTCATCTCTGGTTCTTCTAAATGTGCTTTATGAATAAACTTGACCTGACCAGTCTTTACGAGCAGTATCGGTGGGAGGACTGATCACAGTGACAATGTAGTGCTGGGCAAACATAAGACATATTCTGTTTACTGTCGATGTGAATTGAACAGTATTGAGGATCTGAAACAAAGAAAATGAATGAAATGAAAAAAATTGTTGAGCTCCGACCTTGAGGAAACAAACGCAAGCCGCCAGTAAAGTGGAAAATACAAAGAGATGAAACTGAAGAGAAAAGGTCTACAATCTGCAATGACATGCGCTCAACTATACACGTATTCAACAGAGACTGTGAACCCACGCGCAAAATCACATAAATCACACAATCACAGCTGCAAGCTTATTATCTGGGAACCCAAGAAGGGGGGGGTTCTCTTTTGTTTCAAAGGGGGTAATTATGACTATTGAGGGTAGTTATTAGGGGAAAGTAAAGCTGGTACTTAAAATGCCCATTCTTCCATTGTTTAGTGGTAATAACACATTTCAGGGGTTGAGCAGAGTAGTTAAGGCAGGAAGGAAAAGAAAAGAGCGGAGAAATTGTACGGTGGGTCTAAATAGCTAAAGGAAATGTTTTTCCCTCCCCACATCCTTCCACTGGGTAAGTTAAAAAAGGTTAATCTGTTGGTTTTTTTAACTGCAATATCCCTTTCATCCTAACCAGTTCCCTGAATTTGCATCAAAGACAAATAACAACCAGTGTCAAATCAGCCCCCCCCCCCACCCCCCGAAAGAAAAACAAGCCAATCACAGTCAATTCCATAATGTTTATGGTAACGAAAAAAACGTAACCCCTTAACCCCTAAAAAAAATTGTGTTTATTCATGAAATGATGCTAATCGTGCACATCTAACCTCGACAATGCCTCCGCCGCTGCTCTGCTCTGCAGAATGTGTTTCAACGCACTGTGCCACTGCCATGTGGGAGCAGAGAGAGAGAGAGCGAGCGAGCGAGCGGAGGAACGAAGAACGACTGACAGGGAAACATTGTGCTGGAGGAGAAAGGGACACAAGAAAGACAGAGAAAGTCCATTAACACACTTGTAAATGAGTCGGAGCTATTTACCTCACGCTGGGCCTCTCGAATTACTGCCTGTGTTTCAGGATGCAGATTGCAGATGGCAATTAAAGACGAACCGTGTGCACAAGCCGCGCACGCGCGCGCACACACAAACACACACTCTCTCCCCGAGGCGGCAGTTCGCCGCAGATCTACTGATCTCCATAGCAACATTCAGCGCCGTGGGCGATGATGGTGACATCACGAACACCGATTGTCATGAAAAATCAACGGTACGGCAGAAAAGAGGGCAACGGCAACGCGGCTCTGAGGGAGAGTGCAAACAGCGGCCCTCACCGCCGCTCGGGGGCCTCCGGCCGCCGGGGTCAATGAGGACCATGATATACTGTGTGTGAGGGGCCACAGCTGGGTACCAAACACTTGTCATCAGTGAGCACGGGCAGGCCGGCTTACGTAACACCAGGAAAGATATAGATCTCTGGAGTTCACATGCTCAGTGTGGTCCCACTCTCCCTCTCTGTTTATCCTCCCTCCGCCTCTGTTTCTCTCCTCCGTCTCCTTAACTTCTTCCTGTCGCCCGCCGCCTCCTCTCAGCCCTCCTTTTCCCCGTCTCTCTTCACACCGCCGACTGATCTGCCAGCTCTTTTACCCTTCACTCAACACCAAAGCCCGGTGCGGCGTGGTGACTAACTCCAGAGTCCAGATGCAGCCGCTCGCTCGCCGGAAACATCAGAGCCCCGAAGTTTGGAAGTTCTGTCTTGCCTCCCTTTTCTTCTCCCTCCGCCCTGCCTAGTTTTTTTGGCACTTGTTTTTCTTCATTTTCCCCCCGCTTACGTAAGAGAGACAGAAGTGGAGCATGCTTCAAAGTGAATGGCAAAGCCATCTTTTTCCCTGCTCGCTTTGCTGTTCATGCATGTCATTCCAGTGCCAGCTCCCTCCTCCCCTTTTCCCTTTCCGTCTCTCTCTAGCCTCCTCGTTCACTTCCCCGTCTTTCCTCCACCCTTTCTCATTACTGTCCATCCAGCTCTTTCCGCCGAATGCGTGAATCCCTCAATTCTCGCCACCTTTTATACGTGCAGTCAATATGTCGAGTTGCTTTTGAATGATGCCCCCTCACCTTGTCACTGCCACCTTGACCAAACGGAGGCAGCAGTGCCTGGTGGGCGAGGAGGAAATAAAAAGGGCTGTTCCTGGAAGCAGCGCGCCTCTGAAAAGGAGATGGCTCTCATTATGTCCACCTCTCGCCCCTGTCTGCCCTTGTTGTATCCAACACAGAGCGATGCCGGGATGAGTGGGGTGCTCCTTCTCTTTGATCACCCGTCACCAAGCCTGAGCATCAGGCGCAGACGAGGTAAAAACTATAATTACCTAAATCATCCCTCTTCAAAGACATCTCTTGGCCCACAGGGTGGAGAAACTCTCATCAGCGACTGATTCAACACAACTGCTTTGGCCCTCCTGCATAATGGTTGTGTCACAAACACTGGAGACAGTGACACACATGCACAAAACACACGACTGACATAAGTGGAGACATTTCAGCTCAGGACAGAGGGAGAGGGAGAGAGAGAGAGAGAGAGGGAGAGAGAGAGAGAGAGAGAGAGAGAGAGAGAGAGAGAGAGAGAGAGAGAGAGAGAGAGAGAGAGAGAGAGAGAGAGAGAGAGAGAGAGAGAGAGAAAGCAGATCTGTGTGAGAGACGGGCCTCGTGGACACGACACACCGAACAGAAAGTGCTGACCAAAGCCGACATCACCTCACATCCTCTGAGTAGCACTTGATCACAGAGCAGAGGCTGCACCCGACAATCAATGTGCATGCACATTCTGCAGCTGTGCACTTTTCTATTGCAAAAAAGACCTAACAGACAAACAAATAAAACAATTCCTCACATTTCGCGGAATTGCAATACGACTCACGCGCTCTTGTGAGGAGCCGTATATTGTTTTTTTTTTATTGCTGAGATTTACTGCATATTTGCTATCATTCTGTTTCTGAGTGCCAGGACACGGGTACATTTCTTTTCATTTACAAGAGGTAACAGCCATGAGACAGTTTTTAGCGGGGACAAGAAAAAAAAAATGATGGTCCGGATCGAAGCAGATCCTCTCATAGCATTTTTAATATTTTAATAACGCGATAGACAAGTAACTTTTGGCGAATCCCCCGCTGTCAGGTTGTGATTAAGACCTTCGACTAAACCCTCATTTAATCTTAGCGCACTGGAAAAAGTAGGACTTTGTTAAAGGGGACAGGGGTCAAATATAAAGCAATCCTTTGCAGCCTTAAATGGACAGGAGTGAGGAGGCTTACTGCAAGGAGTTGGCATTGTGCTGTTGCTCTGTGCTCGTCTGCCTGCACTCACACCTTTTTTAAATGTTCTACGCAGCCTCGCTGGCTGTGGTGAGTAATGTCAAGGCAGCAGTGAACAAACAGCTGTAGAGTATATGTGATGCACAGCGGGGCGTTGTTTCGGTGCTTATTTCCTGCTATGTGGTCCTGTTTCTGTCTCTCCCTCTGTGTGTTCCCCCATCGCCTGCCCACCTCCCTCTCCCTCCCCTGTTGGGCGCGTGTAGAGGCCCCCGTTAGTTCATTCATCACGCCGCAGCCTCCTGCTCTCAAGCCCCGGACTCGGTGATTAATGACGACCGTTCACACTCTTAAACATTTAGCTTTGTTTCGCTGACACACTAGTTACCATGCTGGTCACCGTGGGTTACTTAGTGCTGGGTCACCAGGGGACGGCGACCGAATTGAATGACGACGGAGAAAAATAGTCCCCCCCCCACCTTGTATCTGCAGTTTGACCTTTAAGGGCCGGTGGTTTTCACTGGATTTCTTTTCCCCCCTTAGTGTTAGAATATAAATATGTCACTCATCAGAATTTTTTTTTTTTTTAAATGTCCTCTGTGTTCCCTCAAAAAAGATAAGATACATGCACTTCAGTCCTCCTCTCAATAGATGAGTACTGCAGCCATCAAGTATTATTTGTCTGATTACTTCAATTCAGACATATAAATACACCACTATTACATTACTTGTTCAGTGACTTTCATGCATTTCTGAAAAGGAAAAGATGGATGTGAGGTGAGAGTGAGCGAGAGGAACTGTCACAGATGAGGCACTGAAGTGAAGGAAGGAAAGAGTGAGTGTGTGTGGCAGACTGAGAAGCGAGCAAGACAGAGAGACAGACAGAGGGACTGAGAGTAATTTGGTGAAGTGACTCTTCGTTGACCTTTAGAAAGTCTCCAGTGCAATGTCAATTTCAATTTCACCCCTTCTCCGCGGAAAGGTGACATTTCTGGTGTCAAGGGTAGGTGTCTTCAGAGTTGTGGACTTGAAGAGGAGAGACAAAGAGAAGAGAATAGAAAATAAGAGAAGAGACGCAAAGGCAAGAGAAGAGAAGTTAAAAAAAGAGAAGTGACGAGAAGAGGAGAGGAGAGGAGAGAAAAGAGGCCTATTAATCACTTCTACAAACTTTGGGATCCCCAGTAGATCCCCAGTGATTACTCCTTAAATCTTCACACAAGGCCAACATTGTGAGAGGCAGCGAGGACAGAGAGGAGCGGTGAGGGACAGAAAGATGTAGGAAAAAAATGGTGAAAGAAGAAGAAGAGAGCGGGAACATGGATAAGGATGTAGTCGTAGAGACAAGGAGGGAAAGTGAGGCGTTACAGAGGATGTCAGCGTCACATGAGCATCATCAGTCAATCAGTGTGGTGCCGGTTAGAAAGACCGTAGACGGACGACGTGACAGCACCCCAAAGGTGAAGTCAAATCACCTCGGTCGCCCCCTGGTGGCTGGCTGCAGTACGGGTCATAAAGCCCGCCTCCTCCGTGTTAGCCAGGTGGGACGGGGACGTCAAACCTGCAAGATTGGCAGATGGCATGCGAGGAGTCGGAGACGCGTCGGCCATCTTTACATACATGGGAGAAACGTTACATAAAATCATTTGGAGCATCATGGCTAAAATGGTAAATACTAGTTAAACGGTTTGTAATTGGTCAGCGTACAAGTTTGTGTGTCAAAGTTCATTAAAGTTATGACTAATTGTGGTGATTCAATTGAAATTAAATAAAACCCTGTTGTTGTTTGGTCCAATAGACGGATGTCCCAAAATTGGGAAGAAAAAGGAAGAACAAGGAGGTAACTGAAGAAAGAAGAAGAAAAAGAGTTTGATCGGAGGGGGAACATCCACGTCCCTGCCTATTTGTCAAAAACATATTTCTAAAACCGCAGGAAAATCGGCAGCGTCAGCACCTTTTCAGTGTCAGTCTATTACAGATGGTTGCGCATTGACGGTGTGTGTGTGTGTGTGTGTGTGTGCCGCGTCAGAACGCGAGTGCAGTGGCTGGGTTTGTGCCTCTTCACAGCCTACGTTAAAATGAAGTGGGTTTAAGAGTCATCTCCCTCCCGCCGCCCATTCCATACTGTTGGGTCCTGCTCTCTGAAATAATGGATTCTAATTCCTTTCCACTAGAGTGCACCCATCTGCTGGCTTTGGGGGACAGTAAAATCCTCTATCAGTTACTATTATCCCACGGATACTGAGGACTGCTCTGCAAGCATGTGTGTGTGTCCTACCCATCTCAAGAGTTGTAGGGGGGGTGTGAGTGTGTGTGTATGTGTGTGAATGTTTATGTGTGACGAAGAGGGAGAGCTAGTGAAACAGAGGGATGCTCAAAGTGGAGTGCTGTGTGAGTGTGAGTTGAATCTCTCCACCCTCTGGGACTGTGAATCCATGACAAATCATCCGGAGGGAATCAACATCAAGTCAGTGAGTCTGAGTATGTGTGTGTGTGTGTGTGTGTGTGTGTGTGTGTATGGGTGTGTGTTTTAAATTTGGAGATGTGTGAAATGTCACGCAATCTAAGTGTGTGTGTGTTTCTCCCTGGCACAAATGCACAAATTCAAACCCCGCAATATGAATCATCCTCCTGTTCTGGAAGAAGTAGAAGTGGACTGCACCAACTCACCACTGGGGGACAGCAGTAAATCTGGCAAAGGGAAAAGCTGGATGGCTGACAAAATCCAAACCATCCTACACAACCTTGATTCTGTATCCTCTGGAAACTGCGTAGAAAATGTCAAGTTGTCCAAAAGTGATATTTGCAGGCCTGATCTCTGCACTCACACAGTCACACAGCCCTCGGGACTCCTGGAGCGCAGGAGCCCTGTACATTTGTGATGAGACACGCACGCGCCCACACACGCACGCACGCACGCGCACACACACACACACACACACACACACACACACACACACACACACACACACACACACACACACACACACACACACACACACACACACACACACACACACACACACACACACACACACACACACACACACACACACACACACACACACACACAGCTAGGTGGTGGTGGAGTTGTGGTTCAGCATGGATCTGGAGCTGAGGGATTATGGGTCAGAGACATGCAAGGAGACCTCGGAGAGCAGGGGAGGGGATACTGTTGACAAGACACCCCTCCTCTAAGACAAACTCCCACTGATGCTGCCCTCTACCCGCCTCCCCCCCCCCGGCCCATCTTATCACTGTCATCCGTCTCGCGTGACCACTCTGGCGCCATCAGTCTTTCGCTTTCAATTTCATGGACTTCGGAGCTCGTCCACGTTTACTTTCCTTTGCATCCCGACTGCGTATCTTCTCGGAGCGTTTATTTAACATATGTGTTTTATTTACGTTGCCGCACGTGTCTGGCGTGTAAAGCTGGGGGCGGATGTCGGCCGCGTGAGACCTGCGCAGGTCACACCGGCAGCAGCAGAGGAGATAAAGTGGGTCTACGTTTTCCCGGCAGGGTTGGAGATTTATCTCTCTGCTTACGGCTCGGATTTTACTGCCCCATCCGCCGGCCTCCTCTGGATCCCATCTCCCTTCTCGCTCACCTCTCTCAGTGGCCAGCCTCTCTCTCTGTGCACGTTCTGGCTGCGATAAATCTGCCACGTTGCTCAATAAAGCTGCTTAGGGCATGACTCAACAAATATGAAGGAAGAGGACAATGTATAAATAAAGCGAAATAAAAGAGAAACTCTAGTCTGGAGGGAGGGACAACTTTTCGGCACACAAAATGGAGCCTGGCTGTAAAATATTTACCTCAGTGTCTCTGTGCTTTAGGGCTCACAACGCGACGACATACATTTTCTTTCTGCCGCTCTCTGCCTTATTTATGACTCTATTTTAGCTTTCACATGTCCGGATTGGCTCACAGGTCTTGACGGGTACTAATTAGCCTGTGAAAACAGTTGGGCGTTACATAAGTGCGAAGCTTTGCTAAGTAACGGTCAGGCATGGTCTCAATACTGTAGCATTATTATTTGCGTCGGTCTGTGAAGTGCTGTGCAACTGTATCTCAATCTGTGTGAGCGTAATCAGATTTGGAAATGTGCAAAAGAATCTGCGATTGCGTACAGAGATTGGCAAATATGTACAGGAAATCTGCGAATCAGCATCAGGGGGAGTCAGTCCCAAAAGGGAAAGTAAGGGGGTTTCTCCTGGTGGAGTGTGTGACCCCCTGTCGTCAGGCAGTCGCGTAGTATGGACTTGCCTTAAAAGTAAGGATGTCTTGACCTCTGCATCAACCCACGTGCACGCTCCACAAACACCCTCACACAGCAAACACAAGACAGAATTGACTTCAACTAACGGAGTGCGACGGCTTCAGCGTACAGGCCGACCCTTTCCTCAGAACCGAGTGGAGGCCAGATAACATGAGACGACACAAATAGCCGCAGGGGCTTGACTGCACATCGAGCAACCTGTTCACGCATGGGCTTGCGAGTATGCCGACACGTGCGACTGTGCTTGTCGGTTTATCGAGAGCAGCAATTTTTCACTCTTGATCAGCCAACCGTGGAGGCATTTGAAATGAACTCTACCTGTGTTCCAGTGGCATCGGCAGCATCAGCTCGGCCACAAAAGGCAACCGCTCAGTCAATCATTGCGCCGTCTCTGTCTCCCCGTCCCCACCCTCCCCCTCCCTCTTTCTGTCACACACTCCCGCCGTCCCCTCTCTGCAGTCCAGACCTCTCAGTCTTGTCCCATTGGCTTCAACCGTGACAGACACATTAACCATTCACAGAGCGGCAAGCGCCATGTGGACAGACGACTGTGCCCAGAAATCGAGCAATATGCTGTCGCAGACAAAAAACACAAACAAACAGACACGACCACATGCATATGGTCACTCACGCACGCATGCACGCGCGACAGGCCCAACGTGACCCCGGGTCAAGGGAGACAAACAGCGGCAGGGGAAAGCGGCTGCCGCTCCATGTGGCGAGCCAGCGCAGGGAACTCTGGCACCATATGGGCTCTCCATTGTTGACAAAACAGCCTCGGGGACATTGGCGCCCACCATTTACATACACGGAATTACTTTTTTATTTGTTCTCCAGCAAATTTGAAGTGCCATCATCAATCCGTGTTCATTGCCTGGAGGTGTGTGGAGGGGGATTTGGAAAAAGTCGTCCATTTCCTGCCATTTGAGAAAAAAGAATGCGCAGTTGTGTGACTGCGGCTGGAGGAAATCCCGTGACGCTCTTACCTAGCTGCAGCTCCATATTGCTAATCTTGTTTTCCGAGGGAAACAGGATCTTCGGCGGCTTGTCGGTCAACGGAGCTGAAGGGGAGAAAAAGACACAATTTAAATACGACACGAGACAAAACAACAATACGGACAAACGAAGAAGAAGAGTGAGAATTACAGATTGTCCAATTGTTTTTACCCTTCTCTTCCACTTATTGTATTTATTTTTTTTGACATCGTCCACATCGATTTGTTAGCATTTAAGCAGAACGCACAGACAGATGTTCTCTCCAACCTCCTGTTCAGAATAAATAAATGCCCGTCTTGTTCTTTGCGTCTTCGCAGACGTACAGTATTGCTCTCCAGTGTCTACATCTTGGTCTCCATTCATCTGACCTACTTCTAAATCATAAATAAATCACTGTGTTGCCAAGAAAACAAGCCACCGTTTAATCTGCATGAGTGTTAGGTATTTTCAGAGCCCTCTCAGTGTGTGTGTGTGTGTGTGTGTGTGTGTGTGTGAGTGAGAGGGAGCAGCTGATGCTCTAATGACGCTAATCATCCATACGGCGGATGTCAGACCTGCTGCTGAAGTCCTTTCTCCGGGGAACGCTGCGGCTTCATTGTTGTTAAAAGCGTTTGTGTGTTCCGCAAGAACGACTGTGCTCTTGCGGGGGTTAAGGGTTGAAGAAAAACAGAGAGCGGGTCTCGTATGTACATGACTCAACAGTAACACGGGGGGAGAGATATTCAGAGGTTGTGTGGGATTATAGTTCTCACCCAGCAAGACAACATTTTTCTTGAATGTCACACGGATACCCACAGCAGCGAACTGCCACTGTGCAGCGCCGCTGGATCAGCCGGGGGTTCAAACTCCGCTCAAAAGCACTTCAGCAAAGGGCTGGGAGGTGTCTCGCGCTTTATGGATACGGAGAGTAATGAATGTAAACAATATTTACTGTTATTTTGGTGCGAGGATTTGTAGAAAAATGTATCAAAGTATTGTCGGGATGATTAAATATGCACAAACAAAAAGAGCTCAAGGCGATCTCGCTTCCTCTTTATGATGTATTTGTTCATGTATGTGGGTTTCTTCTTGCATGTTAGTGCTCAACGCTTTGTTTTACGGCTTTAGTTTGATGTAATTATTAAAAAAATGTATTGAGTTTGCGGTATCATTTTGGACAAATTGTTTAATTGTTGATGTTATGTGCGGATGATGCTCTGGACCTCTGACCTCATGTAAAAAAACAAGTACGTATCTGCAAAGGTGAAACCAATGAGACCAGTCAGACTTCAACAACAACTTCATAATCACAGTGCTATATGGGCTCCACTTTACATAAAAGGGAAAAACCACCTCATGTCATGTTAATGTTCCTTCTCTGCTGATTTTAACATTGTATGAATTTGGCTTACCCGGTGATCGATTGTACACATTTTCTGATGCTGTGACATTACATCAGGCGGGGAAATGCTGCACGCTGAGCTCATCATAACCCACGTTTCAATGCCAGCAAGCACAACGTGTCTGATATCAACCTCAGACCTTGGAATTTCTTTCTCCGCATTTAAATGAGGGCAGAGCTTGACCATTCAAAGTAAACACAGCGCTCACAAGGCCAAAGAAAGAGATGGAGTTTACTGCAATAAATTAACTTGATATATAGAGGAGCATCTCGGCTATTGTGAACATCTCTGTGTATAATGAATGTATTTATTTGTGGCAATAACTCTAGGCACTACATTTTAGATACGAAGAGTATGGCCTTTGACCGCATACGGCACAGAGAATTAGGAAGCACACGTGATGCATTCATATGCACAGAGCAAGGCAAACACTAAATCTGCACTTCCTAAAGCAGCTGCGGAAAAAAACAACTTTTTAGCGAATAAAAAACAGCAGACCTTTCAGGCACGTCTAATTATTCAGTGGTGAATTTGCAAAGGCAGCTTATTCAGGCCAGTTTGTATCCCAGTGCTTTCATTAAGATGTTTCCTAAGAGTGTCCTCACAAGCCCTCCTCTTTTCCTTCTATTATGAGGCCTCCCCAACAAGCCGCTTGAAAGCCCTGTTCTGTTTTTGGCGTCTGCGTTCGGGAGGAACAAGCCATGTTGTGTTGCCGCACTCAAGTCATTCGGCACCGAGTGTGTGGTCTTGTCTGAAGTGAAAGTGTGTGGTCGGGTAAAACTCTCGGTTTCAGGGTGAATAACTTATTCAACAAATACTCGAGTCGTCAGAGAGAAGTTTTCACGTGAGGGCATGCAGACCAAAAGTGTTGATGCGTATTATGCGCGGGGTTATGTTTTGATCAGATGTCGCACCTGCTGGTATGTAAATACTGACAGAGAAGCACGGTGACATCGACGAGAGGGGCGGTCACGGGCTTTTAAGCACAACTGTTTGCACTGTTAATAGGTAATCACACAGCACAAATTAGACTGGATACTGATACAATTTTAATTACATATCAAACTGCTATACATAATTACACAATGGGTGATCCTATAGCTAATTATGCACTGAGCAAACAAATGAGGACAAGCTGTGGACGGGAGTCGAGAGGGGGAGCAGATGTGGTTCGGAGAGCGCAGATAGGAGGCCGACGTCAGGAGACAGAGGAGCAGAGCCGGCGAAATGAAGAGAACAGAACAGGAGAGGGGATGGAGAGGGAAATTTATAAAGCCAGAGTGAACCAGTCAAGAAACATGCTCCCTCTCATTTTGGCATGCGGCGCTTGCTTCTGAAAATCTCATTATCTTAATTACCACTCCTTTATGGGAAATACATCAATTATCACGGTTCTGAGCTGTTGTGTGTGTGTGTGTGGGGGGGCAACATTTAAAATGTGGAGGATTGGGAGAGACTCTCAACAAAGGCAAGAGTCTCTGCTTTTCATTACCAGGCAAAGTCTTGGAATTAAGCGACTAAAGAGAAGACAGGTAATTAAACATGCGAACATATCTGGCGAGCTGATAACTTGGAAATGGGAATATATCATTTCATTTAGAAATAAGACACATAAAACATACATGTGGATGAGAGCTGGAGATCAAACTACCAACCCTGGAATTAATGGTCAACACCCTGGGCCTCTGAAGACACAAAATCAGGACTCGGAAGATAACGAGCATACATATTATATGTTGCAGCAACTTTGCTCGGAGACTAAAGTTTGCTGAAATGTCCGCACTCAGGCAAGTGTCTCTTAATTGCTGCTGTGCAGACACGACACGGGCCGGGGGTACGCTCGTGAAAATATCAGTGATCCGGCATTAAAACTTTGATGTGCGAGTAGAGTATCGTCAGGGCAGAGGCGTTGGCTGTTCTCCGCAGCAAACTACGCGGAATTATAATATCTGGAGGTGTCACAAAGTACATCTCTGTAAACTTGCGCCACGTCAGTGCGGGCTGCCTTCCTGTACGGTGGGACGGTAACTGGGCATAAGGTTGCAGGAATTGTAACGTGTGCGGCGGAAATCCAGCGCTCCTCTGCTTATGACTAATTGTGTGAAAATGTGGCACGTGGTGTGTAACATTTAAAGCAATCGCAGGCGTGGCTGGGTTTCAAAGGCTAAGAGCGTTTGACACGTGGCAGTTGGTATGAAATAACTGCTTCGCTCTGAGTAGGTTTTAAGCGCTATCGAGGAGAGACTAACTCAAGCTTTATGTGTACAGTATGTGTGTGTGTGTGTGTGTGTGTGTGTGTGTGTGTGTGTGTATGTGCGTGTGTGTGTGTGCAGGCCTACATATTGAAGAGCGGGACTCGGTGGATATAAGCTTTGTGATCAGTCATCCACAATCCCATTTATGCTTGGTGGCGGAAAAGCTCACTGGACTTTCCTGATGGATTATTCTGGTTGACTGACTGTAGGGAAACAGCAAATTAATGAATTAAGGACGGAGCCGAGACACTTGGATCAGTGGGCTTTTTTTTCCTTCCGTTTCTCCCGTTGGCCGTCTCATTTGTGGGGGTCAGTTCGGCGGGATTTGCGAGGAAGAAATATGCCCTCGGCTAATTGGAAACAAAGGGGAAAGTAAGAGCAAATCAAACGTACAAATTACTTCCACGTGCAGCATGTGGGTGTGTTGACTTACTTGCTTATCATATAGGCCTGGATATGGGCACGGGTAACGGGTTCACACAAATCCGTCCGGACACAAGCGCGCGCGCGCACACACACAATGCACATGAAGATGTGAACAATGGCCAGCATTGTCCTTTGGTCTCAGGAAATTGGCTCCCAAACGTTTTCAGTATTTCGCCAACAAAGGCGGCGAAGCGCGGAGTAGAAAGGAAAAAAAAAAAAATCGAAGGAAGGAGACCTGAGCAAACACAAAGTCCTTGTGAGTCTCC